>NW_027478163.1:22210500-22519750 GCF_051020975.1 Osmia lignaria lignaria
CCTTAACATTTTGCCATAGCTCGCTTCGTTTCCGAGATATTTGCAGATTTATCTCAAGGGAAGGGGCCTGACGGACATATTTCGAGATATTTCTTCTTCTTGTTGTCCTTCTTCTGCACAGCTAAGCTGGAAGTGGCATTTGCAGCTCGCAATAGTGCAGAGTTATCTCAAAGAAAGGGGCCACGGTGTTTCTGTATCTCTATTATGTTGGTGCGGCTTCGGAACTTTTAAATATCTTGATATATCTCGAGAACTACGCATCTGATCAAAAAATATCATAGAACATAAAAAGTAGCAAACTTAATTCTCTACAAAAAAGGTCTCTTAACATTTTGCCATAGCTCGCTTCGTTTCCGAAATATTTGCAGATTTATCTCAAGGGAAGGGGCCTGACGGACATATTTCGAGATATTTCTTCTTCTTGTTGTTCTTCTTCTGCACAGCAAAACTGGAAGTGGCATTTGCAGCTCGCAATAGTGCAGAGTTATCTCAAAGAAAGGGGCCACGGTGTTTCTGTATCTCTATTATGTTGGTGCGGCTTCGGAACTTTTAAATATCTCGATATATCTCGAAAACTACGCTTCTGATCAAAAAATATCATAGAAGATAAAAAGTAGGAAACTTAATTCTCTACAAAAAAGGTCTCTTAACATTTTGCCATTGCTCGCTTCGTTTCCCAGATATTTGCAGATTTATCTCAAGGGAAGGGGCCTGACGGACATATTTCGAGATATTTCTTCTTCTTGTTGTTCTTCTTCTGCACAGCTAAGCTGGAAGTGGCATTTGCGGCTCGCACTAGTGCAGAGTTATCTCAAAGAAAGGGGCCACGGTGTTTCTGCATCTCTATTATGTTGGTGCCGCTTCGGAACTTTTAAATATCTGGATATATCTCGAGAACTACGGATCTGATTAAAAAATATCATAGAACATAAAAAGTAGGAAACTTAATTCTCTACAAAAAAGGTCTCTTAACATTTTCCCATAGCTGGCATCGTTTCCGAGATATTTGCAGATTTAGCTCAAGGGAAGGGGCCTGACGGACATATTTCGAGATATATCTTCTTCTTGTTGTTCTTCTTCTGCACAGCTAAGCTGGAAGTGGGATTTGCAGGTCGCAATAGTGCAGAGTTATCTCAAAGAAAGGGGCCACGGTGTTTCTGTATCTCTATTATGTTGGTGCGGCTTCGGAACTTTTAAATATCTTGATATATCTCGAGTACTACGCATCTGATCAAAAAATATCATAGAACATAAAAAGTAGGAAACTTAATTCTCTACAAAAAAGGTCTCTTAACATTTTGCCATAGCTCGCTTGGTTTCCGAGATATTTGCAGATTTATCTCAAGGGAAGGGGCCTGACGGACATATTTCGAGATATTTCTTCTTCTTGTTGTTCTTCTTCTGCACAGCTAAGCTGGAAGTGGCATTTGCAGCTCGCAATAGTGCAGAGTTATCTCAAAGAAAGGGTCCACGGTGTTTCTGTATCTCTATTATGTTGGTGCGGCTTCGGAACTTTTAAATATCTTGATATATCTCCAGAACTACGCATCTGATCAAAAAATATCATAGAACATAAAAAGTGGGAAACTTAATTCTCTACAAAAAAGGTCTCTTAACATTTTGCCATAGCTCGCTTCGTTTCCGAGATATTTGCAGATATATCTCAAGGGAAGGGGCCTGACGGACATATTTCGAGATATTTCGTCTTCTTGTTGTTCTTCTTCTGCACAGCTAAGCTGGAAGTGGCATTTGCAGCTCGCAATAGTGCAGAGTTATCTCAAAGAAAGGGGCCACGGTGTTTCTGTATCTCTATTATGTTGGTGCGGCTTCGGAACTTTTAAATATCTTGATATATCTCGAGAACTACGCATCTCATCAAAAAATATCATAGAACATAAAACGTAGGAAACTTAATTCTCTACAAAAAAGGTCTCTTAACATTTTGCCATAGCTCGCTTCGTTTTCGAGATATTTGCAGATTTATCTCAAGGGAAGGGGCCTGACGGACATATTTCGAGATATTTCTTCTTCTTGTTGTTCTTCTTCTGCACAGCTAAGCTGGAAGTGGCATTTGCAGCTCGCAATAGTGGAGAGTTATCTCAGAGAAAGGGGCCACGGTGTTTCTGTATCTCTATTATGTTGGTGCGGCTTCGGAACTTTTAAATATCTTGATATATCTCGAGAACTACGCATCTCATCAAAAAATATCATAGAACATAAAAAGTGGGAAACTTAATTCTCTACAAAAAAGGTCTCTTAACATTTTGCCATAGCTCGCTTCGTTTCCGAGATATTTGCAGATTTATCTCAAGGGAAGGGGCCTGACGGACATATTTCGAGATATTTCTTCTTCTTGTTGTTCTTCTTCTGCACAGCTAAGCTGGAAGTGGCATTTGCAGCTCGCAATAGTGCAGAGTTATCTCAGAGAAAGGGGCCACGGTGTTTCTGTATCTCTATTATGTTGGTGCGGCTTCGGAACTTTTAAATATCTTGATATATCTCGAGAACTACGCATCTGATCAAAAAATATCATAGAACATAAAAAGTAGGAAACTTAATTCTCTACAAAAAAGGTCTCTTAACATTTTGCCATAGCTCGCTTCGTTTTCGAGATATTTGCAGATTTATCTCAAGGGAAGGGGCCTGACGGACATATTTCGAGATATTTCTTCTTCTTGTTGTTCTTCTTCTGCACAGCTAAGCTGGAAGTGGCATTTGCAGCTCGCAATAGTGCAGAGTTATCTCAGAGAAAGGGGCCACGGTGTTTCTGTATCTCTATTACGTTGGTGCGGCTTCGGAACTTTTAAATATCTTGATATATCTCGAGAACTACGCATCTGATCAAAAAATATCATAGAACATAAAAAGTGGGAAACTTAATTCTCTACAAAAAAGGTCTCTTAACATTTTGCCATAGCTCGCTTCGTTTCCGAGATATTTGCAGATATATCTCAAGGGAAGGGGCCTGACGGACATATTTCGAGATATTTCTTCTTCTTGTTGTTCTTCTTCTGCACAGCTAAGCTGGAAGTGGCATTTGCCGCTCGCAATAGTGCAGAGTTATCTCAAAGAAAGGGGCCACGGTGTTTCTGAATCTCTATTATGTTGGTGCGGCTTCGGAACTTTTAAATATCTTGATATATCTCGAGAACTACGCATCTGATCAAAAAATATCATAGAAGATAAAAAGTAGGAAACTTAATTCTCTACAAAAAAGGTCTCTTAACATTTTGCCATAGCTCGCTTCGTTTTCGAGATATTTGCAGATTTATCTCAAGGGAAGGGGCCTGACGGACATATTTCGAGATATTTCTTCTTCTTGTTGTTCTTCTTCTGCACAGCTAAGCTGGAAGTGGCATTTGCAGCTCGCAATAGTGCAGAGTTATCTCAGAGAAAGGGGCCACGGTGTTTCTGTATCTCTATTATGTTGGTGCGGCTTCGGAACTTTTAAATATCTTGATATATCTCGAGAACTACGCTTCTGATGAAAAAATATCATAGAACATAAAAAGTAGGAAACTTAATTCTCTACAAAAAAGGTCTCTTAACATTTTGCCATAGCTCGCTTCGTTTTCGAGATATTTGCAGATTTATCTCAAGGGAAGGGGCCTGACGGACATATTTCGAGATATTTCTTCTTCTTGTTGTTCTTCTTCTGCACAGCTAAGCTGGAAGTGGCATTTGCAGCTCGCAATAGTGCAGAGTTATCTCAGAGAAAGGGGCCACGGTGTTTCTGTATCTCTATTATGTTGGTGCGGCTTCGGAACTTTTAAATATCTTGATATATCTCGAGAACTACGCATCTGATCAAAAAATATCATAGAACATAAAAAGTGGGAAACTTAATTCTCTACAAAAAAGGTCTCTTAACATTTTGCCATAGCTCGCTTCGTTTCTGAGATATTTGCAGATATATCTCAAGGGAAGGGGCCTGACGGACATATTTCGAGATATTTCTTCTTCTTGTTGTTCTTCTTCTGCACAGCTAAGCTGGAAGTGGCATTTGCCGCTCGCAACAGTGCAGAGTTATCTCAAAGAAAGGGGCCACGGTGTTTCTGAATCTCTATTATGTTGGTGCGGCTTCGGAACTTTTAAATATCTTGATATATCTCGAGAACTACGCATCTGATCAAAAAATATCATAGAAGATAAAAAGTAGGAAACTTAATTCTCTACAAAAAAGGTCTCTTAACATTTTGCCATAGCTCGCTTCGTTTTCGAGATATTTGCAGATTTATCTCAAGGGAAGGGGCCTGACGGACATATTTCGAGATATTTCTTCTTCTTGTTGTTCTTCTTCTGCACAGCTAAGCTGGAAGTGGCATTTGCAGCTCGCAATAGTGCAGAGTTATCTCAGAGAAAGGGGCCACGGTGTTTCTGTATCTCTATTATGTTGGTGCGGCTTCGGAACTTTTAAATATCTTGATATATCTCGAGAACTACGGATCTGATCAAAAAATATCATAGAACATAAAAAGTAGGAAACTTAATTCTCTACAAAAAAGGTCTCTTAACATTTTGCCATAGCTCGCTTCGTTTTCGAGATATTTGCAGATTTATCTCAAGGGAAGGGGCCTGACGGACATATTTCGAGATATTTCTTCTTCTTGTTGTTCTTCTTCTGCACAGCTAAGCTGGAAGTGGCATTTGCAGCTCGCAATAGTGCAGAGTTATCTCAAAGAAAGGGGCCACGGTGTTTCTGTATCTCTATTATGTTGGTGCGGCTTCGGAACTCTTAAATATCTTGATATATCTCCAGAACTACGCATCTGATCAAAAAATATCATAGAACATAAAAAGTAGGAAACTTAATTCTCTACAAAAAAGGTCTCTTAACATTTTGCCATAGCTCGCTTCGTTTTCGAGATATTTGCAGATATATCTCAAGGGAAGGGGCCTGACGGACATATTTCGAGATATTTCTTCTTCTTGTTGTTCTTCTTCTGCACAGCTAAGCTGGAAGTGGCATTTGCGGCTCGCACTAGTGCAGAGTTATCTCAAAGAAAGGGGCCACGGTGTTTCTGTATCTCTATTATGTTGGTGCGGCTTCGGATCTTTTAAATATCTCGATATATCTCGAGAACTACGCATCTGATCAAAAAATATCATAGAAGATAGAAAGTAGGAAACTTAATTCTCTACAAAAAAGGTCTCTTAACATTTTGCCATAGCTCGCTTCGTTTTCGAGATATTTGCAGATTTATCTCAAGGGAAGGGGCCTGACGGACATATTTCGAGATATTTCTTCTTCTTGTTGTTCTTCTTCTGCACAGCTAAGCTGGAAGTGGCATTTGCAGCTCGCAATAGTGCAGAGTTATCTCAGAGAAAGGGGCCACGGTGTTTCTGTATCTCTATTATGTTGGTGCGGCTTCGGAACTTTTAAATATCTTGATATATCTCGAGAACTACGGATCTGATCAAAAAATATCATAGAACATAAAAAGTAGGAAACTTAATTCTCTACAAAAAAGGTCTCTTAACATTTTGCCATAGCTCGCTTCGTTTTCGAGATATTTGCAGATTTATCTCAAGGGAAGGGGCCTGACGGACATATTTCGAGATATTTCTTCTTCTTGTTGTTCTTCTTCTGCACAGCTAAGCTGGAAGTGGCATTTGCAGCTCGCAATAGTGCAGAGTTATCTCAAAGAAAGGGGCCACGGTGTTTCTGTATCTCTATTATGTTGGTGCGGCTTCGGAACTCTTAAATATCTTGATATATCTCCAGAACTACGCATCTGATCAAAAAATATCATAGAACATAAAAAGTAGGAAACTTAATTCTCTACAAAAAAGGTCTCTTAACATTTTGCCATAGCTCGCTTCGTTTTCGAGATATTTGCAGATATATCTCAAGGGAAGGGGCCTGACGGACATATTTCGAGATATTTCTTCTTCTTGTTGTTCTTCTTCTGCACAGCTAAGCTGGAAGTGGCATTTGCGGCTCGCACTAGTGCAGAGTTATCTCAAAGAAAGGGGCCACGGTGTTTCTGTATCTCTATTATGTTGGTGCGGCTTCGGATCTTTTAAATATCTCGATATATCTCGAGAACTACGCATCTGATCAAAAAATATCATAGAAGATAAAAAGTAGGAAACTTAATTCTCTACAAAAAAGGTCTCTTAACATTTTGCCATAGCTCGCTTCGTTTTCGAGATATTTGCAGATTTATCTCAAGGGAAGGGGCCTGACGGACATATTTCGAGATATTTCTTCTTCTTGTTGTTCTTCTTCTGCACAGCTAAGCTGGAAGTGGCATTTGCAGCTCGCAATAGTGCAGAGTTATCTCAGAGAAAGGGGCCACGGTGTTTCTGTATCTCTATTATGTTGGTGCGGCTTCGGAACTTTTAAATATCTTGATATATATCGAGAACTACGCATCTGATCAAAAAATATCATAGAACATAAAAAGTAGGAAACTTAATTCTCTACAAAAAAGGTCTCTTAACATTTTGCCATAGCTCGCTTCGTTTTCGAGATATTTGCAGATTTATCTCAAGGGAAGGGGCCTGACGGACATATTTCGAGATATTTCTTCTTCTTGTTGTTCTTATTCTGCACAGCTAAGCTGGAAGTGGCATTTGCAGCTCGCAATAGTGCAGAGTTATCTCAAAGAAAGGGGCCACGGTGTTTCTGTATCTCTATTATGTTGGTGCGGCTTCGGAACTCTTAAATATCTTGATATATCTCCAGAACTACGCATCTGATCAAAAAATATCATAGAACATAAAAAGTAGGAAACTTAATTCTCTACAAAAAAGGTCTCTTAACATTTTGCCATAGCTCGCTTCGTTTTCGAGATATTTGCAGATATATCTCAAGGGAAGGGGCCTGACGGACATATTTCGAGATATTTCTTCTTCTTGTTGTTCTTCTTCTGCACAGCTAAGCTGGAAGTGGCATTTGCGGCTCGCACTAGTGCAGAGTTATCTCAAAGAAAGGGGCCACGGTGTTTCTGTATCTCTATTATGTTGGTGCGGCTTCGGATCTTTTAAATATCTCGATATATCTCGAGAACTACGCATCTGATCAAAAAATATCATAGAACATAAAAAGTAGGAAACTTAATTCTCTACAAAAAAGGTCTCTTAACATTTTGTCATAGCTCGCTTCGTTTCCGAGATATTTGCAGATTTATCTCAAGGGAAGGGGCCTGACGGGCATATTTCGAGATATTTCTTCTTCTTGTTGTTCTTCTTCTGCACAGCTAAACTGGAAGTGGCATTTCCAGCTCGCAATAGTGCAGAGTTATCTCAAAGAAAGGGGCCACGGTGTTTCTGAATCTCTATTATGTTGGTGCGGCTTCGGAACTTTTAAATATCTTGATATATCTCGAGAACTACGCATCTGATCAAAAAATATCATAGAAGATAAAAAGTAGGAAACTTAATTCTCTACAAAAAAGGTCTCTTAACATTTTGCCATAGCTCGCTTCGTTTTCGAGATATTTGCAGATTTATCTCAAGGGAAGGGGCCTGACGGACATATTTCGAGATATTTCTTCTTCTTGTTGTTCTTCTTCTGCACAGCTAAGCTGGAAGTGGCATTTGCAGCTCGCAATAGTGCAGAGTTATCTCAGAGAAAGGGGCCACGGTGTTTCTGTATCTCTATTATGTTGGTGCGGCTTCGGAACTTTTAAATATCTTGATATATATCGAGAACTACGCATCTGATCAAAAAATATCATAGAACATAAAAAGTAGGAAACTTAATTCTCTACAAAAAAGGTCTCTTAACATTTTGCCATAGCTCGCTTCGTTTTCGAGATATTTGCAGATTTATCTCAAGGGAAGGGGCCTGACGGACATATTTCGAGATATTTCTTCTTCTTGTTGTTCTTCTTCTGCACAGCTAAGCTGGAAGTGGCATTTGCAGCTCGCAATAGTGCAGAGGTATCTCAAAGAAAGGGGCCACGGTGTTTCTGTATCTCTATTATGTTGGTGCGGCTTCGGAACTCTTAAATATCTTGATATATCTCCAGAACTACGCATCTGATCAAAAAATATCATAGAACATAAAAAGTAGGAAACTTAATTCTCTACAAAAAAGGTCTCTTAACATTTTGCCATAGCTCGCTTCGTTTTCGAGATATTTGCAGATATATCTCAAGGGAAGGGGCCTGACGGACATATTTCGAGATATTTCTTCTTCTTGTTGTTCTTCTTCTGCACAGCTAAGCTGGAAGTGGCATTTGCGGCTCGCACTAGTGCAGAGTTATCTCAAAGAAAGGGGCCACGGTGTTTCTGTATCTCTATTATGTTGGTGCGGCTTCGGATCTTTTAAATATCTCGATATATCTCGAGAACTACGCATCTGATCAAAAATATCATACAACATAAAAAGGAGGAAACTTAATTCTCTACAAAAAAGGTCTCTTAACATTTTGTCATAGCTCGCTTCGTTTCCGAGATATTTGCAGATTTATCTCAAGGGAAGGGGCCTGACGGGCATATTTCGAGATATTTCTTCTTCTTGTTGTTCTTCTTCTGCACAGCTAAACTGGAAGTGGCATTTCCAGCTCGCAATAGTGCAGAGTTATCTCAAAGAAAGGGGCCACGGTGTTTCTGAACCTCTATTATGTTGGTGCGGCTTCGGAACTTTTAAATATCTCGATATATCTCGAAAACTACGCTTCTGATCAAAAAATATCATAGAACATAAATTGTAGGAAACATAATTCTCTACAAAAAAGGTCTCTTAACGTTTTGCCATAGCTCGCTTCGTTTCCGAGATATTTGCAGATTTATCTCAAGGGAAGGGGCCTGACGGACATATTTCGAGATATTTCTTCTTCTTGTTGTTCTTCTTCTGCACAGCTAAGCTGGAAGTGGCATTTGCAGCTCGCAATAGTGCAGAGTTATCTCAAAGAAAGGGGCCACGGTGTTTCTGTATCTCTATTATGTTGGTGCGGCTTCGGAACTTTTAAATATCTTGATATATCTCCAGAACTACGCATCTGATCAAAAAATATCATAGAACATAAAAAGTAGGAAACTTAATTCTCTACAAAAAAGGTCTCTTAACATTTTGCCATAGCTCGCTTCGTTTCCGAGATATTTGCAGATATATCTCAAGGGAAGGGGCCTGACGGACATATTTCGAGATATTTCTTCTTCTTGTTGTTCTTCTTCTGCACAGCTAAGCTGGAAGTGGCATTTGCGGCTCGCACTAGTGCAAAGTTATCTCAAAGAAAGGGGCCACGGTGTTTCTGAATCTCTATTATGTTGGTGCGGCTTCGGAATTTTTAAATATCTTGATATATCTCGAGAACTACGCATCTGATCAAAAAATATCATAGATGATAAACAGTAGGAAACTTAATTCTCTACAAAAAAGGTCTGTTAACATTTTGCCATAGCTCGCTTCGTTTTCGAGATATTTGCAGATTTATCTCAAGGGAAGGGGCCTGACGGACATATTTCGAGATATTTCTTCTTCTTGTTGTTCTTCTTCTGCACAGCTAAGCTGGAAGTGGCATTTGCAGCTCGCAATAGTGCAGAGTTATCTCAGAGAAAGGGGCCACGGTGTTTCTGTATCTCTATTATGTTGGTGCGGCTTCGGAACTTTTAAATATCTTGATATATCTCGAGAACTACGCATCTGATCAAAAAATATCATAGAACATAAAAAGTAGGAAACTTAATTCTCTACAAAAAAGGTCTCTTAACATTTTGCCATGGCTCGCTTCGTTTTCGAGATATTTGCAGATTTATCTCAAGGGAAGGGGCCTGACGGACATATTTCGAGATATTTCTTCTTCTTGTTGTTCTTCTTCTGCACAGCTAAGCTGGAAGTGGCATTTGCAGCTCGCAATAGTGCAGAGTTATCTCAAAGAAAGGGGCCACGGTGTTTCTGTATCTCTATTATGTTGGTGCGGCTTCGGAACTCTTAAATATCTTGATATATCTCCAGAACTACGCATCTGATCAAAAAATATCATACAACATAAAAAGTAGGAAACTTAATTCTCTACAAAAAAGGTCTCTTAACATTTTGCCATAGCTCGCTTCGTTTTCGAGATATTTGCAGATATATCTCAAGGGAAGGGGCCTGACGGACATATTTCGAGATATTTCTTCTTCTTGTTGTTCTTCTTCTGCACAGCTAAGCTGGAAGTGGCATTTGCGGCTCGCACTAGTGCAGAGTTATCTCAAAGAAAGGGGCCACGGTGTTTCTGTATCTCTATTATGTTGGTGCGGCTTCGGATCTTTTAAATATCTCGATATATCTCGAGAACTACGCATCTGATCAAAAAATATCATAGAACATAAAAAGTAGGAAACTTAATTCTCTACAAAAAAGGTCTCTTAACATTTTGTCATAGCTCGCTTCGTTTCCGAGATATTTGCAGATTTATCTCAAGGGAAGGGGCCTGACGGGCATATTTCGAGATATTTCTTCTTCTTGTTGTTCTTCTTCTGCACAGCTAAACTGGAAGTGGCATTTCCAGCTCGCAATAGTGCAGAGTTATCTCAAAGAAAGGGGCCACGGTGTTTCTGAATCTCTATTATGTTGGTGCGGCTTCGGAACTTTTAAATATCTCGATATATCTCGAAAACTACGCTTCTGATCAAAAAATATCATAGAACATAAAAAGTAGGAAACTTAATTCTCTACAAAAAAGTGCTCTTAACATTTTGCCATAGCTCGCTTCGTTTCCGAGATATTTGCAGATTTATCTCAAGGGAAGGGGCCTGACGGACATATTTCGAGATATTTCTTCTTCTTGTTGTTCTTCTTCTGCACAGCTAAACTGGAAGTGGCATTTCCAGCTCGCAATAGTGCAGAGTTATCTCAAAGAAAGGGGCCACGGTGTTTCTGTATCTCTATTATGTTGGTGCGGCTTCGGAACTTTTAAATATCTCGATATATCTCGAAAACTACGCTTCTGATCAAAAAATATCATAGAACATAAATTGTAGGAAACATAATTCTCTACAAAAAAGGTCTCTTAACATTTTGCCATAGCTCGCTTCGTTTCCGAGATATTTGCAGATATATCTCAAGGGAAGGGGCCTGACGGACATATTTCGAGATATTTCTTCTTCTTGTTGTTCTTCTTCTGCACAGCTAAGCTGGAAGTGGCATTTGCAGCTCGCAATAGTGCAGAGTTATCTCAAAGAAAGGGGCCACGGTGTTTCTGTATCTCTATTATGTTGGTGCGGCTTCGGAACTTTTAAATATCTTGATATATCTCGGGAACTACGCACCTGATCAAAAAATATCATAGAACATAAAAAGTAGGAAACTTAATCCTCTACAAAAAAGGTCTCTTAACATTTTGCCATAGCTCTCTTCGTTTCCGAGATATTTGCAGATTTATCTCAAGGGAAGGGGCCTGACGGACATATTTCGAGATATTTCTTCTTCTTGTTGTTCTTCTTCTGCACAGCTAAGCTGGAAGTGGCATTTGCAGCTCGCAATAGTGCAGAGTTATCTCAAAGAAAGGGGCCACGGTGTTACTGTATCTCTATTATGTTGGTGCGGCTTCGGAACTTTTAAATATCTTGATATATCTCGAGAACTACGCATCTTATCAAAAAATATCATAGAACATAAAAAGTAGGAAACTTAATTCTCTACAAAAAAGGTCTCTTAACATTTTGCCATAGCTCTCTTCGTTTCCGAGATATTTGCAGATTTATCTCAAGGGAAGGGGCCTGACGGACATATTTCGAGATATTTCTTCTTCTTGTTGTTCTTCTTCTGCACAGCTAAGCTGGAAGTGGCATTTGCAGCTCGCAATAGTGCAGAGTTATCTCAAAGAAAGAGGCCACGGTGTTTCTGTATCTCTATTATGTTGGTGCGGCTTCGGAACTTTTAAATATCTCGATATATCTCGAAAACTACGCTTCTGATCAAAAAATATCATACAACATAAATTGTAGGAAACATAATTCTCTACAAAAAAGGTCTCTTAACATTTTGCCATAGCTCGCTTCGTTTCCGAGATATTTGCAGATTTATCTCAAGGGAAGGGGCCTAACGGACATATTTCGAGATATTTCTTCTTCTTGTTGTTCTTCTTCTGCACAGCTAAACTGGAAGTGGCATTTCCAGCTCGCAATAGTGCAGAGTTATCTCAAAGAAAGGGGCCACGGTGTT
Organism: Osmia lignaria lignaria; assembly: GCF_051020975.1. Taxonomy (NCBI): domain Eukaryota; kingdom Metazoa; phylum Arthropoda; class Insecta; order Hymenoptera; family Megachilidae; genus Osmia; species Osmia lignaria. Next base: position 22,222,604 of record NW_027478163.1, read on the forward strand.
TCTGTATCTCTATTATGTTGGTGCGGCTTCGGAACTTTTAAATATCTTGATATATCTCGAGAACTACGCATCTGATCAAAAAATATCATAGAACATAAAAAGTAGGAAACTTAATTCTCTACAAATAAGGTCTCTTAACATTTTGCCATAGCTCGCTTCGTTTCCGAGATATTTGCAGATTTATCTCAAGGGATGGGGCCTGACGGACATATTTCGAGATATTTCTTCTTCTTGTTGTTCTTCTTCTGCACAGCTAAGCTGGAAGTGGCATTTGCAGCTCGCAATAGTGCAGAGTTATCTCAAAGAGAGGGGCCACGGTGTTTCTGTATCTCTATTATGTTGGTGCGGCTTCGGAACTTTTAAATATCTTGATATATCTCGAGAACTACGCATCTGATCAAAAAATATCATACTACATAAAAAGTAGGAAACTTAATTCTCTACAAGAAAGGTCTCTAAACATTTTGCCATAGCTCGCTTCGTTTCCGAGATATTTGCAGATTTATCTCAAGGGAAGGGGCCTGACGGACATATTTCTAGATATTTCTTCTTCTTGTTGTTCTTCTTCTGCACAGCTAAGCTGGAAGTGGCATTTGCAGCTCGCAATAGTGCAGAGTTATCTCAAAGAAAGAGGCCACGGTGTTTCTGTATCTCTATTATGTTGGTGCGGCTTCGGAACTTTTAAATATCTCGATATATCTCGAAAACTACGCTTCTGATCAAAAAATATCATACAACATAAATTGTAGGAAACATAATTCTCTACAAAAAAGGGCTCTTAACATTTTGCCATAGCTCGCTTCGTTTCCGAGATATTTGCAGATTTATCTCAAGGGAAGGGGCCTGACGGACATATTTCGAGATATTTCTTCTTCTTGTTGTTCTTCTTCTGCACAGCTAAGCTGGAAGTGGCATTTGCGGCTCGCCCTAGTGCAGAGTTATCTCAAAGAAAGAGGCCACGGTGTTTCTGTATCTCTATTATGTTGGTGCGGCTTCGGAACTTTCAAATATCTCGATATATCTCGAAAACTACGCTTCTGATCAAAAAATATCATAGAACATAAATTGTAGGAAACATAATTGTCTACAAAAAAGGTCTCTTAACATTTTGCCATACCTCGCTTCGTTTCCGAGATATTTGCAGATATATCTCAAGGGAAGGGGCCTGACGGACATATTTCGAGATATTTCTTCTTCTTGTTGTTCTTCTTCTGCACAGCTAAGCTGGAAGTGGCATTTGCAGCTCGCAATAGTGCAGAGTTATCTCAAAGAGAGGGGCCACGGTGTTTCAGTATCTCTATTATGTTGGTGCGGCTTCGGAATTTTTAAATATCTCGATATATCTCGAAAACTACGCTTATGATCACAAAATATCATAGAACATAAATTGTAGGAAACATGATTCTCTACAAAAAAGGTCTCTTAACATTTTGCCATAGCTCGCTTCGTTTCCGAGATATTTGCAGATTTATCTCAACGGAAGGGGCCTGACGGACATATTTCGAGATATTTCTTCTTCTTGTTGTTCTTCTTCTGCACAGCTAAGCTGGAAGTGGCATTTGCAGCTCGCAATAGTGCAGAGTTATCACAAAGAGAGGGGCCACGGTGTTTCTGTATCTCTATTATGTTGGTGCGGCTTCGGAACTGTTAAATATCTTGATATATCTCGAGAACTACGAATCTGATCAAAAAATATCATAGAACATAAAAAGTAGGAAACTTAATTCTCTACAAAAAAGTGCTCTTAACATTTTGCCATAGCTCGCTTCGTTTCCGAGATATTTGCAGATTTATCTCAAGGGAAGGGGCCTGACGGACATATTTCGAGATATTTCTTCTTCTTGTTGTTCTTCTTCTGCACAGCTAAACTGGAAGTGGCATTTCCAGCTCGCAATAGTGCAGAGTTATCTCAAAGAAAGGGGCCACGGTGTTTCTGTATCTCTATTATGTTGGTGCGGCTTCGGAACTTTTAAATATCTCGATATATCTCGAAAACTACGCTTCTGATCAAAAAATGTCATAGAACATAAATTGTAGGAAACATAATTCTCTACAAAAAAGGTCTCTTAACATTTTGCCATAGCTCGCTTCGTTTCCGAGATATTTGCAGATATATCTCAAGGGAAGGGGCCTGACGGACATATTTCGAGATATTTCTTCTTCTTGTTGTTCTTCTTCTGCACAGCTAAGCTGGAAGTGGCATTTGCAGCTCGCAATAGTGCAGAGTTATCTCAAAGAAAGGAGCCACGGTGTTTCTGTATCTCTATTATGTTGGTGCGGCTTCGGAACTTTTAAATATCTCGATATATCTCGAAAACTACGCATCTGATCAAAAAATATCATAGAACATAAATTGTAGGAAACATAATTCTCTACAAAAAAGGTCTCTTAACATTTTGCCATAGCTCGCTTCGTTTCCGAGATATTTGCAGATTTATCTCAAGGGAAGGGGCCTAACGGACATATTTCGAGATATTTCTTCTTCTTGTTGTTCTTCTTCTGCACAGCTAAACTGGAAGTGGCATTTCCAGCTCGCAATAGTGCAGAGTTATCTCAAAGAAAGGGGCCACGGTGTTTCTGTATCTCTATTATGTTGGTGCGGCTTCGGAACTTTTAAATATCTTGATATATCTCGAGAACTACGCATCTGATCAAAAAATATCATAGAACATAAAAAGTAGGAAACTTAATTCTCTACAAATAAGGTCTCTTAACATTTTGCCATAGCTCGCTTCGTTTCCGAGATATTTGCAGATTTATCTCAAGGGATGGGGCCTGACGGACATATTTCGAGATATTTCTTCTTCTTGTTGTTCTTCTTCTGCACAGCTAAGCTGGAAGTGGCATTTGCAGCTCGCAATAGTGCAGAGTTATCTCAAAGAGAGGGGCCACGGCGTTTCTGTATCTCTATTATGTTGGTGCGGCTTCGGAACTTTTAAATATCTTGATATATCTCGAGAACTACGCATCTGATCAAAAAATATCATACTACATAAAAAGTAGGAAACTTAATTCTCTACAAGAAAGGTCTCTAAACATTTTGCCATAGCTCGCTTCGTTTCCGAGATATTTGCAGATTTATCTCAAGGGAAGGGGCCTGACGGACATATTTCTAGATATTTCTTCTTCTTGTTGTTCTTCTTCTGCACAGCTAAGCTGGAAGTGGCATTTGCAGCTCGCAATAGTGCAGAGTTATCTCAAAGAGAGAGGCCACGGTGTTTCTGTATCTCTATTATGTTGGTGCGGCTTCGGAACTGTTAAATATCTTGATATATCTCGAGAACTACGAATCTGATCAAAAAATATCATAGAACATAAAAAGTAGGAAACTTAATTCTCTACAAAAAAGGGCTCTTAGCATTTTGCCATAGCTCGCTTCGTTTCCGAGATATTTGCAGATATATCTCAAGGGAAGGGGCCTGACGGACATATTTCGAGATATTTCTTCTTCTTGTTGTTCTTCTTCTGCGCAGCTAAGCTGGAAGTGGCATTTGCAGCTCGCAATAGTGCAGAGTTATCTCAAAGAAAGGGGCCACGGTGTTTCTGTATCTCTATTATGTTGGTGCGGCTTCGGAACTTTTAAATATCTTGATATATCTCGAGAACTACGCATCTGATCAAAAAATATCATACTACATAAAAAGTAGGAAACTTAATTCTCTACAAGAAAGGTCTCTAAACATTTTGCCATAGCTCGCTTCGTTTCCGAGATATTTGCAGATTTATCTCAAGGGAAGGGGCCTGACGGACATATTTCTAGATATTTCTTCTTCTTGTTGTTCTTCTTCTGCACAGCTAAGCTGGAAGTGGCATTTGCAGCTCGCAATAGTGCAGAGTTATCTCAAAGAAAGAGGCCACGGTGTTTCTGTATCTCTATTATGTTGGTGCGGCTTCGGAACTTTTAAATATCTCGATATATCTCGAAAACTACGCTTCTGATCAAAAAATATCATACAACATAAATTGTAGGAAACATAATTCTCTACAAAAAAGGTCTCTTAACATTTTGCCATAGCTCGCTTCGTTTCCGAGATATTTGCAGATTTATCTCAAGGGAAGGGGCCTAACGGACATATTTCGAGATATTTCTTCTTCTTGTTGTTCTTCTTCTGCAGAGCTAAACTGGAAGTGGCATTTCCAGCTCGCAATAGTGCAGAGTTATCTCAAAGAAAGGGGCCACGGTGTTTCTGTATCTCTATTATGTTGGTGCGGCTTCGGAACTTTTAAATATCTTGATATATCTCGAGAACTACGCATCTGATCAAAAAATATCATAGAACATAAAAAGTAGGAAACTTAATTCTCTACAAATAAGGTCTCTTAACATTTTGCCATAGCTCGCTTCGTTTCCGAGATATTTGCAGATTTATCTCAAGGGATGGGGCCTGACGGACATATTTCGAGATATTTCTTCTTCTTGTTGTTCTTCTTCTGCACAGCTAAGCTGGAAGTGGCATTTGCAGCTCGCAATAGTGCAGAGTTATCTCAAAGAGAGGGGCCACGGCGTTTCTGTATCTCTATTATGTTGGTGCGGCTTCGGAACTTTTAAATATCTTGATATATCTCGAGAACTACGCATCTGATCAAAAAATATCATACTACATAAAAAGTAGGAAACTTAATTCTCTACAAGAAAGGTCTCTAAACATTTTGCCATAGCTCGCTTCGTTTCCGAGATATTTGCAGATTTATCTCAAGGGAAGGGGCCTGACGGACATATTTCTAGATATTTCTTCTTCTTGTTGTTCTTCTTCTGCACAGCTAAGCTGGAAGTGGCATTTGCAGCTCGCAATAGTGCAGAGTTATCTCAAAGAGAGAGGCCACGGTGTTTCTGTATCTCTATTATGTTGGTGCGGCTTCGGAACTTTTAAATATCTTGATATATCTCGGGAACTACGCACCTGATCAAAAAATATCATAGAACATAAAAAGTAGGAAACTTAGTTCTCTACAAAAAAGGTCTCTTAACATTTTGCCATAGCTCGCTTCGTTTCCGAGATATTTGCAGATATATCTCAAGGGAAGGGGCCTGACGGACATATTTCGAGATATTTCTTCTTCTTGTTGTTCTTCTTCTGCACAGCTAAGCTGGAAGTGGCATTTGCAGCTCGCAATAGTGCAGCGTTATCTCAAAGAAAGAGGCCACGGTGTTTCTGTATCTCTATTATGTTGGTGCGGCTCCGGAACTTTTAAATATCTCGATATATCTCGAAAACTACGCTTCTGATCAAAAAATATCATACAACATAAATTGTAGGAAACATAATTCTCTACAAAAAAGGTCTCTTAACATTTTGCCATAGCTCGCTTCGTTTCCGAGATATTTGCAGATTTATCTCAAGGGAAGGGGCCTAACGGACATATTTCGAGATATTTCTTCTTCTTGTTGTTCTTCTTCTGCACAGCTAAACTGGAAGTGGCATTTCCAGCTCGCAATAGTGCAGAGTTATCTCAAAGAAAGGGGCCACGGTGTTTCTGTATCTCTATTATGTTGGTGCGGCTTCGGAACTTTTAAATATCTTGATATATCTTGAGAACTACGCATCTGATCAAAAAATATCATAGAACATAAAAAGTAGGAAACTTAATTCTCTACAAATAAGGTCTCTTAACATTTTGCCATAGCTCGCTTCGTTTCCGAGATATTTGCAGATTTATCTCAAGGGAAGGGGCCTGACGGACATATTTCGAGATATTTCTTCTTCTTGTTGTTCTTCTTCTGCACAGCTAAGCTGGAAGTGGCATTTGCAGCTCGCAATAGTGCAGAGTTATCTCAAAGAGAGGGGCCACGGTGTTTCTGTATCTCTATTATGTTGGTGCGGCTTCGGAACTTTTAAATATCTTGATATATCTCGAGAACTACGCATCTGATCAAAAAATATCATACTACATAAAAAGTAGGAAACTTAATTCTCTACAAGAAAGGTCTCTAAACATTTTGCCATAGCTCGCTTCGTTTCCGAGATATTTGCAGATTTATCTCAAGGGAAGGGGCCTGACGGACATATTTCTAGATATTTCTTCTTCTTGTTGTTCTTCTTCTGCACAGCTAAGCTGGAAGTGGCATTTGCAGCTCGCAATAGTGCAGAGTTATCTCAAAGAGAGGGGCCACGGTGTTTCTGTATCTCTATTATGTTGGTGCGGCTTCGGAACTGTTAAATATCTTGATATATCTCGAGAACTACGCATCTTATCAAAAAATATCATAGAACATAAAAAGTAGGAAACTTAATTCGCTACAAAAAAGGTCTCTTAACATTTTGCCATAGCTCGCTTCGTTTCCGAGATATTTGCAGATTTATCTCAAGGGAAGGGGCCTAACGGACATATTTCGAGATATTTCTTCTTCTTGTTGTTCTTCTTCTGCACAGCTAAACTGGAAGTGGCATTTCCAGCTCGCAATAGTGCAGAGTTATCTCAAAGAAAGGGGCCACGGTGTTTCTGTATCTCTATTATGTTGGTGCGGCTTCGGAACTTTTAAATATCTTGATATATCTCGGGAACTACGCATCTGATCAAAAAATATCATAGAACATAAAAAGTATGAAACTTAATTCTCTACAAAAAAGGTCTCTTAACATTTTGCCATAGCTCTCTTCGTTTCCGAGATATTTGCAGATTTATCTCAAGGGAAGGGGCCTGACGGACATATTTCGAGATATTTCTTCTTCTTGTTGTTCTTCTTCTGCACAGCTAAGCTGGAAGTGGCATTTGCAGCTCGCAATAGTGCAGAGTTATCTCAAAGAAAGAGGCCACGGTGTTTCTGTATCTCTATTATGTTGGTGCGGCTTCGGAACTTTTAAATATCTCGATATATCTCGAAAACTACGCTTCTGATCAAAAAATATCATACAACATAAATTGTAGGAAACATAATTCTCTACAAAAAAGGTCTCTTAACATTTTGCCATAGCTCGCTTCGTTTCCGAGATATTTGCAGATTTATCTCAAGGGAAGGGGCCTAACGGACATATTTCGAGATATTTCTTCTTCTTGTTGTTCTTCTTCTGCACAGCTAAACTGGAAGTGGCATTTCCAGCTCGCAATAGTGCAGAGTTATCTCAAAGAAAGGGGCCACGGTGTTTCTGTATCTCTATTATGTTGGTGCGGCTTCGGAACTTTTAAATATCTTGATATATCTCGAGAACTACGCATCTGATCAAAAAATATCATAGAACATAAAAAGTAGGAAACTTAATTCTCTACAAATAAGGTCTCTTAACATTTTGCCATAGCTCGCTTCGTTTCCGAGATATTTGCAGATTTATCTCAAGGGAAGGGACCTGACGGACATATTTCGAGATATTTCTTCTTCTTGTTGTTCTTCTTCTGCCCAGCTAAGCTGGACGTGGCATTTGCGGCTCGCACTAGTGCAGAGTTATCTCAAAGAAAGGAGCCACGGTGTTTCTGTACCTCTATTATGTTGGTGCGGCTTCGGAACTTTTAAATATCTCGATATATCTCGAAAACTACGCTTCTGATCAAAAAATATCATAGAACATAAATTGTAGGAAATATAATTCTCTACAAAAAAGGTCTCTTAACATTTTGCCATAGCTCGCTTGGTTTCCGAGATATTTGCAGATATATCTCAAGGGAAGGGGCCTGACGGACATATTTCGAGATATTTCTTCTTCTTGTTGTTCTTCTTCTGCACAGCTAAGCTGGAAGTGGCATTTGCGGCTCGCACTAGTGCAGAGTTATCTCAAAGAAAGGGGCCACGGTGTTTCTGTATCTCTATTATGTTGGTGCGGCTTCGGAACTTTTAAATATCTTGATATATCTCGAGAACTACGCATCTGATCAAAAAATATCATAGAACATAAAACGTAGGAAACTTAATTCTCTACAAAAAAGGTCTCTTAACATTTTGCCATAGCTCGCTTCGTTTCCGAGATATTTGCAGATTTATCTCAAGGGAAGGGACCTGACGGACATATTTCGAGATATTTCTTCTTCTTGTTGTTCTTCTTCTGCACAGCTAAGCTGGACGTGGCATTTTCGGCTCGCACTAGTGCAGAGTTATCTCAAAGAAAGGAGCCACGGTGTTTCTGTATCTCTATTATGTTGGTGCGGCTTCGGAACTTTTAAATATCTCGATATATCTCGAAAACTACGCTTCTGATCAAAAAATATCATAGAACATAAATTGTAGGAAGCATAATTCTCTACAAAAAAGGTCTCTTAACATTTTGCCATAGCTCGCTTCGTTCCCGAGATATTTGCAGATATATCTCAAGGGAAGGGGCCTGACGGACATATCTCGAGATATTTCTTCTTCTTGTTGTTCTTCCTCTGCACAGCTAAGCTGGAAGTGGCATTTACAGCTCGCAATAGTGCAGAGTTATCTCAAAGAAAGGGGCCACGGTGTTTCTGTATCTCTATTATGTTGGTGCGGCTTCGGAACTTTTAAATATCTTGATATATCTCGGGAACTACGCACCTGATCAAAAAATATCATAGAACATAAAAAGTAGGAAACTTAATTCTCTACGAAAAAGGTCTCTTAACATTTTGCCATAGCTCTCTTCGTTTCCGAGATATTTGCAGATTTATCTCAAGGGAAGGGGCCTAACGGACATATTTCGAGATATTTCTTCTTCTTGTTGTTCTTCTTCTGCACAGCTAAACTGGAAGTGGCATTTCCAGCTCGCAATAGTGCAGAGTTATCTCAAAGAAAGGGGCCACGGTGTTTCTGTATCTCTATTATGTTGGTGCGGCTTCGGAACTTTTAAATATCTCGATATATCTCGAAAACTACGCTTCTGATCACGAAATATCATAGAACATAAATTATAGGAAACATAATTCTCTACAAAAAAGGTCTCTTAACATTTTGCCATAGCTCGCTTCGTTTCCGAGATATTAGCAGATATATCTCAAGGGAAGGGGCCTGACGGACATATTTCGAGATATTTCTTCTTCTTGTTGTTCTTCTTCTGCACAGCTAAGCTGGAAGTGGCATTTGCGGCTCGCACTAGTGCAGAGTTATCTCAAAGAAAGGGGCCACGGTGTTTCTGTATCTCTATTATGTTGGTGCGGCTTCGGAACTTTTAAATATCTCGATATATCTCGAAAACTACGCTTCTGATCAAAAAATATCATAGAACATAGATTGTAGGAAATATAATTCTCTACAAAAAAGGTCTCTTAACATTTTGCCATAGCTCGCTTCGTTTCCGAGATATTTGCAGATATATCTCAAGGGAAGGGGCCTGACGGACATATTTCGAGATATTTCTTCTTCTTGTTGTTCTTCTTCTGCACAGCTAAGCTGGAAGTGGCATTTGCGGCTCGCACTAGTGCAGAGTTATCTCAAAGAAAGGGGCCACGGTGTTTCTGTACCTCTATTATGTTGGTGCGGCTTCGGAACTTTTAAATATCTCGATATATCTCGAAAACTACGCTTCTGATCAAAAAATATCATAGAACGTAAATTGTAGCAAACATAATTCTCTACAAAAACTGTCTCTTAACATTTTGCCATAGCTCGCTTCGTTTCCGAGATATTTGCAGATATATCTCAAGGGAAGGGGCCTGACGAACATATTTCGAGATATTTCTTCTTCTTGTTGTTCTTCTTCTGCACAGCTAAGCTGGAAGTGGCATTTGCAGCTCGCAATAGTGCAGAGTTATCTCAAAGAAAGGGGCCACGGTGTTTCTGTATCTCTATTATGTTGGTGCGGCTTCGGAACTTTTAAATATCTCGATATATCTCGAAAACTACGCTTCTGATCAAAAAATATCATAGAACATAAATTGTAGGAAACATAATTGGCTACAAAAAAGGTCTCTTAACATTTTGCCATAGCTCGCTTCGTTTCCGAGATATTTGCAGATATATCTCAAGGGAAGGGGCCTGACGGACATATTTCGAGATATTTTTTCTTCTTGTTGTTCTTCTTCTGCACAGCTAAGCTGGAAGTGGCATTTGCAGCTCGCAATAGTGCAGAGTTATCTCAAAGAAAGGGGCCACGGTGTTTCTGTATCTCTATTATGTTGGTGCGGCTTCGGAACTTTTAAATATCTTGATATATCTCGAGAACTACGCATCTGATCAAAAAATATCATAGAACATAAAACGTAGGAAACTTAATTCTCTACAAAAAAGGTCTCTTAACATTTTGCCATAGCTCGCTTCGTTTCCGAGATATTTGCAGATTTATCTCAAGGGAAGGGGCCTGACGGACATATTTCGAGATATTTCTTCTTCTTGTTGTTCTTCTTCTGCACAGCTAAGCTGGACGTGGCATTTGCGGCTCGCACTAGTGCAGAGTTATCTCAAAGAAAGGAGCCACGGTGTTTCTGTACCTCTATTATGTTGGTGCGGCTTCGGAACTTTTAAATATCTCGATATATCTCGAAAACTACGCTTCTGATCAAAAAATATCATAGAACATAAATTGTAGGAAGCATAATTCTCTACAAAAAAGGTCTCTTAACATTTTGCCATAGCTCGCTTCGTTCCCGAGATATTTGCAGATATATCTCAAGGGAAGGGGCCTGACGGACATATCTCGAGATATTTCTTCTTCTTGTTGTTCTTCCTCTGCACAGCTAAGCTGGAAGTGGCATTTACAGCTCGCAATAGTGCAGAGTTATCTCAAAGAAAGGGGCCGCGGTGTTTCTGTATCTCTATTATGTTGGTGCGGCTTCGGAACTTTTAAATATCTTGATATATCTCGGGAACTACGCACCTGATCAAAAAATATCATAGAACATAAAAAGTAGGAAACTTGATTCTCTACGAAAAAGGTCTCTTAACATTTTGCCATAGCTCTCTTCGTTTCCGAGATATTTGCAGATTTATCTCAAGGGAAGGGGCCTAACGGACATATTTCGAGATATTTCTTCTTCTTGTTGTTCTTCTTCTGCACAGCTAAACTGGAAGTGGCATTTCCAGCTCGCAATAGTGCAGAGTTATCTCAAAGAAAGGGGCCACGGTGTTTCTGTATCTCTATTATGTTGGTGCGGCTTCGGAACTTTTAAATATCTCGATATATCTCGAAAACTACGCTTCTGATCAAAAAATATCATAGAACATAAATTATAGGAAACATAATTCTCTACAAAAAAGGTCTCTTAACATTTTGCCATAGCTCGCTTCGTTTCCGAGATATTAGCAGATATATCTCAAGGGAAGGGGCCTGACGGACATATTTCGAGATATTTCTTCTTCTTGTTGTTCTTCTTCTGCACAGCTAAGCTGGAAGTGGCATTTGCGGCTCGCACTAGTGCAGAGTTATCTCAAAGAAAGGGGCCACGGTGTTTCTGTATCTCTATTATGTTGGTGCGGCTTCGGAACTTTTAAATATCTCGATATATCTCGAAAACTACGCTTCTGATCAAAAAATATCATAGAACATAAATTGTAGGAAACATAATTCGCTACAAAAAAGGTCTCTTAACATTTTGCCATAGCTCGCTTCGTTTCCGAGATATTTGCAGATATATCTCAAGGGAAGGGGCCTGACGGACATATTTCGAGATATTTCTTCTTCTTGTTGTTCTTCTTCTGCACAGCTAAGCTGGAAGTGGCATTTGCAGCTCGCAATAGTGCAGAGTTATCTCAAAGAAAGGGGCCACGGTGTTTCTGTATCTCTATTATGTTGGTGCGGCTTCGGAACTTTTAAATATCTTGATATATCTCGAGAACTACGCATCTGATCAAAAAATATCATAGAACATAAAACGTAGGAAACTTAATTCTCTACAAAAAAGGTCTCTTAACATTTTGCCATAGCTCGCTTCGTTTCCGAGATATTTGCAGATTTATCTCAAGGGAAGGGGCCTGACGGACATATTTCGAGATATTTCTTCTTCTTGTTGTTCTTCTTCTGCACAGCTAAGCTGGAAGTGGCATTTGCGGCTCGCACTAGTGCAGAGTTATCTCAAAGAAAGGGGCCACGGTGTTTCTGTATCTCTATTATGTTGGTGCGGCTTCGGAACTTTTAAATATCTCGATATATCTCGAAAACTACGCTTCTGATCAAAAAATATCATAGAACATAAATTGTAGCAAACATAATTCTCTACAAAAAAGGTCTCTTAACATTTTGCCATAGCTCGCTTCGTTTCCGAGATATTTGCAGATATATCTCAAGGGAAGGGGCCTGACGGACATATTTCGAGATATTTCTTCTTCTTGTTGTTCTTCTTCTGCACAGCTAAGCTGGAAGTGGCATTTGCAGCTCGCAATAGTGCAGAGTTATCTCAAAGAAAGGGGCCACGGTGTTTCTGTATCTCTATTATGTTGGTGCGGCTTCGGAACTTTTAAATATCTCGATATATCTCGAAAACTACGCGTCTGATCAAAAAATATCATAGAACATAGAAAGTAGGAAACTTAATTCTCTACAAATAAAGTCTCTTAACATTTTGCCATAGCTCGCTTCGTTTCCGAGATATTTGCAGATTTATCTCAAGGGAAGGGGCCTGACGGACATATTTCGAGATATTTCTTTTTGTTGTTCTTCTTCTGCACAGCTAAGCTGGAAGTGGCATTTGCGGCTCGCACTAGTGCAGAGTTATCTCAAAGAAAGGGGCCACGGTGTTTCTGTATCTCTATTATGTTGGTGCGGCTTCGGAACTTTCAAATATCTCGATATATCTCGAAAACTACGCTTGTGATCAAAAAATGTCATAGAACATAAATTGTAGCAAACATAATTCTCTACAAAAAAGGTCTCTTAACATTTTGCCATAGCTCGCTTCGTTTCCGAGATATTTGCAGATATATCTCAAGGGAAGGGGCCTGACGGACATATTTCGAGATATTTCTTCTTCTTATTGTTCTTCTTCTGCACAGCTAAGCTGGAAGTGGCATTTGCAGCTCGCAATAGTGCAGAGTTATCTCAAAGAAAGGGGCCACGGTGTTTCTGTATCTCTATTATGTTGGTGCGGCTTCGGAACTTTTAAATATCTCGATATATCTCGAAAACTACGCTTCTGATCAAAAAATATCATAGAACATAAAAAGTAGGAAACTTAATTCTCTACAAATAAAGTCTCTTAACATTTTGCCATAGCTCGCTTCGTTTCCGAGATATTTGCAGATTTATCTCAAGGGAAGGGGCCTGACGGACATATTTCGAGATATTTCTTTTTGTTGTTTTTCTTCTGCACAGCTAAGCTGGAAGTGGCATTTGCGGCTCGCACTAGTGCAGAGTTATCTCAAAGAAAGGGGCCACGGTGTTTCTGTATCTCTATTATGTGGTGCGGCTTCGGAACTTTTAAACATCTCGATATATCTCGAAAACTACGCTTCTGATCAAAAAATATCATAGAACATAAATTGTAGGAAACATAATTCTGTACAAAAAACGTCTCTTAACATTTTGCCATAGCTCGCTTCGTTTCCGAGATATTTGCAGATTTATCTCAAGGGAAGGGGCCTGACGGACTTATTTCGAGATATTTCTACTTCTTGTTGTTCTTCTTCTGCACAGCTAAGCTGGAAGTGGCATTTGCAGCTCGCAATAGTGCAGAGTTATCTCAAAGAAAGGGGCCACGGTGTTTCTGTATCTCTATTATGTTGGTGCGGCTTCGGAACTTTTAAATATCTTGATATATCTCGAGAACTACGCATCTGATCAAAAAATATCATAGAACATAAAAAGTAGGAAACTTAATTCTCTACAAAAAAGGTCTCTTAACATTTTGCCATAGCTCGCTTCGTTTCCGAGATATTTGCAGATATATCTCAAGGGAAGGGGCCTGACGGACATATTTCGAGATATTTTTTCTTCTTGTTATTCTTCTTCTGCACAGCTAAGCTGGAAGTGGCATTTGCAGCTCGCAATCGTGCAGAGTTATCTCAAAGAAAGGGGCCACGGTGTTTCTGTATCTCTATTATGTTGGTGCGGCTTCGGAACTTTCAAATATCTCGATATATCTCGAAAACTACGCTTCTGATCAAAAAATATCATAGAACATAAAAAGTAGGAAACTTAATTCTCTACAAATAAAGTCTCTTAACATTTTGCCATAGCTCGCTTCGTTTCCGAGATATTTGCAGATTTATCTCAAGGGAAGGGGCCTGACGGACATATTTCGAGATATTTCTTTTTGTTGTTTTTCTTCTGCACAGCTAAGCTGGAAGTGGCATTTGCGGCTCGCACTAGTGCAGAGTTATCTCAAAGAAAGGGGCCACGGTGTTTCTGTATCTCTATTATGTGGTGCGGCTTCGGAACTTTTAAACATCTCGATATATCTCGAAAACTACGCTTCTGATCAAAAAATATCATAGAACATAAATTGTAGGAAACATAATTCTGTACAAAAAACGTCTCTTAACATTTTGCCATAGCTCGCTTCGTTTCCGAGATATTTGCAGATTTATCTCAAGGGAAGGGGCCTGACGGACTTATTTCGAGATATTTCTACTTCTTGTTGTTCTTCTTCTGCACAGCTAAGCTGGAAGTGGCATTTGCAGCTCGCAATAGTGCAGAGTTATCTCAAAGAAAGGGGCCACGGTGTTTCTGTATCTCTATTATGTTGGTGCGGCTTCGGAACTTTTAAATATCTTGATATATCTCGAGAACTACGCATCTGATCAAAAAATATCATAGAACATAAAAAGTAGGAAACTTAATTCTCTACAAAAAAGGTCTCTTAACATTTTGCCATAGCTCGCTTCGTTTCCGAGATATTTGCAGATATATCTCAAGGGAAGGGGCCTGACGGACATATTTCGAGATATTTTTTCTTCTTGTTATTCTTCTTCTGCACAGCTAAGCTGGAAGTGGCATTTGCAGCTCGCAATCGTGCAGAGTTATCTCAAAGAAAGGGGCCACGGTGTTTCTGTATCTCTATTATGTTGGTGCGGCTTCGGAACTTTCAAATATCTCGATATATCTCGAAAACTACGCTTCTGATCAAAAAATGTCATAGAACATAAATTGTAGCAAACATAATTCTCTACAAAAAAGGTCTCTTAACATTTTGCCATAGCTCGCTTCGTTTCCGAGATATTTGCAGATTTATCTCAAGGGAAGGGGCCTGACGGACATATTTCGAGATATTTCTTCTTCTTGTTGTTCTTCTTGTGCACAGCTAAACTGGAAGTGGCATTTCCAGCTCGCAATAGTGCAGAGTTATCTCAAAGAAAGGGGCCACGGTGTTTCTGTATCTCTATTATGTTGGTGCGGCTTCGGTACTTTTAAATATCTTGATATATCTCGAGAACTACGCATCTGATCAAAAAATATCATAGAACATAAAAAGTAGGAAACTTAATTCTCTACAAAAAAGGTCTCTTAACATTTTGCCATAGCTCGCTTCGTTTCCGAGATATTTGCAGATTTATCTCAAGGGAAGGTGCCTGACGGACATATTTCGAGATATTTCTTCTTCTTGTTGTTCTTCTTCTGCACAGCTAAACTGGAAGTGGCGTTTCCAGCTCACAATAGTGCAGAGTTATCTCAAAGAAAGGGGCCACGGTGATTCTGTATCTCTATTATGTTGGTGCGGCTTCGGAACTTTTAAATATCTTGATATATCTCGAGAACTACGCATCTGATCAAAAAATATCATAGAACATAAAACGTAGGAAACTTAATTCTCTACAAAAAAGGTCTCTTAACATTTTGCCATAGCTCGCTTCGTTTCCGAGATATTTGCAGATATATCTCAAGGGAAGGGGCCTGACGGACATATTCCGAGATATTTTTTCTTCTTGTTGTTCTTCTTCTGCACAGCTAAGCTGGAAGTGGCATTTGCAGCTCGCAATCGTGCAGAGTTATCTCAAAGAAAGGGGCCACGGTGTTTCTGTATCTCTATAATGTTGGTGCGGCTTCGGAACTTTTAAATATCTTGATATATCTCGAGAACTACGCATCTGATCAAAAAATATCATAGAGCATAAAAAGTAGGAAACTGAATTCTCTACAAAAAAGGTCTCTTAACATTTTGCCATAGCTCGCTTCGTTTCCGAGATATTTGCAGATTCAGCTCAAAGTAACGGGCCTGACGGACATATTTCGAGATATTTCTTCTTCTTGTTGTTCTTCTTCTGCACAGCTAAGCTGGAAGTGGCATTTGCGGCTCGCACTAGTGCAGAGTTATCTCAAAGAAAGGGGCCACGGTGTTTCTGTATCTCTATTATGTTGGTGCGGTTTCGGAACTTTTAAATATCTCGATATATCTCGAAAACTACGCTTCTGATCAAAAAATATCGTAGAACATAAATTGTAGGAAACATAATTCTCTACAAAAAATGTCTCTTAACATTTTGCCATAGCTCGCTTCGTTTCCGAGATATTTGCAGATTTATCTCAAGGGAAGGGGCCTGACGGACATATTTCGAGATATTTCTTCTTCTTGTTGTTCTTCTTCTGCACAGCTTAGCTGGAAGTGGCATTTGCAGCTCGCAATAGTGCAGAGTTATCTCAAAGAAAGGGGCCACGGTGTTTCTGTATCTCTATTATGTTGGTGCGGCTTCGGAACTTTTAAATATCTTGATATATCTCGAGAACTACGCACCTGATCAAAAAATATCATAGAACATAAAAAGTAGGAAACTTAATTCTCTACAAAAAAGGTCTCTTAACATTTTGCCATAGCTCGCTTCGTTTCCGAGATATTTGCAGATTTATCTCAAGGGAAGGGGCCTGACGGACATATTTCGAGATATTTCTTCTTGTTGTTCTTCTTCTGCACAGCTAAGCTGGAAGTGGCATCTGCGGCTCGCACTAGTGCAGAGTTATCTCAAAGAAAGGGGCCACGGTGTTTCTGTATCTCTATTATGTTGGTGCGGTTTCGGAACTTTTAAATATCTCGATATATCTCGAAAACTACGCTTCTGATGAAAAAATATCGTAGAACATAAATTGTGGGAAATATAATTCTCTACAAAAAATGTCTCTTAACATTTTGCCATAGCTCGCTTCGTTTCCGAGATATTTGCAGATTTATCCCAAGGGAAGGGGCCTGACGGACATATTTCGAGATATTTCTCCTTCTTGTTGTTCTTCTTCTGCACAGCTTAGCTGGAAGTGGCATTTGCAGCTCGCAATAGTGCAGAGTTATCTCAAAGAAAGGGGCCACGGTGTTTCTGTATCTCTATTATGTTGGTGCGGCTTCGGAACTTTTAAATATCTTGATATATCTCGAGAACTACGCATCTGATCAAAAAATATCATAGAACATAAAAAGTAGGAAACTTAATTCTCTACAAAAAAGGTCTCTTAACATTTTGCCATAGCTCGCTTCGTTTCCGAGATATTTGCAGATTTATCTCAAGGGAAGGGGCCTGACGGACATATTTCGAGATATTTCTTCTTGTTGTTCTTCTTCTGCACAGCTAAGCTGGAAGTGGCATTTGCGGCTCGCACTAGTGCAGAGTTATCTCAAAGAAAGGGGCCACGGTGTTTCTGTATCTCTATTATGTTGGTGCGGCTTCGGAACTTTTAAATATCTCGATATATCTCGAAAACTACGCTTCTGATCAAAAAATATCATAGAACATAAATTGTAGGAAACATAATTCTCTACAAAAAACGTCTCTTAACATTTTGCTATAGCTCGCTTCGTTTCCGAGATATTTGCAGATTCAGCTCAAAGTAACGGGCCTGACGGACATATTTCGAGATATTTCTTCTTCTTGTTGTTCTTCTTCTGCACAGCTAAACTGGAAGTGGCATTTGCAGCTCGCAATAGTGCAGAGTTATCTCAAAGAAAGGGGCCACGGTGTTTCTGTATCTCTATTATGTTGGTGCGGCTTCGGAACTTTTAAATATCTTGATATATCTCGAGAACTACGCATCTGATCAAAAAATATCATAGAACATAAAAAGTAGGAAACTTAATTCTCTACAAAAAATGTCTCTTAACATTTTGCCATAGCTCGCTTCGTTTCCGAGATATTTGCAGATTTATCTCAAGGGAAGGGGCCTGACGGACATATTTCGAGATATTTCTTCTTCTTGTTGTTCTTCTTCTGCACAGCTTAGCTGGAAGTGGCATTTGCAGCTCGCAATAGTGCAGAGTTATCTCAAAGAAAGGGGCCACGGTGTTTCTGTATCTCTATTATGTTGGTGCGGCTTCGGAACTTTTAAATATCTTGATATATCTCGAGAACTACGCATCTGATCAAAAAATATCATAGAACATAAAAAGTAGGAAACTTAATTCTCTACAAAAAAGGTCTCTTAACATTTTGCCATAGCTCGCTTCGTTTCCGAGATATTTGCAGATTTATTTCAAGGGAAGGGGCCTGACGGACATATTTCGAGATATTTCTTCTTGTTGTTCTTCTTCTGCACAGCTAAGCTGGAAGTGGCATTTGCGGCTCGCACTAGTGCAGAGTTATCTCAAAGAAAGGGGCCACGGTGTTTCTGTATCTCTATTATGTTGGTGCGGCTTCGGAACGTTAAAATATCTTGATATATCTCGAGAACTACGCATCTGATCAAAAAATATCATAGAACGTAAAAAGTAGGAAACTTCATTCTCTACCAAAAAGGTCTCTTAACATTTTGCCATAGCTCGCTTCATTTCCGAGATATTTGCAGATTCAGCTCAAAGTAACGGGCCTGACGGACATATTTCGAGATATTTCTTCTTCTTGTTGTTCTTCTTCTGCACAGCTAAGCTGGAAGTGGCATTTGCGGCTCGCACTAGTGCAGAGTTATCTCAAAGACAGGGGCCACGGTGTTTCTGTATCTCTATTATGTTGGTGCGGTTTCGGAACTTTTAAATATCTCGATATATCTCGAAAACTACGCTTCTGATCAAAAAATGTCATAGAACATAAATTGTAGGAAACATAATTCTCTACAAAAAAGGTCTCTTAACATTTTGCCATAGCTCGCTTCGTTTCCGAGATATTTGCAGATATATCTCAAGGGAAGGGGCCTGACGGACATATTTCGAGATATTTCTTCTTCTTGTTGTTCTTCTTCTGCACAGCTAAGCTGGAAGTGGCATTTGCGGGTCGCACTAGTGCAGAGTTATCTCAAAGAAAGGGGCCACGGTGTTTCTGTATCTCTATTATGTTGGTGCGGCTTCGGGACTTTTAAATATCTCGATATATCTCGAAAACTACGCTTCTGATCAAAAAATATCGTAGAACATAAATTGTAGGAAACATAATTCTCTACAAAAAACGTCTCTTAACATTTTGCTATAGCTCGCTTCGTTTCCGAGATATTTGCAGATTCAGCTCAAAGTAACGGGCCTGACGGACATATTTCGAGATATTTCTTCTTCTTGTTGTTCTTCTTCTGCACAGCTAAACTGGAAGTGGCATTTGCAGCTCGCAATAGTGCAGAGTTATCTCAAAGAAAGGGGCCACGGTGTTTCTGTATCTCTATTATGTTGGTGCGGCTTCGGAACTTTTAAATATCTTGATATATCTCGAGAACTACGCATCTGATCAAAAAATATCATAGAACATAAAAAGTAGGAAACTTAATTCTCTACAAAAAATGTCTCTTAACATTTTGCCATAGCTCGCTTCGTTTCCGAGATATTTGCAGATTTATCTCAAGGGAAGGGGCCTGACGGACATATTTCGAGATATTTCTTCTTCTTGTTGTTCTTCTTCTGCACAGCTTAGCTGGAAGTGGCATTTGCAGCTCGCAATAGTGCAGAGTTATCTCAAAGAAAGGGGCCACGGTGTTTCTGTATCTCTATTATGTTGGTGCGGCTTCGGAACTTTTAAATATCTTGATATATCTCGAGAACTACGCATCTGATCAAAAAATATCATAGAACATAAAAAGTAGGAAACTTAATTCTCTACAAAAAAGGTCTCTTAACATTTTGCCATAGCTCGCTTCGTTTCCGAGATATTTGCAGATTTATTTCAAGGGAAGGGGCCTGACGGACATATTTCGAGATATTTCTTCTTGTTGTTCTTCTTCTGCACAGCTAAGCTGGAAGTGGCATTTGCGGCTCGCACTAGTGCAGAGTTATCTCAAAGAAAGGGGCCACGGTGTTTCTGTATCTCTATTATGTTGGTGCGGCTTCGGAACTTTAAAATATGTTGATATATCTCGAGAACTACGCATCTGATCAAAAAATATCATAGAACGTAAAAAGTAGGAAACTTCATTCTCTACCAAAAAGGTCTCTTAACATTTTGCCATAGCTCGCTTCATTTCCGAGATATTTGCAGATTCAGCTCAAAGTAACGGGCCTGACGGACATATTTCGAGATATTTCTTCTTCTTGTTGTTCTTCTTCTGCACAGCTAAGCTGGAAGTGGCATTTGCGGCTCGCACTAGTGCAGAGTTATCTCAAAGACAGGGGCCACGGTGTTTCTGTATCTCTGTTATGTTGGTGCGGTTTCGGAACTTTTAAATATCTCGATATATCTCGAAAACTACGCTTCTGATCAAAAAATGTCATAGAACATAAATTGTAGGAAACATAATTCTCTACAAAAAAGGTCTCTTAACATTTTGCCATAGCTCGCTTCGTTTCCGAGATATTTGCAGATATATCTCAAGGGAAGGGGCCTGACGGACATATTTCGAGATATTTCTTCTTCTTGTTGTTCTTCTTCTGCACAGCTAAGCTGGAAGTGGCATTTGCGGGTCGCACTAGTGCAGAGTTATCTCAAAGAAAGGGGCCACGGTGTTTCTGTATCTCTATTATGTTGGTGCGGCTTCGGAACTTTTAAATATCTCGATATATCTCGAAAACTACGCTTCTGATCAAAAAATATCGTAGAACATAAATTGTAGGAAACATAATTCTCTACAAAAAATGTCTCTTAACATTTTGCCATAGCTCGCTTCGTTTCCGAGATATTTGCAGGTTTATCTCAAGGGAAGGGGCCTGACGGACATATTTCGAGATATTTCTTCTTCTTGTTGTTCTTCTTCTGCACAGCTAAGCTGGAAGTGGCATTTGCGGGTCGCACTAGTGCAGAGTTATCTCAAAGAAAGGGGCCACGGTGTTTCTGTATCTCTATTATGTTGGTGCGGCTTCGGAACTTTTAAATATCTCGATATATCTCGAAAACTACGCTTCTGATCAAAAAATATCGTAGAACATAAATTGTAGGAAACATAATTCTCTACAAAAGATGTCTCTTAACATTTTGCCATAGCTCGCTTCGTTTCCGAGATATTTGCAGATTTATCTCAAGGGAAGGGGCCTGACGGACATATTTCGAGATATTTCTTCTTCTTGTTGTTCTTCTTCTGCACAGCTAAGCTGGAAGTGGCATTTGCAGCTCGCAATAGTGCAGAGTTATCTCAAAGAAAGGGGCCACGGTGTTTCTGTATCTCTATTATGTTGGTGCGGCTTCGGAACTTTTAAATATCTTGATATATCTCGAGAACTACGCATCTGATCAAAAAATATCATAGAACATAAAAAGTAAGAAACCTAATTCTCTACAAAAAAGGTCTCTTAACATTTTGCCATAGCTCGCTTCGTTTCCGAGATATTTGCAGATTTATCTCAAGGGAAGGGGCCTGACGGACATATTTCGAGATATTTCTTCTTGTTGTTCTTCTTCTGCACAGCTAAGCTGGAAGTGGCATTTGCGGCTCGCACTAGTGCAGAGTTATCTCAAAGAAAGGGGCCACGGTGTTTCTGTATCTCTATTATGTTGGTGCGGCTTCGGAACTTTTAAATATCTCGATATATCTCGAAAACTACGCTTCTGATCAAAACATATCATAGAACATAAATTGTAGGAAACATAATTCTCTACAAAAAACGTCTCGTATCATTTTGCTATAGCTCGCTTCGTTTCCGAGATATTTGCAGATTCAGCTCAAAGTAACGGGCCTGACGGACATATTTCGAGATATTTCTTCTTCTTGTTGTTCTTCTTCTGCACAGCTAAACTGGAAGTGGCATTTGCAGCTCGCAATAGTGCAAAGTTATCTCAAAGAAAGGGGCCACGGTGTTTCTGTATCTCTATTATGTTGGTGCGGCTTCGGAACTTTTAAATATCTTGATATATCTCGAGAACTACGCATCTGATCAAAAAATATCATAGAACATAAAAAGTAGGAAACTTAATTCTCTACAAAAAAGGTCTCTTAACATTTTGCCATAGCTCGCTTCGTTTCCGAGATATTTGCAGATTTATCTCAAGGGAAGGGGCCTGACGGACATATTTCGAGATATTTCTTCTTCTTGTTGTTCTTCTTCTGCACAGCTAAACTGGAAGTGGCGTTTCCAGCTCGCAATAGTGCAGAGTTATCTCAAAGAAAGGGGCCACGGTGTTTCTGTATCTCTATTATGTTGGTGCGGCTTCGGAACTTTTAAATATCTTGATATATCTCGAGAACTACGCATCTGATCAAAAAATATCATAGAACATAAAAAGTAGGAAACCTAATTCTCTACATAAAAGGTCTCTTAACATTTTGCCATAGCTCGCTTCGTTTCCGAGATATTTGCAGATTTATCTCAAGGGAAGGGGCCTGACGGACATATTTCGAGATATTTCTTCTTGTTGTTCTTCTTCTGCACAGCTAAGCTGGAAGTGGCATTTGCGGCTCGCACTAGTGCAGAGTTATCTCAAAGAAAGGGGCCACGGTGTTTCTGTATCTCTATTATGTTGGTGCGGCTTCGGAACTTTTAAATATCTCGATATATCTCGAAAACTACGCTTCTGATCAAAAAATATCATAGAACATAAATTGTAGGAAACATAATTCTCTACAAAAAACGTCTCTTAACATTTTGCTATAGCTCGCTTCGTTTCCGAGATATTTGCAGATTCAGCTCAAAGTAACGGGCCTGACGGACATATTTCGAGATATTTCTTCTTCTTGTTGTTCTTCTTCTGCACAGCTAAACTGGAAGTGGCATTTGCAGCTCGCAATAGTGCAGAGTTATCTCAAAGAAAGGGGCCACGGTGTTTCTGTATCTCTATTATGTTGGTGCGGCTTCGGAACTTTTAAATATCTTGATATATCTCGAGAACTACGCATCTGATCAAAAAATATCATAGAACATAAAAAGTAGGAAACTTAATTCTCTACAAAAAAGGTCTCTTAACATTTTGCCATAGCTCGCTTCGTTTCCGAGATATTTGCAGATTTAATTCAAGGGAAGGGGCCTGACGGACATATTTCGAGATATTTCTTCTTGTTGTTCTTCTTCTGCACAGCTAAGCTGGAAGTGGCATTTGCGGCTCGCACTAGTGCAGAGTTATCTCAAAGAAAGGGGCCACGGTGTTTCTGTATCTCTATTATGTTGGTGCGGCTTCGGAACTTTAAAATATCTTGATATATCTCGAGAACTACGCATCTGATCAAAAAATATCATAGAACGTAAAAAGTAGGAAACTTCATTCTCTACCAAAAAGGTCTCTTAACATTTTGCCATAGCTCGCTTCATTTCCGAGATATTTGCAGATTCAGCTCAAAGTAACGGGCCTGACGGACATATTTCGAGATATTTCTTCTTCTTGTTGTTCTTCTTCTGCACAGCTAAGCTGGAAGTGGCATTTGCGGCTCGCACTAGTGCAGAGTTATCTCAAAGACAGGGGCCACGGTGTTTCTGTATCTCTATTATGTTGGTGCGGTTTCGGAACTTTTAAATATCTCGATATATCTCGAAAACTACGCTTCTGATCAAAAAATGTCATAGAACATAAATTGTAGGAAACATAATTCTCTACAAAAAAGGTCTCTTAACATTTTGCCATAGCTCGCTTCGTTTCCGAGATATTTGCAGATATATCTCAAGGGAAGGGGCCTGACGGACATATTTCGAGATATTTCTTCTTCTTGTTGTTCTTCTTCTGCACAGCTAAGCTGGAAGTGGCATTTGCGGGTCGCACTAGTGCAGAGATATCTCAAAGAAAGGGGCCACGGTGTTTCTGTATCTCTATTATGTTGGTGCGGCTTCGGAACTTTTAAATATCTCGATATATCTCGAAAACTACGCTTCTGATCAAAAAATATCGTAGAACATAAATTGTAGGAAACATAATTCTCTACAAAAAATGTCTCTTAACATTTTGCCATAGCTCGCTTCGTTTCCGAGATATTTGCAGATTTATCTCAAGGGAAGGGGCCTGACGGACATATTTCGAGATATTTCTTCTTCTTGTTGTTCTTCTTCTGCACAGCTAAGCTGGAAGTGGCATTTGCGGGTCGCACTAGTGCAGAGTTATCTCAAAGAAAGGGGCCACGGTGTTTCTGTATCTCTATTATGTTGGTGCGGCTTCGGAACTTTTAAATATCTTGATATATCTCGAGAACTACGCATCTGATCAAAAAATATCATAGAACATAAAAAGTAGGAAACTTAATTCTCTACAAAAAAGGTCTCTTAACATTTT
This sequence comes from Osmia lignaria lignaria, assembly GCF_051020975.1. Taxonomy (NCBI): domain Eukaryota; kingdom Metazoa; phylum Arthropoda; class Insecta; order Hymenoptera; family Megachilidae; genus Osmia; species Osmia lignaria. The sequence continues at coordinate 22,246,866 of NW_027478163.1, forward strand.
GCCATAGCTCGCTTCGTTTCCGAGATATTTGCAGATTTATCTCAAGGGAAGGGGCCTGACGGACATATTTCGAGATATTTCTTCTTCTTGTTGTTCTTCTTCTGCACAGCTAAGCTGGAAGTGGCATTTGCGGCTCGCACTAGTGCAGAGTTATCTCAAAGAAAGGGGCCACGGTGTTTCTGTATCTCTATTATGTTGGTGCGGTTTCGGAACTTTTAAATATCTCGATATATCTCGAAAACTACGCTTCTGATCAAAAAATATCATAGAACATAAATTGTAGGAAACATAATTCTCTACAAAAAAGGTCTCTTAACATTTTGCCATAGCTCGCTTCGTTTCCGAGATATTTGCAGATATATCTCAAGGGAAGGGGCCTGACGGACATATTTCGAGATATTTCTTCTTGTTGTTCTTCTTCTGCACAGCTAAGCTGGAAGTGGCTTTTGCGGCTCGCACTAGTGCAGAGTTATCTCAAAGAAAGGGGCCACGGTGTTTCTGTATCTCTATTATGTTGGTGCGGCTTCGGAACTTTTAAGTATCTTGATATATCTCGAGAACTACGCATCTGATCAAAAAATATCATAGAACATAAAAAGTAGGAAACTTAATTCTCTACAAAAAAGGTCTCTTAACATTTTACCATAGCTCGCTTCGTTTCCGAGATATTTGCAGATATATCTCAAGGGAAGGGGCCTGACGGACATATTTCGAGATATTTCTTCTTCTTGTTGTTCTTCTTCTGCACAGCTAAGCTGGAAGTGGTATTTACAGCTCGCAATAGTGCAGAGTTTTCTCAAAGAAAGGGGCCACGGTGTTTCTGTATCTCTATTATGTTGGTGCGGCTTCGGAACTTTTAAATATCTTGATATATCTCGAGAACTACGCATCTAATCAAAAAATATCATAGAACATAAAAAGTAGGAAACTTAATTCTCTACAAATAAAGTCTCATAACATTTTGCCATAGCTCGCTTCGTTTCCGAGATATTTGCAGATTTATCTCAAGGGAAGGGGCCTGACGGACATATTTCGAGATATTTCTTCTTCTTGTTGTTCTTCTTCTGCACAGCTAAGCTGGAAGTGGCATTTGCAGCTCGCAATAGTGCAGAGTTATCTCAAAGAAAGGGGCCACGGTGATTCTGTATCTCTATTATGTTGGTGCGGCTTCGGAACTTTTAAATATCTTGATATATCTCGAGAACTACGCATCTGATCAAAAAATATCATAGAACATAAAAAGTAGGAAACTTAATTCTCTACAAAAAAGGTCTCTTAACATTTTGCCATAGCTCGCTTCGTTTGCGAGATATTTGCAGATATATCTCAAGGGAAGGGGCCTGACGGACATATTTCGAGATATTTTCTCTTCTTGTTGTTCTTCTTCTGCACAGCTAAGCTGGAAGTGGCATTTACAGCTCGCAATAGTGCAGAGTTATCTCAAAGAAAGGGGCCACGGTGTTTCTGTATCTCTATTATGTTGGTGCGGCTTCGGAACTTTTAAATATCTTGATATATCTCGAGAACTACGCATCTGATCAAAAAATATCATAGAACATAAAAAGTAGGAAACTTAATTCTCTACAAAAAAGGTCTCTTAACATTTTGCCATAGCTCTCTTCGTTTCCGAGATATTTGCAGATTTATCTCAAGGGAAGGGGCCTGACGGACATATTTCGAGATACTTCTTCTTCTTGTTGTTCTTCTTCTGCACAGCTAAGCTGGAAGTGGCATTTGCAGCTCGCAATAGTGCAGAGTTATCTCAAAGTAAGGGGCCACGGTGTTTCTGTATCTCTATTATGTTGGTGCGGCTTCGGAACTTTTAAATATCTTAATATATCTCGAGAACTACGCATCTGATCAAAAAATATCATAGAACATAAAAAGTAGGAAACTTAATTCTCTACAAAAAAGGTCTCTTAACATTTTGCCATAGCTCGCTTCGTTTCCGAGATATTTGCAGATTTATCTCAAGGGAAGGGGCCTGACGGACATATTTCGAGATATTTCTTCTTCTTGTTGTTCTTCTTCTGCACAGCTAAGCTGGAAGTGGCATTTGCGGCTCGCACTAGTGCACAGTTATCTCAAAGAAAGGGGCCACGGTGTTTCTGTATCTCTATTATGTTGGTGCGGCTTCGGAACTTTTAAGTATCTCGATATATCTCGAAAACTACGCTTCTGATCAAAAAATATCATAGAACATAAATTGTAGCAAACATAATTCTCTACAAAAAAGGTCTCTTAACATTTTGCCATAGCTCGCTTCGTTTCCGAGATATTTGCAGATATATCTCAAGGGAAGGGGCCTAACGGGCATATTTCGAGATATTTCTTCTTCTTGTTGTTCTTCTTCTGCACAGCTAAGCTGGAAGTGGCATTTGCGGCTCGCACTAGTGCAGAGTTATCTCAAAGAAAGGGGCCACGGTGTTTCTGTATCTCTATTATGTTGGTGCGGCTTCAGAACTTTTAAATATCTCGATATATCTCGAAAACTACGCTTCTGATCAAAAAATATCATAGAACATAAATTGTAGCAAACATAATTCTCTACAAAAAAGGTCTCTTAACATTTTGCCATAGCTCGCTTCGTTTCCGAGATATTTGCAGATATATCTCAAGGGAAGGGGCCTAACGGGCATATTTCGAGATATTTCTTCTTCTTGTTGTTCTTCTTCTGCACAGCTAAGCTGGAAGTGGCATTTACAGCTCGCAATAGTGCAGAGTTATCTCAAAGAAAGGGGCCACGGTGTTTCTGTATCTCTATTATGTTGGTGCGTCTTCGGAACTTTTAAATATCTCGATATATCTCGAAAACTACGCTTCTGATCAAAAAATATCATAGAACATAAATTGTAGGAAACATAATTCTCTACAAAAAACGTCTCTTAACATTTTGCCATAGCTCGTTTCGTTTCCGAGATATTTGCAGATTCAGCTCAAAGGAACTGGCCTGACGGACATATTTCGAGATATTTCTTCTTCTTGTTGTTCTTCCTCTGCACAGCTAAGCTGGAAGTGGCATTTGCAGCTCGCAATAGTGCAGAGTTATCTCAAAGAAAGGGGCCACGGTGTTTCTGTATCTCTATTATGTTGGTGCGGCTTCGGAACTTTTAAATATCTTGATATATCTCGAGAACTACGCATCTGATCAAAAAATATCATAGAACATAAAAAGTAGGAAACTTAATTCTCTACAAAAAAGGTCTCTTAACATTTTGCCATAGCTCTCTTCGTTTCCGAGATATTTGCAGATTTATCTCAAGGGAAGGGGCCTGACGGACATATTTCGAGATACTTCTTCTTCTTGTTGTTCTTCTTCTGCACAGCTAAGCTGGAAGTGGCATTTGCAGCTCGCAATAGTGCAGAGTTATCTCAAAGAAAGGGGCCACGGTGTTTCTGTATCTCTATTATGTTGGTGCGGCTTCGGAACTTTTAAGTATCTCGATATATCTCGAAAACTACGCTTCTGATCAAAAAATATCATAGAACATAAATTGTAGGAAACATAATTCTCTACAAAAAACGTCTCTTAACATTTTGCCATAGTTCGCTTCGTTTCCGAGATATTTGCAGATTCAGCTCAACGGAACTGGCCTGACGGACATATTTCGAGATATTTCTTCTTCTTGTTGTTCTTCCTCTGCACAGCTAAGCTGGAAGTGGCATTTGCAGCTCGCAATAGTGCAGAGTTATCTCAAAGAAAGGGGCCACGGTGTTTCTGTATCTCTATTATGTTGGTGCGGCTTCGGAACTTTTAAATATCTCGATATATCTCGAAAACTACGCTTCTGATCAAAAAATATCATAGAACATAAATTGTAGGAAACATAATTCTCTACAAAAAAGGTCTCTTAACATTTTGCCATAGCTCGCTTCGTTTCCGAGATATTTGCAGATATATCTCAAGGGCAGGGGCCTGACGGACATATTTCGAGATATTTCTTCTTCTTGTTGTTCTTCTTCTGCACAGCTAAGCTGGAAGTGGCATTTACAGCTCGCAATAGTGCAGAGTTATCTCAAAGAAAGGGGCCACGGTGTTTCTGTATCTCTATTATGTTGGTGCGGCTTCGGAACTTTTAAATATCTTAATATATCTCGAGAACTACGCATCTGATCAAAAAATATCATAGAACATAAAAAGTAGGAAACTTAATTCTCTACAAAAAAGGTCTCTTAACATTTTGCCATAGCTCGCTTCGTTTCCGAGATATTTGCAGATTTATCTCAAGGGAAGGGGCCTAACGGACATATTTCGAGATATTTCTGCTTCTTGTTGTTCTTCTTCTGCACAGCTAAGCTGGAAGTGGCATTTGCGGCTCGCACTAGTGCAGAGTTATCTCAAAGAAAGGGGCCACGGTGTTTCTGTATCTCTATTATGTTGGTGCGGCTTCGGAACTTTTAAGTATCTCGATATATCTCGAAAACTACGCTTCTGATCAAAAAATATCATAGAACATAAATTGTAGGAAACATAATTCTCTACAAAAAACGTCTCTTAACATTTTGCCATAGCTCGCTTCGTTTCCGAGATATTTGCAGATTCAGCTCAAAGGAACTGGCCTGACGGACATATTTCGAGATATTTCTTCTTCTTGTTGTTCTTCCTCTGCACAGCTAAGCTGGAAGTGGCATTTGCAGCTCGCAATAGTGCAGAGTTATCTCAAAGAAAGGGGCCACGGTGTTTCTGTATCTCTATTATGTTGGTGGGGCTTCGGAACTTTTAAATATCTTGATATATCTCGAGAACTACGCATCTGATCAAAAAATATCATAGAACATAGAAAGTAGGAAACTTAATTCTCTACAAAAAAGGTCGCTTAACATTTTGCCATAGCTCGCTTCGTTTCCGAGATATTTGCAGATTTATCTCAAGGGAAGGGGCCTAACGGACATATTTCGAGATATTTCTTCTTCTTGTTGTTCTTCTTCTGCACAGCTAAGCTGCAAGTGGCATTTGCGGCTCGCACTAGTGCAGAGTTATCTCAAAGAAAGGGGCCACGGTGTTTCTGTATCTCTATTATGTTGGTGCGGCTACGGAACTTTTAAATATCTCGACATATCTCGAAAACTACGCTTCTGATCAAAAAATATCATAGAACATAAATTGTAGGAAACATAATTCTCTACAAAAAAGGTCTCTCAACATTTTGCCATAGCTCGCTTCGTTTCCGAGATATTTGCAGATATATCTCAAGGGGAGGGTCCTGACGGACATATTTCGAGATATTTCTTCTTCTTGTTGTTCTTTTTCTGCACAGCTGAGCTGGAAGTGGCATTTGCAGCTCGCAATAGTACAGAGATATCTCAAAGAAAGGGGCCACGGTGTTTCTGTATCTCTATTATGTTGGTGCGGCTTCGGAACTTTTAAATATCTTGATATATCTCGAGATCTACGCGTCTGATCAAAAAATATCATAGAACGTAAAAAGTAGCAAACATAATTCTGTACAAAAAAGGTCTCTTAACATTTTGCCATAGCTCGCTTCGTTTCCGAGATATTTGCAGATTTATCTCAAGGGAAGGGGCCTGACGGACATATTTCGAGATATTTCTTCTTCTTGTTGTTCTTCTTCTGCACAGCTAAGCTGGAAGTGGCATTTACAGCTCGCAATAGTGCAGAGTTATCTCAAAGAAAGGGGCCACGGTGTTTCTGTATCTCTATTATGTTGGTGCGGCTTCGGAACTTTTAAATATCTTGATATATCTCGAGAACTACGCATCTGATCAAAAAATATCATAGAACATGAAAAGTAGGAAACTTAATTCTCTACAAAAAAGGTCGCTTAACATTTTGCCATAGCTCGCTTCGTTTCCGAGATATTTGCATATTTATCTCAAGGGAAGGGGCCTGATGGACATATTTCGAGATATTTCTTCTTCTTGTTGTTCTTCTTCTGCACAGCTAAGCTGGAAGTGGCATTTACAGCTCGCAATAGTGCAGAGTTATCTCAAAGAAAGGGGCCACGGTGTTTCTGTATCTCTATTATGTTGGTGCTGCTTCGGAACTTTTAAATATCTTGATATATCTCGAGAACTACGCATCTGATCAAAAAATATCATAGAACATGAAAAGTAGGAAACTTAATTCTCTACAAAAAAGGTCTCTTAACATTTTGCCATAGCTCTCTTCGTTTCCGAGATATTTGCAGATTTATCTCAAGGGAAGGGGCCTGACGGACATATTTCGAGATATTTCTTCCTCTTGTTGTTCTTCTTCTGCACAGCTAAGCTCGAAGTGGCATTTGCAGCTCGCAATAGTGCAGGGTTATCTCAAAGAAAGAGGCCACGGTGTTTCTGTACCTCTATTATGTTGGTGCAGCTTCGGAACTTTTAAATATCTTGATATATCTCGAGAACTACGCATCTGATCAAAAAATATCATCGAACATAAAAAGCAGGAAACTTAATTCTCTACAAAAAAGGTCTCTTAACATTTTGCCATAGCTCGCTTCGTTTCCGAGATATTTGCAGATTTATCTCAAGGGAAGGGGCCTGACGGACATATTTCGAGATATTTCTTCTTCTTGTTGTTCTTCTTCTGCACAGCTAAGCTCGAAGTGGCATTTGCAGCTCGCAATAGTGCAGAGTTATCTCAAAGAAAGAGGCCACGGTGTTTCTGTACCTCTATTATGTTGGTGCAGCTTCGGAACTTTTAAATATCTTGATATATCTCGAGAACTACGCATCTGATCAAAAAATATCATCGAACATAAAAAGTAGGAAACTTAATTCTCTACAAAAAAGGTCTCTTAACATTTTGCCATAGCTCGCTTCGTTTCCGAGATATTTGCAGATTCAGCTCAAAGGAACTGGCCTGACGGACATATTTCGAGATATTTCTTCTTCTTGTTGTTCTTCCTCTGCACAGCTGAGCTGGAAGTGGCATTTGCAGCTCGCAATAGTGCAGAGTTATCTCAAAGAAAGGGGCCACGGTGTTTCTGTATCTCTATTATGTTGGTGCGGCTTCGGAACTTTTAAATATCTTGATATGTCTCGAGAACTACGCATCTGATCAAAAAATATCATAGAACATAAAAAGTAGGAAACTTAATTCTCTACAAAAAAGGTCTCTTAACATTTTGCCATAGCTCGCTTCGTTTCCGAGATATTTGCCTATTTATCTCAAGGGAAGGGGCCTGACGGACATATTTCGAGATATTTCTTCTTCTTGTTGTTCTTCTTCTGCACAGCTAAGCTGGAAGTGGCATTTACAGCTCGCAATAGTGCAGAGTTATCTCAAAGAAAGGGGCCACGGTGTTTCTGTATCTCTATTATGTTGGTGCTGCTTCGGAACTTTTAAATATCTTGATATATCTCGAGAACTACGCATCTGATCAAAAAATATCATCGAACATAAAAAGCAGGAAACTTAATTCTCTACAAAAAAGGTCTCTTAACATTTTGCCATAGCTCGCTTCGTTTCCGAGATATTTGCAGATTTATCTCAAGGGAAGTGGCCTGACGGACATATTTCGAGATATTTCTTCTTCTTGTTGTTCTTCTTCTGCACAGCTAAGCTGGAAGTGGCATTTGCAGCTCGCAAGAGTGCAGAGTTATCCCAAAGAAATGGGCCACGGTGTTTCTGTATCTCTATTATGTTGGTGCGGCTTCGGAACTTTTACATATCTCGATATATCTCGAAAACTACGCTTCTGATCAAAAAATATCATAGAACATAAATTGTAGGAAACATAATTCTCTACAAAAAAGGTCTCTTAACATTTTGCCATAGCTCGCTTCGTTTCCGAGATATTTGCAGATTTATCTCAAGGGAAGGGGCCTGACGGACATATTTCGAGATATTTCTTCTTCTTGTTGTTCTTCATCTGCACAGCTAACCTGGAGGTGGCATTTGCGGCTCGCACTAGTGCAGAGTTATCTCAAAGAAAGGAGCCACGGTGTTTCTGTATCTCTCTTATGTTGGTGCGGCTTCGGAACTTTTAAATATCTCGATATATCTCGAAAACTACGCTTCTGATCAAAAAATATCATAGAACATAAATTGTAGGAAACATAATTTTCTACAAAAAAGGTCTCTTAACATTTTGCCATAGCTCGCTTCGTTTCCGAGATATTTGGAGATTTATCTCAAGGGAAGGCGCCTGACGGACATATTTCGAGATATTTCTTCTTCTTGTTGTTCTTCTTCTGCACAGCTAAGCTGGAAGTGGCATTTGCAGCTTGCAATAGTGCAGAGTTATCTCAAAGAAAGGAGCCACGGTGTTTCTGTATCTCTATTATGTTGGTGCGGCTTCGGAACTTTTAAATATCTTGATATATCTCGAGAACTACGCATCTGATCAAAAAATATCATAGAACATAAAAAGTAGGAAACCTAATTTTCTACAAAAAAGGTCTCTTAACATTTTGCCATAGCTCGCTTCGTTTCCGAGATATTTGGAGATTTATCTCAAGGGAAGGCGCCTGACGGACATATTTCGAGATATTTCTTCTTCTTGTTGTTCTTCTTCTGCACAGCTAAGCTGGAAGTGGCATTTGCGGCTCGCACTAGTGCAGAGTTATCTCAAAGAAAGGGGCCACGGTGTTTCTGTATCCCTATTATGTTGGTGCGGCTTCGGAACTTTTAAATATCTCGATATATCTCGAAAACTACGCTTCTGATCAAAAAATATCATAGAACATAAATTGTAGGAAACATAATTCTCTACCAAAAACGTCTCTTAACATTTTGCCATAGCTCGCTTCGTTTCCGAGATATTTGCAGATTCAGCTCAAAGGAACTGGCCTGACGGACATATTTCGAGATATTTCTTCTTCTTGTTGTTCTTCCTCTGCACAGCTAAGCTGGAAGTGGCATTTGCAGCTCGCAATAGTGCAGAGTTATCTCAAAGAAAGGGGCCACGGTGTTTCTGTATCTCTATTATGTTGGTGCGGCTTCGGAACTTTTAAATATCTTGATATATCTCGAGAACTACGCATCTGATCAAAAAATATCATAGAACATAAAAAGTAGGAAACATAATTCTCTACAAAAAAGGTCTCTTAACATTTTGCCATAGCTCGCATCGTTTCCGAGATATTTGCAGATTTATCTCAAGGGAAGGGGCCTGACGGACATATTTCGAGATATTTCTTCTTCTTGTTGTTCTTCTTCTGCACAGCTAAGCTGGAAGTGGCATTTGCGGCTCGCACTAGTGCAGAGTTGTCTCAACGAAAGGGGCCACGGTGTTTCTGTATCTCTATTATGTTGGTGCGTCTTCGGAACTTTTAAATATCTCGATATATCTCGAAAACTACGCTTCTGATCAAAAAATATCATAGAACATAAAAAGTAGGAAACTTAATTCTCTACAAAAAAGGTCTCTTAACATTTTGCCATAGCTCGCTTCGTTTCCGAGATATTTGCAGATTCAGCTCAAAGGAACTGGCCTGACGGACATATTTCGAGATACTTCTTCTTCTTGTTGTTCTTCTTCTGCACAGCTAAGCTGGAAGTGGCATTTGCAGCTCGCAATAGTGCAGAGTTATCTCAAAGAGAGGGGCCACGGTGTTTCTGTATCCCTATTATGTTGGTGCGGCTTCGGAACTTTTAAATATCTTGATATATCTCGAGAACTACGCATCTGATCAAAAAATATCATAGAAGATAAAAAGTAGGAAACTTAATTCTCTACAAAAAAGGTCTCTTAACATTTCGCCATAGCTCGCTTCGTTTCCGAGATATTTGCAGATTCATCTCAAGGGAAGGGGTCTGACGGACATATTTCGAGATATTTCTTCTTCTTGTTGTTCTTTTTCTGCACAGCTAAGCTCGAAGTGGCATTTGCAGCTCGCAATAGTGCAGAGTTATCTCAAAGAAAGAGGCCACGGTGTTTCTGTACCTCTATTATGTTGGTGCAGCTTCGGAACTTTTAAATATCTTGATATATCTCGAGAACTACGCATCTGATCAAAAAATATCATCGAACATAAAAAGTAGGAAACATAATTCTCTACAAAAAAGGTCTCTTAACATTTTGCCATAGCTCGCTTCGTTTCCGAGATATTTGCAGATTTATCTCAAGGGAAGTGGCCTGACGGACATATTTCAAGATATTCCTTCTTCTTGTTGTTCTTCTTCTGCACAGCTAAACTGGAAGTGGCATTTCCAGCTCGCAATCGTGCAGAGTTATCTCAAAGAAAGGGGCCACGGTGTTTCTGTATCTCTATTATGTTGGTGCGTCTTCGGAACTTTTAAATATCTCGATATATCTCGAAAACTACGCTTCTGATCAAAAAATATCATAGAAGATAAAAAGTAGGAAACTTAATTCTCTACAAAAAAGGTCTCTTAACATTTCGCCATAGCTCGCTTCGTTTCCGAGATATTTGCAGATTTATCTCAAGGGAAGGGGCCTGTGGGACATATTTCGAGATATTTCTTCTTCTTGTTGTTCTTCTTCTGCACAGCTAAGCTGGAAGTGGCATTTGCGGCTCGCACTAGTGCAGAGTTATCTCAAAGAAAGGGGCCACGGTGTTTCTGTATCTCTATTATGTTGGTGCGGCTTCGGAACTTTTAAATATCTCGATATATCTCGAAAACTACGCTTCTGATCAAAAAATATCATAGAACATAAAAAGTAGGAAACATAATTCTCTACAAAAAAGGTCTCTTAACATTTTGCCATAGCTCGCTTCGTTTCCGAGATATTTGCAGATTTATCTCAAGGGAAGTGGCCTGACGGACATATTTCAAGATATTCCTTCTTCTTGTTGTTCTTCTTCTGCACAGCTAAACTGGAAGTGGCATTTCCAGCTCGCAATCGTGCAGAGTTATCTCAAAGAAAGGGGCCACGGTGTTTCTGTACCTCTATTATGTTGGTGCAGCTTCGGAACTTTTAAATATCTTGATATATCTCGAAAACTACGCTTCTGATCAAAAAATATCATAGAACATAAAAAGTAGGAAACATAATTCTCTACAAAAAACGTCTCTTAACATTTTGCCATAGCTCGCTTCGTTTCCGAGATATTTGCAGACTCAGCTCAAAGGAACGGGCCTGACGGACATATTTCGAGATACTTCTTCTTCTTGTTGTTCTTCCTCTGCACAGCCAAGCTGGAAGTGGCATTTGCAGCTCGCAATAGTGCAGAGTTATCTCAAAGAAAGGGGCCACGGTGTTTCTGTATCTCTATTATGTTGGTGCGGCTTCGGAACTTTTAAATATCTTGATATATCTCGAGAACTACGCATCTGATCAAAAAATATCATAGAACATAAAAAGTAGGAAACTTAGTTCTCTACAAAAAAGGTCTCTTAACATTTTGCCATAGCTCGCTTCGTTTCCGAGATATTTGCAGATTTATCTCAAGGGAAGGGGCCTGACGGACATATTTCGAGATATTTCTTCTTCTTGTTGTTCTTCTTCTGCACAGCTAAGCTGGAAGTGGCATTTACAGCTCGCAATAGTGCAGAGTTATCTCAAAGAAAGGGGCCACGGTGTTTCTGTATCTCTATTATGTTGGTGCGGCTTCGGAACTTTTAAATATCTTGATATATCTCGAGAACTACGCATCTGATCAAAAAATATCATAGAACATAAAAAGTAGGAAACTTAATTCTCTACAAAAAAGGTCTCTTAACATTTTGCCATAGGTCGCTTCGTTTCCGAGATATCTGCAGATTTATCTCAAGGGAAGGGGCCTAACGGACATATTTCGAGATATTTCTTCTTCTTGTTGTCCTTCTTCTGCACAGCTAAACTGGAAGTGGCATTTCCAGCTCGCAATAGTGCAGAGTTACCTCAAAGAGAGGGGCCACGGTGTTTCTGTATCTCTATTATGTTGGTGCGGCTTCGGAACTTTTAAATATCTTGATATATCTCGAGAACTACGCATCTGATCAAAAAATATCATAGAAGATAAAAAGTAGGAAACTTAATTCTCTACAAAAAAGGTCTGTTAACATTTTGCCATAGCTCGCTTCATTTCCGAGATATTTGCAGATATATCTCAAGGGAAGGGGCCTGACGGACATATTTCGAGATATTTCTTCTTCTTGTTGTTCTTCTTCTGCACAGCTAAGCTGGAAGTGGCATTTACAGCTCGCAATAGTGCAGAGTTATCTCAAAGAAAGGGGCCACGGTGTTTCTGTATCTCTATTATGTTGGTGCGGCTTCGGAACTTTTAAATATCTTGATATATCTCGAGAACTACGCATCTGATCAAAAAATATCATAGAAGATAAAAAGTAGGAAACTTAATTCTCTACAAAAAAGGTCTCTTAACATTTTGCCATAGCTCGCTTCGTTTCCGAGATATTTGCAGATTTATCTCAAGGGAAGGGGCCTGACGGACATATTTCGAGATATTTCTTCTTCTTGTTGTTCTTCTTCTGCACAGCTAAGCTGGAAGTGGCATTTGCGGCTCGCACTAGTGCAGAGTTGTCTCAACGAAAGGGGCCACGGTGTTTCTGTATCTCTATTATGTTGGTGCGTCTTCGGAACTTTTAAATATCTCGATATATCTCGAAAACTACGCTTCTGATCAAAAAATATCATAGAACATAAAAAGTAGGAAACTTAATTCTCTACAAAAAAGGTCTCTTAACATTTTGCCATAGCTCGCTTCGTTTCCGAGATATTTGCAGATTCAGCTCAAAGGAACTGGCCTGACGGACATATTTCGAGATACTTCTTCTTCTTGTTGTTCTTCTTCTGCACAGCTAAGCTGGAAGTGGCATTTGCAGCTCGCAATAGTGCAGAGTTATCTCAAAGAGAGGGGCCACGGTGTTTCTGTATCCCTATTATGTTGGTGCGGCTTCGGAACTTTTAAATATCTTGATATATCTCGAGAACTACGCATCTGATCAAAAAATATCATAGAAGATAAAAAGTAGGAAACTGAATTCTCTACAAAAAAGGTCTCTTAACATTTCGCCATAGCTCGCTTCGTTTCCGAGATATTTGCAGATTCATCTCAAGGGAAGGGGTCTGACGGACATATTTCGAGATATTTCTTCTTCTTGTTGTTCTTCTTCTGCACAGCTAAGCTCGAAGTGGCATTTGCAGCTCGCAATAGTGCAGAGTTATCTCAAAGAAAGAGGCCACGGTGTTTCTGTACCTCTATTATGTTGGTGCAGCTTCGGAACTTTTAAATATCTTGATATATCTCGAGAACTACGCATCTGATCAAAAAATATCATCGAACATAAAAAGTAGGAAACATAATTCTCTACAAAAAAGGTCTCTTAACATTTTGCCATAGCTCGCTTCGTTTCCGAGATATTTGCAGATTTATCTCAAGGGAAGTGGCCTGACGGACATATTTCAAGATATTCCTTCTTCTTGTTGTTCTTCTTCTGCACAGCTAAACTGGAAGTGGCATTTCCAGCTCGCAATCGTGCAGAGTTATCTCAAAGAAAGGGGCCACGGTGTTTCTGTATCTCTATTATGTTGGTGCGTCTTCGGAACTTTTAAATATCTCGATATATCTCGAAAACTACGCTTCTGATCAAAAAATATCATAGAAGATAAAAAGTAGGAAACTTAATTCTCTACAAAAAAGGTCTCTTAACATTTCGCCATAGCTCGCTTCGTTTCCGAGATATTTGCAGATTTATCTCAAGGGAAGGGGCCTGTGGGACATATTTCGAGATATTTCTTCTTCTTGTTGTTCTTCTTCTGCACAGCTAAGCTGGAAGTGGCATTTGCGGCTCGCACTAGTGCAGAGTTATCTCAAAGAAAGGGGCCACGGTGTTTCTGTATCTCTATTATGTTGGTGCGGCTTCGGAACTTTTAAATATCTCGATATATCTCGAAAACTACGCTTCTGATCAAAAAATATCATAGAACATAAATTGTAGGAAAGATAATTCTCTACAAAAAACGTCTCTTAACATTTTGCCATAGCTCGCTTCGTTTCCGAGATATTTGCAGACTCAGCTCAAAGGAACGGGCCTGACGGACATATTTCGAGATACTTCTTCTTCTTGTTGTTCTTCTTCTGCACAGCTAAACTGGAAGTGGCATTTCCAGCTCGCAATAGTGCAGAGTTACCTCAAAGAGAGGGGCCACGGTGTTTCTGTATCTCTATTATGTTGGTGCGGCTTCGGAACTTTTAAATATCTTGATATATCTCGAGAACTACGCATCTGATCAAAAAATATCATAGAAGATAAAAAGTAGGAAACTTAATTCTCTACAAAAAAGGTCTGTTAACATTTTGCCATAGCTCGCTTCATTTCCGAGATATTTGCAGATATATCTCAAGGGAAGGGGCCTGACGGACATATTTCGAGATATTTCTTCTTCTTGTTGTTCTTCTTCTGCACAGCTAAGCTGGAAGTGGCATTTACAGCTCGCAATAGTGCAGAGTTATCTCAAAGAAAGGGGCCACGGTGTTTCTGTATCTCTATTATGTTGGTGCGGCTTCGGAACTTTTAAATATCTTGATATATCTCGAGAACTACGCATCTGATCAAAAAATATCATAGAAGATAAAAAGTAGGAAACTTAATTCTCTACAAAAAAGGTCTCTTAACATTTTGCCATAGCTCGCTTCGTTTCCGAGATATTTGCAGATTTATCTCAAGGGAAGGGGCCTGACGGACATATTTCGAGATATTTCTTCTTCTTGTTGTTCTTCTTCTGCACAGCTAAGCTGGAAGTGGCATTTGCGGCTCGCACTAGTGCAGAGTTATCTCAAAGAAAGGGGCCACGGTGTTTCTGTATCCCTATTATGTTGGTGCGGCTTCGGAACTTTTAAATATCTCGATATATCTCGAAAACTACGCTTCTGATCAAAAAATATCATAGAACATAAATTGTAGGAAACATAATTCTCTACAAAAGACGTCTCTTAACATTTTGCCATAGCTCGCTTCGTTTCCGAGATATTTGCCGATTCAGCTCAAAGGAACTGGCCTGACGGACATACTTCGAGATATTTCTTCTTGTTGTTCTTCCTCTGCACAGCTAAGCTGGAAGTGGCATTTGCAGCTCGCAATAGTGCAGAGTTATCTCAAAGAAAGGGGCCACGGTGTTTCTGTATCCCTATTATGTTGGTGCGGCTTCTGAACTTTTAAATATCTCGATATATCTCGAAAACTACGCTTCTGACCAAAAAATATCATAGAACATAAATTGTAGGAAACATAATTCTCTACAAAAAACGTCTCTTAACATTTTGCCATAGCTCGCTTCGTTTCGGAGATATTTGCAGATTCAGCTCAAAGGAACTGGCCTGACGGACATATTTCGAGATATTTCTTCTTCTTGTTGTTCTTCCTCTGCACAGCTAAGCTGGAAGTGGCATTTGCGGCTCGCACTAGTGCAGAGTTATCTCAAAGAAAGGGGCCACGGTATTTCTGTATCCCTATTATGTTGGTGCGGCTTCGGAACTTTTAAATATCTCGATATATCTCGAAAACTACGCTTCTGATCAAAAAATATCATAGAATATAAATTGTAGGAAACATAATTCTCTACAAAAAAGGTCGCTTAACATTTTGCCATAGCTCGCTTCGTTTCCGAGATATTTGCAGATATATCTCAAGGGAAGGGGCCTGACGGACATATTTCGAGATATTTCTTCTTCTTGTTGTTCTTCTTCTGCACAGCTAAGCTGGAAGTGGCATTTACAGCTCGCAATAGTGCAGAGTTATCTCAAAGAAAGGGGCCACGGTGTTTCTGTATCTCTATTATGTTGGTGCGGTTTCGGAACTTTTAAATATCTTGATATATCTCGAGAACTACGCATCTGATCAAAAAATATCATAGAACATAAAAAGTAGGAAACTTAATTCTCTACAAATAAGGTCTCTTAACATTTTGCCATAGCTCGCTTCGTTTCCGAGATATTTGCAGATTTATCTCAAGGGAAGGGGCCTGACGGACATATTTCGAGATATTTCTTCTTCTTGTTGTTCTTCTTCTGCGCAGCTAAGCTGGAAGTGGCATTTGCAGCTCGCAATAGTGCAGAGATATCTCAAAGAAAGGGGCCACGCTGTTTCTGTATCTCTATTATGTTGGTGCGGCTTCGGAACTTTTAAATATCTTGATATATATCGAGAGCTACGCGTCTGATCAAAAAATATCATAGAACATAAATTGTAGGAAACATAATTCTCTACAAAAAAGGTCTCTTAACATTTTGCCATAGCTCGCTTCGTTTCCGAGATATTTGCAGATATATCTCAAGGGAAGGGGCCTGACGGACATATTTCGAGATATTTCTTCTTCTTGTTGTTCTTCTTCTGCACAGCTAAGCTGGAAGTGGCATTTGCAGCTCGCAATAGTGCAGAGTTATCTCAAAGAAAGGGGCCACGGTGTTTCTGTATCTCTATTATGTTGGTGCGGCTTCGGAACTTTTAAATATCTTGATATATCTCCAGAACTACGCATCTGATCAAAAAATATCATAGAACATAAAAAGTAGGAAACTTAATTCTCTACAAAAAAGGTCTCTTAACATTTTGCCATAGCTCGCTTCGTTTCCGAGATATTTGCAGATTTATCTCAAGGGAAGGGGCCTGACGGACATATTTCGAGATATTTCTTCTTCTTGTTGTTCTTCTTCTGCACAGCTAAACTGGAAGTGGCATTTCCAGCTCGCAATAGTGCAGAGTTATCTCAAAGAAAGGAGCCACGGTGTTTCTGTATCTCTATTATGTTGGTGCGGCTTCGGAACTTTTAAATATCTTGATATATCTCGAGAACTACGCATCTGATCAAAAAATATCATAGAACATAAAAAGTAGGAAACTTAATTCTCTACAAAAAAGGTCTCGCAACATTTTGCCATAGGTCGCTTCGTTTCCGAGATATTTGCAGATTTATCTCAAGGGAAGGAGCCTAACGGAAATATTTCGAGATATTTCTTCTTCTTGTTGTTCTTCTTCTGCACAGATAAGCTGGAAGTGGCATTTGCGGCTCGCACTAGTGCACAGTTATCTCAAAGAAAGGGGCCACGGTGTTTATGTATCTCTATTATGTTGGTGCGTCTTCGGAACTTTTAAATATCTCGATATATCTCGAAAACTACGCTTCTGATCAAAAAATATCATAGAACATAAATTGTAGGAAACATAATTCTCTACAAAAAACGTCTCTTAACATTTTGCCATAGCTCGCTTCGTTTCCGAGATATTTGCAGATTCAGCTCAAAGGAACGGGCCTGACGGACATATTTCGAGATATTTCTTCTTCTTGTTGTTCTTCTTCTGCACAGCTAAGCTGGAAGTGGCATTTACAGCTCGCAATAGTGCAGAGTTATCTCAAAGAAAGGGGCCACGGTGTTTCTGTATCTCTATTATGTTGGTGCGGCTTCGGAACTTTTAAATATCTTGATATATCTCGAGAACTACGCATCTGATCAAAAAATATCATAGAACATAAAAAGTAGGAAACTTAATTCTCTACAAAAAAGGTCTCTCAACATTTTGCCATAGGTCGCTTCGTTTCCGAGATATTTGCAGATTTATCTCAAGGGAAGGAGCCTAACGGAAATATTTCGAGATATTTCTTCTTCTTGTTGTTCTTCTTCTGCACAGCTAAGCTGGAAGTGGCATTTGCGGCTCGCACTAGTGCAGAGTTATCTCAAAGAAAGGGGCCACGGTGTTTCTGTATCCCTATTATGTTGGTGCGGCTTCGGAACTTTTAAATATCTCGATATATCTCGAAAACTACGCTTCTGATCAAAAAATATCATAGAACATAAATTGTAGGAAAGATAATTCTCTACAAAAAACGTCTCTTAACATTTTGCCATAGCTCGCTTCGTTTCCGAGATATTTGCAGATTCAGCTCAAAGGAACGGGCCTGACGGACATATTTCGAGATACTTCTTCTTCTTGTTGTTCTTCTTCTGCACAGCTAAGCTGGAAGTGGCATTTGCGGCTCGCACTAGTGCAGAGTTATCTCAAAGAAAGGGGCCACGGTGTTTCTGTATCCCTATTATGTTGGTGCGGCTTCGGAACTTTTAAATATCTTGATATATCTCGAGAACTACGCATCTGATCAAAAAATATCATAGAACATAAAAAGTAGGAAACTTAATTCTCTACAAAAAAGGTCTCTTAACATTTTGCCATAGCTCGCTTCGTTTCCGAGATATTTGCAGATTTATCTCAAGGGAAGGGGCCTGACGGACATATTTCGAGATATTTCTTCTTCTTGTTGTTCTTCTTCTGCACAGCTAAGCTGGAAGTGGCATTTACAGCTCGCAATAGTGCAGAGTTATCTCAAAGAAAGGGGCCACGGTGTTTCTGTATCTCTATTATGTTGGTGCGGCTTCGGAACTTTTAAATATCTTGATATATCTCGAGAACTACGCATCTGATCAAAAAATATCATAGAACATAAAAAGTAGGAAACTTAATTCTCTACAAAAACGGTCTCTTAACATTTTGCCATAGGTCGCTTCGTTTCCGAGATATTTGCAGATTTATCTCAAGGGAAGGGGCCTAACGGACATATTTCGAGATATTTCTTCTTCATGTTGTCCTTCTTCTGCACAGCTAAACTGGAAGTGGCATTTCCAGCTCGCAATAGTGCAGAGTTACCTCAAAGAGAGGGGCCACGGTGTTTCTGTATCTCTATTATGTTGGTGCGGCTTCGGAACTTTTAAATATCTTGATATATCTCAAGAACTACGCATCTGATCAAAAAATATCATAGAAGATAAAAAGTAGGAAACTTAATTCTCTACAAAAAAGGTCTGTTAACATTTTGCCATAGCTCGCTTCGTTTCCGAGATATTTGCAGATATATCTCAAGTGAAGGGGCCTGACGGACATATTTCGAGATATTTCTTCTTCTTGTTGTTCTTCTTCTGCACAGCTAAGCTGGAAGTGGCATTTGCGGCTCGCACTAGTGCAGAGTTATCTCAAAGAAAGGGGCCACGGTATTTCTGTATCCCTATTATGTTGGTGCGGCTTCGGAACTTTTAAATATCTCGATATATCTCGAAAACTACGCTTCTGATCAAAAAATATCATAGAACATAAATTGTAGGAAACATAATTCTCTACAAAAAAGGTCGCTTAACATTTTGCCATAGCTCGCTTCGTTTCCGAGATATTTGCAGATATATCTCAAGGGAAGGGGCCTGACGGACATATTTCGAGATATTTCTTCTTCTTGTTGTTCTTCTTCTGCACAGCTAAGCTGGAAGTGGCATTTACAGCTCGCAATAGTGCAGAGTTATCTCAAAGAAAGGGGCCACGGTGTTTCTGTATCTCTATTATGTTGGTGCGGTTTCGGAACTTTTAAATATCTTGATATATCTCGAGAACTACGCATCTGATCAAAAAATATCATAGAACATAAAAAGTAGGAAACTTAATTCTCTACAAATAAGGTCTCTTAACATTTTGCCATAGCTCGCTTCGTTTCCGAGATATTTGCAGATTTATCTCAAGGGAAGGGGCCTGACGGACATATTTCGAGATATTTCTTCTTCTTGTTGTTCTTCTTCTGCACAGCTAAACTGGAAGTGGCATTTCCAGCTCGCAATAGTGCAGAGTTATCTCAAAGAAAGGAGCCACGGTGTTTCTGTATCTCTATTATGTTGGTGCGGCTTCGGAACTTTTAAATATCTTGATATATCTCGAGAACTACGCATCTGATCAAAAAATATCATAGAACATAAAAAGTAGGAAACTTAATTCTCTACAAAAAAGGTCTCGCAACATTTTGCCATAGGTCGCTTCGTTTCCGAGATATTTGCAGATTTATCTCAAGGGAAGGAGCCTAACGGAAATATTTCGAGATATTTCTTCTTCTTGTTGTTCTTCTTCTGCACAGATAAGCTGGAAGTGGCATTTGCGGCTCGCACTAGTGCACAGTTATCTCAAAGAAAGGGGCCACGGTGTTTCTGTATCTCTATTATGTTGGTGCGTCTTCGGAACTTTTAAATATCTCGATATATCTCGAAAACTACGCTTCTGATCAAAAAATATCATAGAACATAAATTGTAGGAAACATAATTCTCTACAAAAAACGTCTCTTAACATTTTGCCATAGCTCGCTTCGTTTCCGAGATATTTGCAGATTCAGCTCAAAGGAACGGGCCTGACGGACATATTTCGAGATATTTCTTCTTCTTGTTGTTCTTCTTCTGCACAGCTAAGCTGGAAGTGGCATTTACAGCTCGCAATAGTGCAGAGTTATCTCAAAGAAAGGGGCCACGGTGTTTCTGTATCTCTATTATGTTGGTGCGGCTTCGGAACTTTTAAATATCTTGATATATCTCGAGAACTACGCATCTGATCAAAAAATATCATAGAACATAAAAAGTAGGAAACTTAATTCTCTACAAAAAAGGTCTCTCAACATTTTGCCATAGGTCGCTTCGTTTCCGAGATATTTGCAGATTTATCTCAAGGGAAGGAGCCTAACGGAAATATTTCGAGATATTTCTTCTTCTTGTTGTTCTTCTTCTGCACAGCTAAGCTGGAAGTGGCATTTGCGGCTCGCACTAGTGCAGAGTTATCTCAAAGAAAGGGGCCACGGTGTTTCTGTATCCCTATTATGTTGGTGCGGCTTCGGAACTTTTAAATATCTCGATATATCTCGAAAACTACGCTTCTGATCAAAAAATATCATAGAACATAAATTGTAGGAAAGATAATTCTCTACAAAAAACGTCTCTTAACATTTTGCCATAGCTCGCTTCGTTTCCGAGATATTTGCAGATTCAGCTCAAAGGAACGGGCCTGACGGACATATTTCGAGATACTTCTTCTTCTTGTTGTTCTTCTTCTGCACAGCTAAGCTGGAAGTGGCATTTGCGGCTCGCACTAGTGCAGAGTTATCTCAAAGAAAGGGGCCACGGTGTTTCTGTATCCCTATTATGTTGGTGCGGCTTCGGAACTTTTAAATATCTTGATATATCTCGAGAACTACGCATCTGATCAAAAAATATCATAGAACATAAAAAGTAGGAAACTTAATTCTCTACAAAAAAGGTCTCTTAACATTTTGCCATAGCTCGCTTCGTTTCCGAGATATTTGCAGATTTATCTCAAGGGAAGGGGCCTGACGGACATATTTCGAGATATTTCTTCTTCTTGTTGTTCTTCTTCTGCACAGCTAAGCTGGAAGTGGCATTTACAGCTCGCAATAGTGCAGAGTTATCTCAAAGAAAGGGGCCACGGTGTTTCTGTATCTCTATTATGTTGGTGCGGCTTCGGAACTTTTAAATATCTTGATATATCTCGAGAACTACGCATCTGATCAAAAAATATCATAGAACATAAAAAGTAGGAAACTTAATTCTCTACAAAAACGGTCTCTTAACATTTTGCCATAGGTCGCTTCGTTCCGAGATATTTGCAGATTTATCTCAAGGGAAGGGGCCTAACGGACATATTTCGAGATATTTCTTCTTCATGTTGTCCTTCTTCTGCACAGCTAAACTGGAAGTGGCATTTCCGGCTCGCAATAGTGCAGAGTTACCTCAAAGAGAGGGGCCACGGTGTTTCTGTATCTCTATTATGTTGGTGCGGCTTCGGAACTTTTAAATATCTTGATATATCTCAAGAACTACGCATCTGATCAAAAAATATCATAGAAGATAAAAAGTAGGAAACTTAATTCTCTACAAAAAAGGTCTGTTAACATTTTGCCATAGCTCGCTTCGTTTCCGAGATATTTGCAGATATATCTCAAGTGAAGGGGCCTGACGGACATATTTCGAGATATTTCTTCTTCTTGTTGTTCTTCTTCTGCACAGCTAAGCTGGAAGTGGCATTTGCGGCTCGCACTAGTGCAGAGTTATCTCAAAGAAAGGGGCCACGGTATTTCTGTATCCCTATTATGTTGGTGCGGCTTCGGAACTTTTAAATATCTCGATATATCTCGAAAACTACGCTTCTGATCAAAAAATATCATAGAACATAAATTGTAGGAAACATAATTCTCTACAAAAAAGGTCGCTTAACATTTTGCCATAGCTCGCTTCGTTTCCGAGATATTTGCAGATATATCTCAAGGGAAGGGGCCTGACGGACATATTTCGAGATATTTCTTCTTCTTGTTGTTCTTCTTCTGCACAGCTAAGCTGGAAGTGGCATTTACAGCTCGCAATAGTGCAGAGTTATCTCAAAGAAAGGGGCCACGGTGTTTCTGTATCTCTATTATGTTGGTGCGGTTTCGGAACTTTTAAATATCTTGATATATCTCGAGAACTACGCATCTGATCAAAAAATATCATAGAACATAAAAAGTAGGAAACTTAATTCTCTACAAATAAGGTCTCTTAACATTTTGCCATAGCTCGCTTCGTTTCCGAGATATTTGCAGATTTATCTCAAGGGAAGGGGCCTGACGGACATATTTCGAGATATTTCTTCTTCTTGTTGTTCTTCTTCTGCGCAGCTAAGCTGGAAGTGGCATTTGCAGCTCGCAATAGTGCAGAGATATCTCAAAGAAAGGGGCCACGCCGTTTCTGTATCTCTATTATGTTAGTGCGGCTTCGGAACTTTTAAATATCTTGATATATATCGAGAGCTACGCGTCTGATCAAAAAATATCATAGAACATAAATTGTAGGAAACATAATTCTCTACAAAAAAGGTCTCTTAACATTTTGCCATAGCTCGCTTCGTTTCCGAGATATTTGCAGATATATCTCAAGGGAAGGGGCCTGACGGACATATTTCGAGATATTTCTTCTTCTTGTTGTTCTTCTTCTGCACAGCTAAGCTGGAAGTGGCATTTGCAGCTCGCAATAGTGCAGAGTTATCTCAAAGAAAGGGGCCACGGTGTTTCTGTATCTCTATTATGTTGGTGCGGCTTCGGAACTTTTAAATATCTTGATATATCTCGAGAACTACGCATCTGATCAAAAAATATCATAGAACATAAAAAGTAGGAAACTTAATTCTCTACAAAAAAGGTCTCTTAACATTTTGCCATAGCTCGCTTCGTTTCCGAGATATTTGCAGATTTATCTCAAGGGAAGGGGCCTGACGGACATATTTCGAGATATTTCTTCTTCTTGTTGTTCTTCTTCTGCACAGCTAAACTGGAAGTGGCATTTCCAGCTCGCAATAGTGCAGAGTTATCTCAAAGAAAGGAGCCACGGTGTTTCTGTATCTCTATTATGTTGGTGCGGCTTCGGAACTTTTAAATATCTTGATATATCTCGAGAACTACGCATCTGATCAAAAAATATCATAGAACATAAAAAGTAGGAAACTTAATTCTCTACAAAAAAGGTCTCTTAACATTTTGCCATAGCTCGCTTCGTTTCCGAGATATTTGCAGATTTATCTCAAGGGAAGGGGCCTGACGGACATATTTCGAGATATTTCTTCTTCTTGTTGTTCTTCTTCTGCACAGCTAAGCTGGAAGTGGCATTTGCAGCTCGCAATAGTGCAGAGTTATCTCAAAGAGAGGGGCCGCGGTTTTACTGTATCTCTATTATGTTGGTGCGGCTTCGGAACTTTTAAATATCTTGATATATCTCGAGAACTACGCATCTGATCAAAAAATATCATAGAACATAAAAAGTAGGAAACTTAATTCGCTACAAAAATGGTCTCTCAACATTTTGCCATAGCTCGCTTCGTTTCCGAGATATTTGCAGATTTATCTCAAGGGAAGGGGCCTAACGGACATATTTCGAGATATTTCTTCTTCTTGTTGTTCTTCTTCTGCACAGCTAAGCTGGAAGTGGCATTTGCGGCTCGCACTATTGCAGAGTTATCTCAAAGAAAGGGGCCACGGTGTTTCTGTATCTCTATTATGTTGGTGCGGCTTCGGAACTTTTAAATATCTTGATATATCTCGAGAACTACGTGTGTGATCAAAAAATATCATAGAACATAAAAAGTAGGAAACATAATTCTCTACAAAAAAGGTCTCTTAACATTTTGCCATAGCTCGCTTCGTTTCCGAGATATTTGCAGATTTATCTCAAGGGAAGGGGCCTGACGGACATATTTCGAGATATTTCTTCTTCTTGTTGTTCTTCTTCTGCACAGCTAAGCTGGAAGTGGCATTTCCAGCTCGCAATAGTGCAGAGTTATCTCAAAGAGAGGGGCCACGGTGTTTCTGTATCTCTATTATGTTGGTGCGGCTTCGGAACTTTTAAATATCTTGATATATCTCGAGAACTACGCATCTGATCAAAAAATATCATAGAACATAAAAAGTAGGAAACTTAATTCTCTACAAAAAAGGTCTCTCAACATTTTGCCATAGGTCGCTTCGTTTCCGAGATATTTGCAGATTTATCTCAAGGGAAGGAGCCTAACGGAAATATTTCGAGATATTTCTTCTTCTTGTTGTTCTTCTTCTGCACAGCTAAGCTGGAAGTGGCATTTGCGGCTCGCACTAGTGCAGAGTTATCTCAAAGAAAGGGGCCACGGTGTTTCTGTATCCCTATTATGTTGGTGCGGCTTCGGAACTTTTAAATATCTCGATATATCTCGAAAACTACGCATCTGATCAAAAAATATCATAGAACATAAAAAGTAGGAAACTTAATTCTCTACAAAAAAGGTCTCTTAACATTTTGCCATAGCTCGCTTCGTTTCCGAGATATTTGCAGATTTATCTCAAGGGAAGGGGCCTGACGGACATATTTCGAGATATTTCTTCTTCTTGTTGTTCTTCTTCTGCACAGCTAAGCTGGAAGTGGCATTTGCGGCTCGCACTAGTGCAGAGTTATCTCAAAGAAAGGGGCCACGGTGTTTCTGTATCTCTATTATGTTGGTGCGGCTTCGGAACTTTTAAATATCTCGATATATCTCGAAAACTACGCTTCTGATCAAAAAATATCATAGAACATAAATTGTAGGAAAGATAATTCTCTACAAAAAACGTCTCTTAACATTTTGCCATAGCTCGCTTCGTTTCCGAGATATTTGCAGATTCAGCTCAAAGGAACGGGCCTGACGGACATATTTCGAGATACTTCTTCTTCTTGTTGTTCTTCTTCTGCACAGCTAAGCTGGAAGTGGCATTTGCGGCTCGCACTAGTGCAGAGTTATCTCAAAGAAAGGGGCCACGGTGTTTCTGTATCCCTATTATGTTGGTGCGGCTTCGGAACTTTTAAATATCTTGATATATCTCGAGAACTACGCATCTGATCAAAAAATATCATAGAACATAAAAAGTAGGAAACTTAATTCTCTACAAAAAAGGTCTCTTAACATTTTGCCATAGCTCGCTTCGTTTCCGAGATATTTGCAGATTTATCTCAAGGGAAGGGGCCTGACGGACATATTTCGAGATATTTCTTCTTCTTGTTGTTCTTCTTCTGCACAGCTAAGCTGGAAGTGGCATTTGCGGCTCGCACTAGTGCAGAGTTATCTCAAAGAAAGGGGCCACGGTGTTTCTGTATCTCTATTATGTTGGTGCGGCTTCGGAACTTTTAAATATCTCGATATATCTCGAAAACTACGCTTCTGATCAAAAAATATCATAGAACATAAATTGTAGGAAAGATAATTCTCTACAAAAAACGTCTCTTAACATTTTGCCATAGCTCGCTTCGTTTCCGAGATATTTGCAGATTCAGCTCAAAGGAACTGGCCTGACGGACATATTTCGAGATACTTCTTCTTCTTGTTGTTCTTCCTCTGCACAGCTAAGCTGGAAGTGGCATTTGCAGCTCGCAATAGTGCAGAGTTATCTCAAAGAAAGGGGCCACGGTGTTTCTGTATCTCTATTATGTTGGTGCGGCTTCGGAACTTTTAAATATCTTGATATATCTCGAGAACTACGCATCTGATCAAAAAATATCATAGAACATAAAAAGTAGGAAACTTAATTCTCTACAAAAACGGTCTCTTAACATTTTGCCATAGGTCGCTTCGTTTCCGAGATATTTGCAGATTTATCTCAAGGGAAGGGGCCTAACGGACATATTTCGAGATATTTCTTCTTCTTGTTGTCCTTCTTCTGCACAGCTAAACTGGAAGTGGCATTTCCAGCTCGCAATAGTGCAGAATTACCTCAAAGAGAGGGGCCACGGTGTTTCTGTATCTCTATTATGTTGGTGCGGCTTCGGAACTTTTAAATATCTTGATATATCTCGAGAACTACGCATCTGATCAAAAAATATCATAGAAGATAAAAAGTAGGAAACTTAATTCTCTACAAAAAAGGTCTCTTAACATTTTGCCATAGCTCGCTTCGTTTCCGAGATATTTGCAGATTTATCTCAAGGGAAGGGGCCTGACGGACATATTTCGAGATATTTCTTCTTCTTGTTGTTCTTCTTCTGCACAGCTAAGCTGGAAGTGGCATTTGCGGCTCGCACTAGTGCAGAGTTATCTCAAAGAAAGGGGCCACGGTGTTTCTGTATCCCTATTATGTTGGTGCGGCTTCGGAACTTTTAAATATCTCGATATATCTCGAAAACTACGCTTCTGATCAAAAAATATCATAAAACATAAATTGTAGGAAACATAATTCTCTACAAAAAAGGTCTCTTAACATTTTGTCATAGCTTGCTTCGTTTCCGAGATATTTGCAGATATATCTCAAGGGAAGGGGCCTGACGGACATATTTCGAGATATTTCTTCTTCTTGTTGTTCTTCTTCTGCACAGCTAAACTGGAAGTGTCATTTCCAGCCCGCAATAGTGCAGAGTTATCTCAAAGAGAGGGGCCACGGTGTTTCTGTATCTCTATTATGTTGGTGCGGCTTCGGAACTTTTAAATATCTTGATATATCTCGAGAACGACGCATCTGATCAAAAAATATCATAGAAGATAAAAAGTAGGAAACTTAATTCTCTACAAAAAAGGTCTCTTAACATTTTGCCATAGCTCGCTTCGTTTCCGAGATATTTGCAGATTTATCTCAAGGGAAGGGGCCTGACGGACATATTTCGAGATATTTCTTCTTCTTGTTGTTCTTCCTCTGCACAGCTAAGCTGGAAGTGGCATTTGCGGCTCGCACTAGTGCAGAGTTATCTCAAAGAAAGGGGCCACGGTGTTTCTGTATCCCTATTATGTTGGTGCGGCTTCGGAACTTTTAAATATCTTGATATATCTCGAGAACTACGCATCTGATCAAAAAATATCATAGAACATAAAAAGTAGGAAACTTAATTCTCTACAAAAAAGGTCTCTTAACATTTTGCCATAGCTCGCTTCGTTTCCGAGATATTTGCAGATTTATCTCAAGGGAAGGGGCCTGACGGACATATTTCGAGATATTTCTTCTTCTTGTTGTTCTTCTTCTGCACAGCTAAGCTGGAAGTGGCATTTACAGCTCGCAATAGTGCAGAGTTATCTCAAAGAAAGGGGCCACGGTGTTTCTGTATCTCTATTATGTTGGTGCGGCTTCGGAACTTTTAAATATCTTGATATATCTCGAGAACTACGCATCTGATCAAAAAATATCATAGAACATAAAAAGTAGGAAACTTAATTCTCTACAAAAACGGTCTCTTAACATTTTGCCATAGGTCGCTTCGTTTCCGAGATATTTGCAGATTTATCTCAAGGGAAGGGGCCTAACGGACATATTTCGAGATATTTCTTCTTCTTGTTGTCCTTCTTCTGCACAGCTAAACTGGAAGTGGCATCTCCAGCTCGCAATAGTGCAGAGTTACCTCAAAGAGAGGGGCCACGGTGTTTCTGTATCTCTATTATGTTGGTGCGGCTTCGGAACTTTTAAATATCTTGATATATCTCGAGAACTACGCATCTGATCAAAAAATATCATAGAAGATAAAAAGTAGGAAACTTAATTCTCTACAAAAAAGGTCTGTTAACATTTTGCCATAGCTCGCTTCGTTTCCGAGATATTTGCAGATATATCTCAAGGGAAGGGGCCTGACGGACATATTTCGAGATATTTCTTCTTCTTGTTGTTCTTCTTCTGCACAGCTAAGCTGGAAGTGGCATTTGCGGCTCGCACTAGTGCAGAGTTATCTCAAAGAAAGGGGCCACGGTGTTTCTGTATCCCTATTATGTTGGTGCGGCTTCGGAACTTTTAAATATCTCGATATATCTCGAAAACTACGCTTCTGATCAAAAAATATCATAGAACATAAATTGTAGGAAACATAATTCTCTACAAAAAAGGTCTCTTAACATTTTGTCATAGCTTGCTTCGTTTCCGAGATATTTGCAGATATATCTCAAGGGAAGGGGCCTGACGGACATATTTCGAGATATTTCTTCTTCTTGTTGTTCTTCTTCTGCACAGCTAAACTGGAAGTGTCATTTCCAGCCCGCAATAGTGCAGAGTTATCTCAAAGAGAGGGGCCACGGTGTTTCTGTATCTCTATTATGTTGGTGCGGCTTCGGAACTTTTAAATATCTTGATATATCTCGAGAACGACGCATCTGATCAAAAAATATCATAGAAGATAAAAAGTAGGAAACTTAATTCTCTACAAAAAAGGTCTCTTAACATTTTGCCATAGCTCGCTTCGTTTCCGAGATATTTGCAGATTTATCTCAAGGGAAGGGGCCTGACGGACATATTTCGAGATATTTCTTCTTCTTGTTGTTCTTCCTCTGCACAGCTAAGCTGGAAGTGGCATTTGCGGCTCGCACTAGTGCAGAGTTATCTCAAAGAAAGGGGCCACGGTGTTTCTGTATCCCTATTATGTTGGTGCGGCTTCGGAACTTTTAAATATCTCGATATATCTCGAAAACTACGCTTCTGATCAAAAAATATCATAGAACATAAATTGTAGGAAACATAATTCTCTACAAAAAACGTCTCTTAACATTTTGCCATAGCTCGCTTCGTTTCCGAGATATTTGCCGATTCAGCTCAAAGGAACTGGCCTGACGGACATATTTCGAGATATTTCTTCTTCTTGTTGTTCTTCCTCTGCACAGCTAAGCTGGAAGTGGCATTTGCAGCTCGCAATAGTGCAGAGTTATCTCAAAGAAAGGGGCCACGGTGTTTCTGTATCCCTATTATGTTGGTGCGGCTTCTGAACTTTTAAATATCTCGATATATCTCGAAAACTACGCTTCTGACCAAAAAATATCATAGAACATAAATTGTAGGAAACATAATTCTCTACAAAAAACGTCTCTTAACATTTTGCCATAGCTCGCTTCGTTTCGGAGATATTTGCAGATTCAGCTCAAAGGAACTGGCCTGACGGACATATTTCGAGATATTTCTTCTTCTTGTTGTTCTTCCTCTGCACAGCTAAGCTGGAAGTGGCATTTGCGGCTCGCACTAGTGCAGAGTTATCTCAAAGAAAGGGGACACGGTGTTTCTGTATCCCTATTATGTTGGTGCGGCTTCGGAACTTTTAAATATCTCGATATATCTCGAAAAATACGCTTCTGATCAAAAAACATCATAGAACATAAATTGTAGGAAACATAATTCTCTACAAAAAACGTCTCTTAACATTTTGCCATAGCTCGCTTCGTTTCCGAGATATTTGCCGATTCAGCTCAAAGGAACTGGCCTGACGGACATATTTCGAGATATTTCTTCTTCTTGTTGTTCTTCCTCTGCACAGCTAAGCTGGAAGTGGCATTTGCAGCTCGCAATAGTGCAGAGTTATCTCAAAGAAAGGGGCCACGGTGTTACTGTATCTCTATTATGTTGGTGCGGCTTCGAAACTTTTAAATATCTTGATATATCTCGAGAACTACGCATCTGATCAAAAAATATCATAGAACATAAATTGTAGGAAACATAATTCTCTACAAAAAAGGTCTCTTAACATTTTGTCATAGCTCGCTTCGTTTCCGAGATATTTGCAGATATATCTCAAGGGAAGGGGCCTGACGGACATATTTCGAGATATTTCTTCTTCTTGTTGTTCTTCTTCTGCACAGCTAAACTGGAAGTGGCATTTCCAGCTCGCAATAGTGCAGAGTTATCTCAAAGAGAGGGGCCACGGTGTTTCTGTATCTCTATTATGTTGGTGCGGCTTCGGAACTTTTAAATATCTTGATATATCTCGAGAACTACGCATCTGATCAAAAAATATCATAGAAGATAGAAAGTAGGAAACTTAATTCTCTACAAAAAAGGTCTCTTAACATTTTGCCATAGCTCGCTTCGTTTCCGAGATATTTGCAGATTTATCTCAAGGGAAGGGGCCTGACGGACATATTTCGAGATATTTCTTCTTCTTGTTGTTCTTCCTCTGCACAGCTAAGCTGGAAGTGGCATTTGCGGCTCGCACTAGTGCAGAGTTATCTCAAAGAAAGGGGCCACGGTGTTTCTGTATCCCTATTATGTTGGTGCGGCTTCGGAACTTTTAAATATCTCGATATATCTCGAAAACTACGCTTCTGATCAAAAAATATCATAGAACATAAATTGTAGGAAACATAATTCTCTACAAAAAACGTCTCTTAACATTTTGCCATAGCTCGCTTCGTTTCCGAGATATTTGCAGATTTATCTCAAGGGAAGGGGCCTGACGGACATATTTCGAGATATTTCTTCTTCTTGTTGTTCTTCTTCTGCACAGCTAAGCTGGAAGTGGCATTTGCGGCTCGCACTAGTGCAGAGTTATCTCAAAGAAAGGGGCCACGGTGTTTCTGTATCTCTATTATGTTGGTGCGGCTTCGGAACTTTTAAATATCTCGATATATCTCGAAAACTACGCTTCTGATCAAAAAATATCATAGAACATAAATTGTAGGAAACATACTTCTCTACAAAAAATGTCTCTTAACATTTTGCCATAGCTCGCTTGGTTTCCGAGATATTTGCAGATATATCTCAAGGGAAGGGGCCTGACGGACATATTTCGAGATATTTCTTCTTCTTGTTGTTCTTCGTCTGCACAGCTAAGCTGGAAGTGGCATTTACAGCTCGCAATAGTGCAGAGTTATCTCAAAGAAAGGGGCCACGGTGTTTCTGTATCTCTATTATGTTGGTGCGGCTTCGGAACTTTTAAATATCTTGATATATCTCGAGAACTACGCATCTGATCAAAAAATATCATAGAACATAAAAAGTAGGAAACTTAATTCTCTACAAAAAAGGTCTCTTAACATTTTGCCATAGCTCTCTTCGTTTCCGAGATATTTGCAGATTTATCTCAAGGGAAGGGGCCTGACGGACATATTTCGAGATATTTCTTCTTCTTGTTGTTCTTCTTCTGCACAGCTAAGCTGGAAGTGGCATTTACAGCTCGCAATAGTGCAGAGTTATCTCAAAGAAAGGGGCCACGGTGTTACTGTATCTCTATTATGTTGGTGCGGCTTCGAAACTTTTAAATATCTTGATATATCTCGAGAACTACGCATCTGATCAAAAAATATCATAGAACATAAATTGTAGGAAACATAATTCTCTACAAAAAAGGTCTCTTAACATTTTGTCATAGCTCGCTTCGTTTCCGAGATATTTGCAGATATATCTCAAGGGAAGGGGCCTGACGGACATATTTCGAGATATTTCTTCTTCTTGTTGTTCTTCTTCTGCACAGCTAAACTGGAAGTGGCATTTCCAGCTCGCAATAGTGCAGAGTTATCTCAAAGAGAGGGGCCACGGTGTTTCTGTATCTCTATTATGTTGGTGCGGCTTCGGAACTTTTAAATGTCTTGATATATCTCGAGAACTACGCATCTGATCAAAAAATATCATAGAAGATAAAAAGTAGGAAACTTAATTCTCTACAAAAAAGGTCTCTTAACATTTTGCCATAGCTCGCTTCGTTTCCGAGATATTTGCAGATTTATCTCAAGGGAAGGGGCCTGACGGACATATTTCGAGATATTTCTTCTTCTTGTTGTTCTTCCTCTGCACAGGTAAGCTGGAAGTGGCATTTGCGGCTCGCACTAGTGCAGAGTTATCTCAAAGAAAGGGGCCACGGTGTTTCTGTATCCCTATTATGTTGGTGCGGCTTCGGAACTTTTAAATATCTCGATATATCTCGAAAACTACGCTTCTGATCAAAAAATATCATAGAACATAAATTGTAGGAAACATAATTCTCTACAAAAAACGTCTCTTAACATTTTGCCATAGCTCGCTTCGTTTCCGAGATATTTGCCGATTCAGCTCAAAGGAACTGGCCTGACGGACATATTTCGAGATATTTCTTCTTCTTGTTGTTCTTCTTCTGCACAGCTAAGCTGGAAGTGGCATTTGCGGCTCGCACTAGTGCAGAGTTATCTCAAAGAAAGGGGCCACGGTGTTTCTGTATCTCTATTATGTTGGTGCGGCTTCGGAACTTTTAAATATCTCGATATATCTCGAAAACTACGATTCTGAGCAAAAAATATCATAGAACATAAATTGTAGGAAACATACTTCTCTACAAAAAATGTCTCTTAACATTTTGCCATAGCTCGCTTGGTTTCCGAGATATTTGCAGATATATCTCAAGGGAAGGGGCCTGACGGACATATTTCGAGATATTTCTTCTTCTTGTTGTTCCTCTTCTGCACAGCTAAGCTGGAAGTGGCATTTACAGCTCGCAATAGTGCAGAGTTATCTCAAAGAAAGGGGCCACGGTGTTTCTGTATCTCTATTATGTTGGTGCGGCTTCGGAACTTTTAAATATCTTGATATATCTCGAGAACTACGCATCTGATCAAAAAATATCATAGAACATAAAAAGTAGGAAACGTAATTCTCTACAAAAAAGGTCTCTTAACATTTTGCCATAGCTAGCTTCGTTTCCGAGATATTTGCAGATTTATCTCAAGGGAAGGGGCCTAACGGACATATTTCGAGTTATTTCTTCTTCTCGTTGTTCTTCCTCTGCACAGCTAAGCTGGAAGTGGCATTTACAGCTCGCAATAGTGCAGAGTTATCTCAAAGAAAGGGGCCACGGTGTTTCTGTATCTCTATTATGTTGGTGCGGCTTCGGAACTTTTAAATATCTTGATATATCTCGAGAACTACGCATCAGATAAAAAAATATCATAGAACATAAAAAGTAGGAAACTTAATTCTCTACAAAAAAGGTCTCTTAACATTTTGCCATAGCCCTCTTCGTTTCCGAGATATTTGCAGATTTATCTCAAGGGAAGGGGCCTGACGGACATTAATCGAGATATTTCTTCTTCTTGATGTTCTTCTTCTGCACAGCTAAGCTGGAAGTGGCATTTGCAGCTTGCAATAGTGCAGAGTTATCTCAAAGAAAGGGGCCACGGTGTTTCTGTATCTCTATTATGTTGGTGCGGCTTCGGAACTTTTAAATATCTCGATATATCTCGAAAACTACGCTTCTGATCAAAAAATATCATAGAACATAAATTGTAGGAAACATAATTCTCTACAAAAAAGGTCTCTTAACATTTTGCCATACCTCGCTTCGTTTCCGAGATATTTGCAGATATATCTCAAGGGAAGGGGCCTGACGGACATATTTCGAGATATTTCTTCTTCTTGTTGTTCTTCTTCTGCACAGCTAAGCTGGAAGTGGCATTTGCGGCTCGCACTAGTGCAGAGTTATCTCAAAGAAAGGGGCCACGGTGTTTCTGTATCTCTATTATGTTGGTGCGGCTTTGGAACTTTTAAATATCTCGATATATCTCGAAAACTACGCTTCTGATCAAAAAATATTATAGAACATAAATTGTAGGAAACATAATTCTCTACAAAAAAGGTCTCTTAACATTTTGCCATAGCTCGCTTCGTTTCCGAGATATTTGCAGATATATCTCAAGGGAAGGGGCCTGACGGACATATTTCGAGATATTTCTTCTTCTTGTTGTTCTTCTTCTGCACAGCTAAGCTGGAAGTGGCATTTACAGCTCGCAATAGTGCAGAGTTATCTCAAAGAAAGGGGCCACGGTGTTACTGTATCTCTATTATGTTGGTGCGGCTTCGAAACTTTTAAATATCTTGATATATCTCGAGAACTACGCATCTGATCAAAAAATATCATAGAACATAAATTGTAGGAAACATAATTCTCTACAAAAAAGGTCTCTTATCATTTTGTCATAGCTCGCTTCGTTTCCGAGATATTTGCAGATATATCTCAAGGGAAGGGGCCTGACGGACATATTTCGAGATATTTCTTCTTCTTGTTGTTCTTCTTCTGCACAGCTAAACTGGAAGTGGCATTTCCAGCTCGCAATAGTGCAGAGTTATCTCAAAGAGAGGGGCCACGGTGTTTCTGTATCTCTATTATGTTGGTGCGGCTTCGGAACTTTTAAATGTCTTGATATATCTCGAGAACTACGCATCTGATCAAAAAATATCATAGAAGATAAAAAGTAGGAAACTTAATTCTCTACAAAAAAGGTCTCTTAACATTTTGCCATAGCTCGCTTCGTTTCCGAGATATTTGCAGATTTATCTCAAGGGAAGGGGCCTGACGGACATATTTCGAGATATTTCTTCTTCTTGTTGTTCTTCCTCTGCACAGCTAAGCTGGAAGTGGCATTTGCAGCTCGCAATAGTGCAGAGTTATCTCAAAGAAAGGGGCCACGGTGTTTCTGTATCTCTATTATGTTGGTGCGGCTTCGAAACTTTTAAATATCTTGATATATCTCGAGAACTACGCATCTGATCAAAAAATATCATAGAACATAAAAAGTAGGAAACTTAATTCTCTACAAAAAAGGTCTCTTAACATTTTGCCATAGCTCGCTTCGTTTCCGAGATATTTGCAGATTTATCTCAAGGGAAGGGGCCTGACGGACATATTTCGAGATATTTCTTCTTCTTGTTGTTCTTCTTCTGCACAGCTAAGCTGGAAGTGGCATTTGCGGCTCGCACTAGTGCAGAGTTATCTCAAAGAAAGGGGCCACGGTGTTTCTGTATCTCTATTATGTTGGTGCGGCTTCGGAACTTTTAAATATCTCGATATATCTCGAAAACTACGCTTCTGATCAAAAAATATCATAGAACATAAATTGTAGGAAACATACTTCTCTACAAAAAATGTCTCTTAACATTTTGCCATAGCTCGCTTGGTTTCCGAGATATTTGCAGATATATCTCAAGGGAAGGGGCCTGACGGACATATTTCGAGATATTTCTTCTTCTTGTTGTTCTTCTTCTGCACAGCTAAGCTGGAAGTGGCATTTACAGCTCGCAATAGTGCAGAGTTATCTCAAAGAAAGGGGCCACGGTGTTTCTGTATCTCTATTATGTTGGTGCGGCTTCGGAACTTTTAAATATCTTGATATATCTCGAGAACTACGCATCTGATCAAAAAATATCATAGAACATAAAAAGTAGGAAACGTAATTCTCTACAAAAAAGGTCTCTTAACATTTTGCCATAGCTAGCTTCGTTTCCGAGATATTTGCAGATTTATCTCAAGGGAAGGGGCCTAACGGACATATTTCGAGTTATTTCTTCTTCTTGTTGTTCTTCCTCTGCACAGCTAAGCTGGAAGTGGCATTTACAGCTCGCAATAGTGCAGAGTTATCTCAAAGAAAGGGGCCACGGTGTTTCTGTATCTCTATTATGTTGGTGCGGCTTCGGAACTTTTAAATATCTTGATATATCTCGAGAACTACGCATCAGATAAAAAAATATCATAGAACATAAATTGTAGGAAACATAATTCTCTACAAAAAAGGTCTCTCAACATTTTGCCATAGCTCGCTTCGTTTCCGAGATATTTGCAGATATATCTCAAGGGCAGGGGCCTGACGGACATATTTCGAGATATTTCTTCTTCTTGTTGTTCTTCTTCTGCACAGCTAAGCTGGAAGTGGCATTTACAGCTCGCAATAGTGCAGAGTTATCTCAAAGAAAGGGGCCACGGTGTTTCTGTATCTCTATTATGTTGGTGCGGCTTCGGAACTTTTAAATATCTTGATATATCTCGAGAACTGCGCATCTGATCAAAAAATATCATAGAACATAAAAAGTAGGAAACTTAATTCTCTACAAAAAAGGTCTCTTAACATTTTGCCATAGCTCGCTTCGTTTCCGAGATATTTGCAGATTTATCTCAAGGGAAGGGGCCTGACGGACATATTTCGAGATATTTCTTCTTCTTGTTGTTCTTCTTCTGCACAGCTAAGCTGGAAGTGGCATTTGCGGCTCGCACTAGTGCACAGTTATCTCAAAGAAAGGGGCCACGGTGTTTCTGTATCTCTATTATGTTGGTGCGGCTTCGGAACTTTTAAATATCTCGATATATCTCGAAAACTACGCTTCTGATCAAAAAATATCATGGAACATAAAAAGTAGGAAACTTAATTCTCTACAAAAAAGGTCTCTTAACATTTTGCCATAGCTCGCTTCGTTTCCGAGATATTTGGAGATTTATCTCAAGGGCAGGGGCCTGACGGACATATTTCGAGATATTTCTTCTTCTTGTTGTTCTTCTTCTGCACAGCTAAGCTGGAAGTGGCATTTACAGCTCGCAATAGTGCAGAGTTATCTCAAAGAAAGGGGCCACGGTGTTTCTGTATCTCTATTATGTTGGTGCGGTTTCGGAACTTTTAAATATCTTGATATATCTCGAGAACTACGCATCTGATCAAAAAATATCATAGAACATAAAAAGTAGGAAACTTAATTCTCTACAAATAAGGTCTCTTAACATTTTGCCATAGCTCGCTTCGTTTCCGAGATATTTGCAGATATATCTCAAGGGAAGGGGCCTGACGGACATATTTCGAGATATTTCTTCTTCTTGTTGTTCTTCTTCTGCACAGCTAAGCTGGAAGTGGCATTTGCAGCTCGCAATAGTGCAGAGTTATCTCAAAGAAAGGGGCCACGGTGTTTCTGTATCTCTATTATGTTGGTGCGGCTTCGGAACTTTTAAATATCTTGATATATCTCGA
The DNA here is from genome assembly GCF_051020975.1 of Osmia lignaria lignaria. NCBI lineage: Eukaryota > Metazoa > Arthropoda > Insecta > Hymenoptera > Megachilidae > Osmia > Osmia lignaria. The sequence goes on from NW_027478163.1 coordinate 22,283,483, forward strand.
GAACTACGCATCTGATCAAAAAATATCATAGAAGATAAAAAGTAGGAAACTTAATTCTCTACAAAAAAGGTCTCTTAACATTTTGCCATAGCTCGCTTCGTTTCCGAGATATTTGGAGATTTATCTCAAGGGCAGGGGCCTGACGGACATATTTCGAGATATTTCTTCTTCTTGTTGTTCTTCTTCTGCACAGCTAAGCTGGAAGTGGCATTTACAGCTCGCAATAGTGCAGAGTTATCTCAAAGAAAGGGGCCACGGTGTTTCTGTATCTCTATTATGTTGGTGCGGTTTCGGAACTTTTAAATATCTTGATATATCTCGAGAACTACGCATCTGATCAAAAAATATCATAGAACATAAAAAGTAGGAAACTTAATTCTCTACAAATAAGGTCTCTTAACATTTTGCCATAGCTCGCTTCGTTTCCGAGATATTTGCAGATATATCTCAAGGGAAGGGGCCTGACGGACATATTTCGAGATATTTCTTCTTCTTGTTGTTCTTCTTCTGCACAGCTAAGCTGGAAGTGGCATTTGCAGCTCGCAATAGTGCAGAGTTATCTCAAAGAAAGGGGCCACGGTGTTTCTGTATCTCTATTATGTTGGTGCGGCTTCGGAACTTTTAAATATCTTGATATATCTCGAGAACTACGCATCTGATCAAAAAATATCATAGAAGATAAAAAGTAGGAAACTTAATTCTCTACAAAAAAGGTCTCTTAACATTTTGCCATAGCTCGCTTCGTTTCCGAGATATTTGCAGATTTATCTCAAGGGAAGGGGCCTGACGGACATATTTCGAGATATTTCTTCTTCTTGTTGTTCTTCCTCTGCACAGCTAAGCTGGAAGTGGCATTTGCGGCTCGCACTAGTGCAGAGTTATCTCAAAGAAAGGGGCCACGGTGTTTCTGTATCCCTATTATGTTGGTGCGGCTTCGGAACTTTTAAATATCTCGATATATCTCGAAAACTACGCTTCTGATCAAAAAATATCATAGAACATAAATTGTAGGAAACATAATTCTCTACAAAAAACGTCTCTTAACATTTTGCCATAGCTCGCTTCGTTTCCGAGATATTTGCCGATTCAGCTCAAAGGAACTGGCCTGACGGACATATTTCGAGATATTTCTTCTTCTTGTTGTTCTTCCTCTGCACAGCTAAGCTGGAAGTGGCATTTGCAGCTCGCAATAGTGCAGAGTTATCTCAAAGAAAGGGGCCACTGTGTTTCTGTATCCCTATTATGTTGGTGCGGCTTCTGAACTTTTAAATATCTCGATATATCTCGAAAACTACGCTTCTGACCAAAAAATATTATAGAACATAAATTGTAGGAAACATAATTCTCTACAAAAAACGTCTCTTAACATTTTGCCATAGCTCGCTTCGTTTCGGAGATATTTGCAGATTCAGCTCAAAGGAACTGGCCTGACGGACATATTTCGAGATATTTCTTCTTCTTGTTGTTCTTCCTCTGCACAGCTAAGCTGGAAGTGGCATTTGCGGCTCGCACTAGTGCAGAGTTATCTCAAAGAAAGGGGCCACGGTGTTTCTGTATCCCTATTATGTTGGTGCGGCTTCGGAACTTTTAAATATCTCGATATATCTCGAAAAATACGCTTCTGATCAAAAAACATCATATAACATAAATTGTAGGAAACATAATTCTCTACAAAAAACGTCTCTTAACATTTTGCCATAGCTCGCTTCGTTTCCGAGATATTTGCCGATTCAGCTCAAAGGAACTGGCCTGACGGACATATTTCGAGATATTTCTTCTTCTTGTTGTTCTTCCTCTGCACAGCTAATCTGGAAGTGGCATTTGCAGCTCGCAATAGTGCAGAGTTATCTCAAAGAAAGGGGCCACGGTGTTACTGTATCTCTATTATGTTGGTGCGGCTTCGAAACTTTTAAATATCTTGATATATCTCGAGAACTGCGCATCTGATCAAAAAATATCATAGAACATAAATTGTAGGAAACATAATTCTCTACAAAAAAGGTCTCTTAACATTTTGCCATAGCTCGCTTCGTTTCCGAGATATTTGCAGATTTATCTCAAGGGAAGGGGCCTAACGGACATATTTCGAGTTATTTCTTCTTCTTGTTGTTCTTCCTCTGCACAGCTAAACTGGAAGTGGCATTTCCAGCTCGCAATAGTGCAGAGTTATCTCAAAGAAAGGGCCCACGGTGTTTCTGTATCTCTATTATGTTGGTTCGGCTTCGGAACTTTTGAATATCTTGATATATCTCGAGAACTACGCATCTGATCAAAAAATATCATAGAACATAAAAAGTAGGAAACTTAATTCTCTACAAAAAAGGTCTCTTAACATTTTGCCATAGCTCGCTTCGTTTCCGAGATATTTGCAGATTTATCTCAAGGGAAGGGGCCTAACGGACATATTTCGAGATATTTCTTCTTCTTGTTGTTCTTCTTCTGCACAGCTAAACTGGAAGTGGCATTTCCAGCTCGCAATAGTGCAGAGTTATCTCAAAGAAAGGAGCCACGGTGTTTCTGTATCTCTATTATGTTGGTGCGGCTTCGGAACTTTTAAATATCTTGATATATCTCGAGAACTACGCATCTGATCAAAAAATATCATAGAACATAAAAAGTAGGAAACTTAATTCTCTACAAAAAAGGTCTCTTAACATTTTGCCATAGCTCACTTCGTTTCCGAGATATTTGCAGATTTATCTCAAGGGAAGGGGCCTGACGGACATATTTCGAGATATTTCTTCTTCTTGTTGTTCTTCTTCTGCACAGCTAAGCTGGAAGTGGCATTTGCAGCTCGCAATAGTGCAGAGTTATCTCAAAGAGAGGGGCCACGGTTTTACTGTATCTCTATTATGTTGGTGCGGCTTCGGAACTTTTAAATATCTTGATATATCTCGAGAACTACGCATCTGATCAAAAAATATCATAGAACATAAAAAGTAGGAAACTTAATTCTCTACAAAAAAGGTCTCTTAACATTTCGCCATAGCTCGCTTCGCTTCCGAGATATTTGCAGATATATCTCAAGGGAAGGGGCCTGACGGACATATTTCGAGATATTTCTTCTTCTTGTTGTTCTTCTTCTGCACAGCTAAGCTGGAAGTGGCATTTGCGGCTCGCACTAGTGCACAGTTATCTCAAAGAAAGGGGCCACGGTGTTTCTGTATCTCTATTATGTTGGTGCGGCTTCGGAACTTTTAAATATCTCGATATATCTCGAAAACTACACTTCTGATCAAAAAATATCGTAGAACACAAATTGTAGGAAACATAATTCTCTACAAAAAAGGTCTCTTAACATTTTGCGATAGCTCGCTTCGTTTCCGAGATATTTGCAGATTTATCTCAAGGGAAGGGGCCTGACGGACATATTTCGAGATATTTCTTCTTCTTGTTGTTCTTCTTCTGCACAGCTAAACTGGAAGTGGCATTTCCAGCTCGCAATAGTGCACAGTTATCTCAAAGAAAGGGGCCACGGTGTTTCTGTATCTCTATTATGTTGGTGCGGTTTCGGAACTTTTAAATATCTTGATATATCTCGAGAACTACGCATCTGATCAAAAAATATCATAGAACATAAAAAGTAGGAAACTTAATTCTCTACAAAAAAGGTCTCTTAACATTTTGCCATAGCTCGCTTCGTTTCCGAGATATTTGCAGATTTATCTCAAGGGAAGGGGCCTGACGGACATATTTCGAGATATTTCTTCTTCTTGTTGTTCTTCTTCTGCACAGCTGAGCTGGAAGTGGCATTTGCAGGTCGCAATAGTGCAGAGTTATCTCAAAGAAAGGGGCCACGGTGTTTCTGTATCTCTATTATGTTGGTGCGGCTTCGGAACTTTTAAATATCTCGATATATCTCGAAAACTACGATTCTGATCAAAAAATATCATAGAACGTAAATTGTAGGAAACATTATTCTCTACGAAAAAGGTCTCTTAACATTTTGCCATAGCTCGCTTCGTTTCCGAGATATTTGCATATTTATCTCAAGGGAAGGGGCCTGACGGACATGTTTCGAGATATTTCTTCTTCTTGTTGTTCTTCTTCTGCACAGCTTAGCTGGAAGTGGCATTTGCGGCTCGCACTAGTGCAGAGTTATCTCAAAGAAAGGGGCCACGGTGTTTCTGTATCTCTATTATGTTGGTGCGGCTTCGGAACTTTTAAATATCTCGATATATCTCGAAAACTACGCTTCTGATCAAAAAATATCATAGAACATAAAAAGTAGGAAACTTAATTCTCTACAAAAAAGGTCTCTTAACATTTTGCCACAGCTCGCTTCGTTTCCGAGATATTTGCAGATTTATCTCAAGGGAAGGGGCCTAACGGACATATTTCGAGATATTTCTTCTTCTTGTTGTTCTTCTTCTGCACAGCTAAACTGGAAGTGGCATTTCCAGCTCGCAATAGTGCAGAGTTATCTCAAAGAAAGGGGCCACGGTGTTTCTGTATCTCTATTATGTTGGTGCGGTTTCGGAACTTTTAAATATCTTGATATATCTCGAGAACTACGCATCTGATCAAAAAATATCATAGAACATAAAAAGTAGGAAACTTAATTCTCTACAAAAAAGGTCTCTTAACATTTTGCCATAGCTCGCTTCGTTTCCGAGATATTTGCAGATTTATCTCAAGGGAAGGGGCCTGACGGACATATTTCGAGATATTTCTTCTTCTTGTTGTTCTTCTTCTGCACAGCTGAGCTGGTAGTGGCATTTGCAGGTCGCAATAGTGCAGAGTTATCTCAAAGAAAGGGGCCACGGTGTTTCTGTATCTCTATTATGTTGGTGCGGCTTCGGAACTTTTAAATATCTCGATATATCTCGAAAACTACGATTCTGATCAAAAAATATCATAGAACGTAAATTGTAGGAAACATTATTCTCTACGAAAAAGGTCTCTTAACATTTTGCCATAGCTCGCTTCGTTTCCGAGATATTTGCATATTTATCTCAAGGGAAGGGGCCTGACGGACATATTTCGAGATATTTCTTCTTCTTGTTGTTCTTCTTCTGCACAGCTTAGCTGGAAGTGGCATTTGCGGCTCGCACTAGTGCAGAGTTATCTCAAAGAAAGGGGCCACGGTGTTTCTGTATCTCTATTATGTTGGTGCGGCTTCGGAGCTTTTAAATATCTCGATATATCTCGAAAACTACGCTTCTGATCAAAAAATATCATAGAACGTAAATTGTAGGAAATATTATTCTCTACAAAAAAGGTCTCTTAACGTTTTGCCATAGCTCGCTTCGTTTCCGAGATATTTGCAGATTCATCTCAAGGGAAGGGGTCTGACGGACATATTTCGAGATATTTCTTCTTCTTGTTGTTCTTCTTCTGCACAGCTAAGCTGGAAGTGGCATTTGCAGCGCGCAATAGTGCAGAGTTATCTCAAAGAAAGGGGCCACGGTGTTTCTGTATCTCTATTATGTTGGTGCGGCTTCGGAACTTTTAAATATCTTGATATATCTCGAGAACTACGCATCTGATCAAAAAATATCGTAGAACATAAAAAGTAGGAAACTTAATTCTCTACAAATAAAGTCTCTTAACATTTTGCCATAGCTCGCTTCGTTTCCGAGATATTTGCAGATATATCTCAAGGGAAGGGGCCTGACGGACATATTTCGAGATATTTCTTCTTCTTGTTGTTCTTCTTCTGCACAGTAAGCTGGAAGTGGCATTTGCAGCTCGCAATAGTGCAGAGTTATCTCAAAGAAAGGGGCCACGGTGTTTCTGTATCTCTATTATGTTGGTGCGGCTTCGGAACTTTTAAATATCTTGATATATCTCGAGAACTGCGCATCTCATCAAAAAATATCATAGACGATAAGAAGTAGGAAACTTAATTCTCTACAAAAAAGGTCTCTTAACATTTTCCCATAGCTCGCTTCGTTTCCGAGATATTTGCAGATTTATCTCAAGGGAAGGGGCCTGACGGACATATTTCGAGATATTTCTTCTTCTTGTTGTTCTTCTTCTGCACAGTAGGCTGGAAGTGGCATTTGCAGCTCGCAATAGTGCAGAGTTATCTCAAAGAAAGGGGCCACGGTGTTTCTGTATCTCTATTATGTTGGTGCGGCTTCGGAACTTTTAAATATCTTGATATATCTCGAGAACTGCGCATCTGATCAAAAAATATCATAGAACATAAAAAGTAGGAAACTTAATTCTCTACAAAAAAGGTCTCTTAACATTTTGCCATAGCTCGCTTCGTTTCCGAGATATTTGCAGATTTATCTCAAGGGAAGGGGCCTGACGGACATATTTCGAGATATTTCTTCTTCTTGTTGTTCTTCTTCTGCACAGCTAAGCTGGAAGTAGCATTTCCAGCTCGCAATAGTGCAGAGTTATCTCAAAGAAAGGGGCCACGGTGTTTCTGTATCTCTATTATGTTGGTGCGGCTTCGGAACTTTTAAATATCTTGATATATCTCGAGAACTACGCATCTGATCAAAAAATATCATAGAACATAAAAAGTAGGAAACTTAATTCTCTACAAAAACGGTCTCTTAACATTTTGCCATAGCTCGATTCGTTTCCGAGATATTTGCAGATTTATCTCAAGGGAAGGGGCCTGACGGACATATTTCGAGATATTTCTTCTTCTTGTTGTTCGTCTTCTGCACAGCTAAGCTGGAAGTGGCATTTGCGGCTCGCACTAGTGCACAGTTATCTCAAAGAAAGGGGCCACGGTGTTTCTGTATCTCTATTATGTTGGTGCGGCTTCGGAACTTTTAAATATCTCGATATATCTCGAAAACTACGCTTCTGATCAAAAAATATCATAGAACATAAATTGTAGGAAACATAATTCTCTACAAATAAGGTCTCTTAACATTTTGCCATAGCTCGCTTCGTTTCCGAGATATTTGCAGATTTATCTCAAGGCAAGGGGCCTGACGGACATATTTCGAGATATTTCTTCTTCTTGTTGTTCTTCTTCTGCACAGCTAAGCTGGAAGTGGCATTTTCGGGTCGCACTAGTGCAGAGTTATCTCAAAGAAAGGGGCCACGGTGTTTCTGTATCTCTATTATGTTGGTGCGGCTTCGGAACTTTTAAATATCTCGATATATCTCGAAAACTACGCTTCTGATCAAAAAATATCATAGAACATAAATTGTAGGAAACATAATTCTCTACAAAAAAGGTCTCTTAACATTTTGCCATAGCTCGCTCCGTTTCCGAGATATTTGCAGATTTATCTCAAGGCAAGGGGCCTGACGGACATATTTCGAGATATTTCTTCTTCTTGTTGTTCTTCTTCTGCACAGCTAAGCTGGAAGTGGCATTTGCGGCTCGCAATAGTGCAGAGTTATCTCAAAGAAAGGGGCCACGGTGTTTCTGTATCTCTATTATGTTGGTGCGGCTTCGGAACTTTTAAATATCTCGATATATCTCGAAAACTACGCTTCTGATCAAAAAATATCATAGAACATAAATTGTAGGAAACATAATTCTCTACAAAAAAGGTCTCTTAGCATTTTGCCATAGCTCGCTTCGTTTCCGAGATATTTGCAGATTTATTTCAAGGGAAGGGGCCTGACGGACATATTTCGAGATATTTCTTCTTCTTGTTGTTCTTCTTCTGCACAGCTAAGCTGGAAGTGGCATTTGCGGCTCGCACTAGTGCAGAGTTATCTCAAAGAAGGGGGCCACGGTGTTTCTGTATCTCTATTATGTTGGTGCGGATTCGGAACTTTTAAATATCTTGATATATCTCGAGAACTACGCATCTGATCAAAAAATATCATAGAACATAAAAAGTAGGAAACTTAATTCTCTACAAAAAAGGTCTCTTAACATTTTGCCATAGCTCGCTTCGTTTCCGAGATATTTGCAGATTTATCTCAAGGGAAGGGGCCTGACGGACATATTTCGAGATATTTCTTCTTCTTGTTGTTCTTCTTCTGCACAGCTAAGCTGGAAGTGGCATTTGCGGCTCGCACTAGTGCAGAGTTATCTCAAAGAAAGGGGCCACGGTGTTTCTGTATCTCTATTATGTTGGTGCGGCTTCGGAACTTTTAAATATCTCGATATATCTCGAAAACTACGCTGGTGATCAAAAAATATCATAGAACATAAATTGTAGGAAACATAATTCTCTACAAAAAAGGTCTCTTAACATTTTGCCATAGCTCGCTTCGTTTCCGAGATATTTGCAGATATATCTCAAGGGAAGGGGCCTGACGGACATATTTCGAGATATTTCTTCTTCTTGTTGTACTTCTTCTGCACAGCTAAGCTGGAAGTGGCATTTACAGCTCGCAATAGTGCAAAGTTATCTCAAAGAAAGGGGCGACGGTGTTTCTGTATCTCTATTATGTTGGTGCGGCTTCGGAACTTTTAAATATCTTGATATATCTCGAGAACTACGCATCTGATCAAAAAATATCATAGAACATAAAAAGTAGGAAACTTAATTCTCTACAAAAAACGTCTCTTAACATTTTGCCATAGCTCGCTTCGTTTCCGAGATACTTGCAGATTTATCTCAAGGGAAGGGGCCTGACGGACATATTTCGAGATATTTCTTCTTCTTGTTCTTCTTCTGCACCGCTAAGCTGGAAGTGGCATTTGCGGCTCGCACTAGTGCAGAGTTATCTCAAAGAAAGGGGCCACGGTGTTTCTGTATCTCTATTATGTTGGTGCGGCTTCGGAACTTTTAAATATCTCGATATATCTCGAAAACTACGCTTCTGATCAAAAAATATCATAGAACATAAATTGTAGGAAACATAATTCTCTACAAAAAAGGTCTCTTAACATTTTGCCATAGCTCGCTTCGTTTCCGAGATATTTGCAGATATATCTCAAGGGAAGGGGCCTGACGGACATATTTCGAGATATTTCTTCTTCTTGTTGTTCTTCTTCTGCACAGCTAAGCTGAAAGTGGCATTTACAGCTCGCAATAGTGCAAAGTTATCTCAAAGAAAGGGGCCACGGTGTTTCTGTATCTCTATTATGTTGGTGCGGCTTCGGAACTTTTAAATATCTTGATATATCTCGAGAACTACGCGTCTGATCAAAAAATATCATAGAACATAAAAAGTAGGAAACATAATTCTCTACAAAAAAGGTCTCTTAACATTTTGCCATAGCTCACTTCGTTTCCGAGATATTTGCAGATTTATCTCAAGGGAAGGGGCCTGACGGACATATTTCGAGATATTTCTTCTTCTTGTTGTTCTTCTTCTGCACAGCTAAGCTGGAAGTGGCATTTGCGGCTCGCAATAGTGCAAAGTTATCTCAAAGAAAGGGGCCACGGTGTTTCTGTATCTCTATTATGTTGGTGCGGCTTCGGAACTTTTAAATATCTTGATATATCTCGAGAACTACGCGTCTGATCAAAAAATATCATAGAACATAAAAAGTAGGAAACATAATTCTCTACAAAAAAGGTCTCTTAACATTTTGCCATAGCTCGCTTCGTTTCCGAGATATTTGCAGGTTTATCTCAAGGGAAGGGGCCCAGCGGACATATTTCGAGATATTTCTTCTTCTTGTTGTTCTTCTTCTGCACAGCTAAACTGGAAGTGGCATTTCCAGCTCGCAATAGTGCAGAGTTATCTCAAAGAAAGGAGCCACGGTGTTTCTGTATCTCTATTCTGTTGGTGCGGCTTCGGAACTTTTAAATATCTTGATATATCTCGAGAACTACGCATCTGATCAAAAAATATCATAGAACATAATAAGTAGGAAACTTAGTTCTCTACAAAAAAGGTCTCTTAACATTTTGCCATAGCTCGCTTCGTTTCCGAGATATTTGCAGATTTATCTCAAGGGAAGGGGCCTGACGGACATATTTCGAGATATTTCTTCTTCTTGTTGTTCTTCTTCTGCACAGCTAAGCTGGAAGTGGCATTTGCGGCTCGCACTAGTGCAGAGTTATCTCAAAGAAAGGGGCCACGGTGTTTCTGTATCTCTATTATGTTGGTGCGTCTTCGGAACTTTTAAATATCTCGATATATCTCGAAAACTACGCTTCTGATCAAAAAATATCATAAAACATAAATTGTAGGAACCATAATTCTCTACAAAAAAGGTCTCTTAACATTTTGCCATAGCTCGCTTCGTTTCCGAGATATTTGCAGATATATCTCAAGGGAAGGGGCCTGACGGACATATTTCGAGATATTTCTTCTTCTTGTTGTTCTTCTTCTGCACAGCTAAGCTGAAAGTGGCATTTACAGCTCGCAATAGTGCAAAGTTATCTCAAAGAAAGGGGCCACGGTGTTTCTGTATCTCTATTATGTTGGTGCGGCTTCGGAACTTTTAAATATCTCGATATATCTCGAGAACTACGCGTCTGATCAAAAAATATCATAGAACATAAAAAGTAGGAAACATAATTCTCTACAAAAAAGGTCTCTTAACATTTTGCCATAGTTCGCTTCGTTTCCGAGATATTTGCAGATTTATCTCAAGGGAAGGGGCCTGACGGACATATTTCGAGATATTTCTTCTTCTTGTTGTTCTTCTTCTGCACCGCTAAGCTGGAAGTGGCATTTGCGGCTCGCACTAGTGCAGCGTTATCTCAAAGAAGGGGGCCACGGTGTTTCTGTATCTCTATTATGTTGGTGCGGCTTCGGAACTTTTAAATATCTTGATATATCTCGAGAACTACGCATCTGATCAAAAAATATCATAGAACATAAAAAGTAGGAAACTTAATTCTCTACAAAAAAGGTCTCTTAACATTTTGCCATAGCTCGCTTCGTTTCCGAGATATTTGCAGATTTATCTCAAGGGAAGGGGCCTGACGGACATATTTCGAGATATTTCTTCTTCTTGTTGTTCTTCTTCTGCACAGCTAAGCTGGAAGTGGCATTTGCGGCTCGCACTAGTGCAGAGTTATCTCAAAGAAAGGGGCCACGGTGTTTCTGTATCTCTATTATGTTGGTGCGGCTTCGGAACTTTTAAATATCTCGATATATCTCGAAAACTACGCTTGTGATCAAAAAATATCATAGAACATAAATTGTAGGAAACATAATTCTCTACAAAAAAGGTCTCTTAACATTTTGCCATAGCTCGCTTCGTTTCCGAGATATTTGCAGATATATCTCAAGGGAAGGGGCCTGACGGACATATTTCGAGATATTTCTTCTTCTTGTTGTACTTCTTCTGCACAGCTAAGCTGGAAGTGGCATTTACAGCTCGCAATAGTGCAAAGTTATCTCAAAGAAAGGGGCGACGGTGTTTCTGTATCTCTATTATGTTGGTGCGGCTTCGGAACTTTTAAATATCTTGATATATCTCGAGAACTACGCATCTGATCAAAAAATATCATAGAACATAAAAAGTAGGAAACTTAATTCTCTACAAAAAACGTCTCTTAACATTTTGCCATAGCTCGCTTCGTTTCCGAGATATTTGCAGATTTATCTCAAGGGAAGGGGCCTGACGGACATATTTCGAGATATTTCTTCTTCTTGTTGTTCTTCTTCTGCACCGCTAAGCTGGAAGTGGCATTTCCAGCTCGCAATAGTGCAGAGTTATCTCAAAGAAAGGAGCCACGGTGTTTCTGTATCTCTATTCTGTTGGTGCGGCTTCGGAACTTTTAAATATCTTGATATATCTCGAGAACTACGCATCTGATCAAAAAATATCATAGAACATAATAAGTAGGAAACTTAATTCTCTACAAAAAAGGTCTCTTAACATTTTGCCATAGCTCACTTCGTTTCCGAGATATTTGCAGATTTATCTCAAGGGAAGGGGCCTGACGGACATATTTCGAGATATTTCTTCTTCTTGTTGTTCTTCTTCTGCACAGCTAAGCTGGAAGTGGCATTTGCGGCTCGCAATAGTGCAAAGTTATCTCAAAGAAAGGGGCCACGGTGTTTCTGTATCTCTATTATGTTGGTGCGGCTTCGGAACTTTTAAATATCTTGATATATCTCGAGAACTACGCGTCTGATCAAAAAATATCATAGAACATAAAAAGTAGGAAACATAATTCTCTACAAAAAAGGTCTCTTAACATTTTGCCATAGCTCGCTTCGTTTCCGAGATATTTGCAGATATATCTCAAGGGAAGGGGCCTGACGGACATATTTCGAGATATTTCTTCTTCTTGTTGTTCTTCTTCTGCACAGCTAAGCTGAAAGTGGCATTTACAGCTCGCAATAGTGCAAAGTTATCTCAAAGAAGGGGGCCACGGTGTTTCTGTATCTCTATTATGTTGGTGCGGCTTCGGAACTTTTAAATATCTTCATATATATCGAGAACTACGCGTCTGATCAAAAAATATCATAGAACATAAAAAGTAGGAAACATAATTCTCTACAAAAAAGGTCTCTTAACATTTTGCCATAGCTCGCTTCGTTTCCGAGATATTTGCAGGTTTATCTCAAGGGAAGGGGCCCAGCGGACATATTTCGAGATATTTCTTCTTCTTGTTGTTCTTCTTCTGCACAGCTAAACTGGAAGTGGCATTTCCAGCTCGCAATAGTGCAGAGTTATCTCAAAGAAAGGGGCCACGGTGTTTCTGTATCTCTATTATGTTGGTGCGGCTTCGGAACTTTTAAATATCTTGATATATCTCGAGAACTACGCATCTGATCAAAAAATATCATAGAACATAAAAAGTAGGAAACTTAATTCTCTACAAAAAAGGTCTCTTAACGTTTTGCCATAGCTCGCTTCGTTTCCGAGATATTTGCAGATTTATCTCAAGGGAAGGGGCCTGACGGACATATTTCGAGATATTTCTTCTTCTTGTTGTTCTTCTTCTGCACAGCTAAGCTGGAAGTGGCATTTGCGGCTCGCAATAGTGCAAAGTTATCTCAAAGAAAGGGGCCACGGTGTTTCTGTATCTCTATTATGTTGGTGCGGCTTCGGAACTTTTAAATATCTTGATATATCTCGAGAACTACGCATCTGATCAAAAAATATCATAGAACATAAAAAGTAGGAAACTTAATTCTCTACAAAAAAGGTCTCTCAACATTTTGCCATAGCTCGCTTCGTTTCCGAGATATTTGCAGATTTATCTCAAGGGAAGGGGCATGACGGACATATTTCGAGATATTTCTTCTTCTTGTTGTTCTTCTTCTGCACAGCTAAGCTGGAAGTGGCATTTGCGGCTCGCACTAGTGCAGAGTTATCTCAAAGAAAGGGGCCACGGTGTTTCTGTATCTCTATTATGTTGGTGCGGCTTCGGAACTTTTAAATATCTCGATATATCTCGAAAACTACGCTTCTGATCAAAAAATATCATAGAACATAAATTGTAGGAAACATAATTCTCTACAAAAAAGGTCTCTTAACATTTTGCCATAGCTCGCTCCGTTTCCGAGATATTTGCAGATTTATCTCAAGGCAAGGGGCCTGACGGACATATTTCGAGATATTTCTTCTTCTTGTTGTTCTTCTTCTGCACAGCTAAGCTGGAAGTGGCATTTGCGGCTCGCAATAGTGCAGAGTTATCTCAAAGAAAGGGGCCACGGTGTTTCTGTATCTCTATTATGTTGGTGCGGCTTCGGAACTTTTAAATATCTCGATATATCTCGAAAACTACGCTTCTGATCAAAAAATATCATAGAACATAAATTGTAGGAAACATAATTCTCTACAAAAAAGGTCTCTTAGCATTTTGCCATAGCTCGCTTCGTTTCCGAGATATTTGCAGATTTATTTCAAGGGAAGGGGCCTGACGGACATATTTCGAGATATTTCTTCTTCTTGTTGTTCTTCTTCTGCACAGCTAAGCTGGAAGTGGCATTTGCGGCTCGCACTAGTGCAGAGTTATCTCAAAGAAAGGGGCCACGGTGTTTCTGTATCTCTATTATGTTGGTGCGGCTTCGGAACTTTTAAATATCTTGATATATCTCGAGAACTACGCATCTGATCAAAAAATATGATAGAACATAAAAAGTAGGAAACTTAATTCTCTACAAAAAAGGTCTCTTAACATTTTGCCATAGCTCGCTTCGTTTCCGAGATATTTGCAGATTTATCTCAAGGGAAGGGGCATGACGGACATATTTCGAGATATTTCTTCTTCTTGTTGTTCTTCTTCTGCACAGCTAAGCTGGAAGTGGCATTTGCGGCTCGCACTAGTGCAGAGTTATCTCAAAGAAAGGGGCCACGGTGTTTCTGTATCTCTATTATGTTGGTGCGGCTTCGGAACTTTTAAATATCTCGATATATCTCGAAAACTACGCTTCTGATCAAAAAATATCATAGAACATAAATTGTAGGAAACATAATTCTCTACAAAAAAGTTCTCTTAACATTTTGCCATAGCTCGCTTCGTTTCCGAGATATTTGCAGATATATCTCAAGGGAAGGGGCCTGACGGACATATTTCGAGATATTTCTTCTTCTTGTTGTGCTTCTTCTGCACAGCTAACCTGGAAGTGGCATTTGCAGCTCGCAATAGTGCAGAGTTATCTCAAAGAAAGGGGCCACGGTGTTTCTGTATCTCTATTATGTTGGTGCGGCTTCGGAACTTTTAAATATCTTGATATATCTCGAGAACTACGCATCTGATCAAAAAATATCATAGAACATAAAAAGTAGGAAACTTAATTCTCTACAAAAAAGGTCTCTTAACATTTTGCCATAGCTCGCTTCGTTTCCGAGATATTTGCAGATTTATCTCAAGGGAAGGGGCCTGACGGACATATTTCGAGATATTTCTTCTTCTTGTTGTTCTTCTTCTGCACAGCTAAGCAGGAAGTGGCATTTGCAGCTCGCAATAGTGCAGAGTTATCTCAAAGAAGGGGGCCACGGTGTTTCTGTATCTCTATTATGTTGGTGCGGCTTCGGAACTTTTAAATATCTTGATATATCTCGAGAACTACGCATCTGATCAAAAAATATCATAGAACATAAAAAGTAGGAAACTTAATTCTCTACAGAAAAGGTCTCTTAACATTTTGCCATAGCTCTCTTCGTTTCCGAGATATTTGCAGATTTATCTCAAGGGAAGGGGCCTGACGGACATATTTCGAGATATTTCTTATTCTTGTTGTTCTTCTTCTGCACAGCTAAGCTGGAAGTGGCATTTGCAGCTCGCAATAGTGCAGAGTAATCTCAAGGAAAGGGGCCACGGTGTTTCTGTATGTCTATTATGTTGGTGCGGCTTCGGAACTTTTAAATATCTTGATATATCTCGAGAACTACGCATCTGATCAAAAAATATCATAGAACATAAAAAGTAGGAAACTTAATTCTCTACAAAAACGGTCTCTTAACATTTTGCCATAGCTCGCTTCGTTTCCGAGATATTTGCAGATTTATCTCAAGGGAAGGGGCCTGACGGACATATTTCGAGATATTTCTTCTTCTTGTTGTTCTTCTTCTGCACAGCTAAGCTGGAAGTGGCATTTGCGGCTCGCACTAGTGCAGAGTTATCTCAAAGAAAGGGGCCACGGTGTTTCTGTATCTCTATTATGTTGGTGCGGCTTCGGAACTTTTAAATATCTCGATATATCTCGAAAACTACGCTTCTGATCAAAAAATATCATAGAACATAAATTGTAGGAAACTTAATTCTCTACAAAAAAGGTCTCTTAACATTTTGCCATAGCTCGCTTCGTTTCCGAGATATTTGCAGATTTATCTCAAGGGAAGGGGCCTGACGGACATATTTCGAGATATTTCTTCTTCTTGTTGTTCTTCTTCTGCACAGCTAACCTGGAAGTGGCATTTGCAGCTCGCAATAGTGCAGAGTTATCTCAAAGAAAGGGGCCACGGTGTTTCTGTATCTCTATTATGTTGGTGCGGCTTCGGAACTTTTAAATATCTTGATATATCTCGAGAACTACGCATCTGATCAAAAAATATCATAGAACATAAAAAGTAGGAAACTTAATTCTCTACAAAAAAGGTCTCTTAACATTTTGCCATAGCTCGCTTCGTTTCCGAGATATTTGCAGATTTATCTCAAGGGAAGGGGCCTGACGGACATATTTCGAGATATTTCTTCTTCTTGTTGTTCTTCTGCTGCACAGCTAAGCTGGAAGTGGCATTTGCAGCTCGCAATAGTGCAGAGTTATCTCAAAGAAGGGGGCCACGGTGTTTCTGTATCTCTATTATGTTGGTGCGGCTTCGGAACTTTTAAATATCTTGATATATCTCGAGAACTACGCATCTGATCAAAAAATATCATAGAACATAAAAAGTAGGAAACTTAATTCTCTACAGAAAAGGTCTCTTAACATTTTGCCATAGCTCTCTTCGTTTCCGAGATATTTGCAGATTTATCTCAAGGGAAGGGGCCTGACGGACATATTTCGAGATATTTCTTATTCTTGTTGTTCTTCTTCTGCACAGCTAAGCTGGAAGTGGCATTTGCAGCTCGCAATAGTGCAGAGTAATCTCAAGGAAAGAGGCCACGGTGTTTCTGTATCTCTATTATGTTGGTGCGGCTTCGGAACTTTTAAATATCTTGATATATCTCGAGAACTACGCATCTGATCAAAAAATATCATAGAACATAAAAAGTAGGAAACTTAATTCTCTACAAAAACGGTCTCTTAACATTTTGCCATAGCTCGCTTCGTTTCCGAGATATTTGCAGATTTATCTCAAGGGAAGGGGCCTGACGGACATATTTCGAGATATTTCTTCTTCTTGTTGTTCTTCTTCTGCACAGCTAAGCTGGAAGTGGCATTTGCGGCTCGCACTAGTGCAGAGTTATCTCAAAGAAAGGGGCCACGGTGTTTCTGTATCTCTATTATGTTGGTGCGGCTTCGGAACTTTTAAATATCTTGATATATCTCGAGAACTACGCATCTGATCAAAAAATATCATAGAACATAAATAGTAGGAAACTTAATTCTCTACAAAAAAGGTCTCTCAACATTTTGCCATAGCTCTCTTCGTTTCCGAGATATTTGCAGATTTATCTCAAGGGAAGGGGCCTGACGGACATATTTCGAGATATTTCTTATTCTTGTTGTTCTTCTTCTGCACAGCTAAGCTGGAAGTGGCATTTGCAGCTCGCAATAGTGCAGAGTTATCTCAAAGAAAGGGGCCACGGTGTTTCTGTATCTCTATTATGTTGGTGCGGCTTCGGAACTTTTAAATATCTTGATATATCTCGAGAACTACGCATCTGATCAAAAAATATCATAGAAGATAAAAAGTAGGAAACTTAATTCTCTACAAAAAAGGTCTCTTAACATTTTGCCATAGCTCGCTTCGTTTCCGAGATATTTGCAGATTTATCTCAAGGGAAGGGGCCTGACGGACATATTTCGAGATATTTCTTCTTCTTGTTGTTCTTCCTCTGCACAGCTAAGCTGGAAGTGGCATTTGCGGCTCGCACTAGTGCAGAGTTATCTCAAAGAAAGGGGCCACGGTGTTTCTGTATCCCTATTATGTTGGTGCGGCTTCGGAACTTTTAAATATCTCGATATATCTCGAAAACTACGCTTCTGATCAAAAAATATCATAGAACATAAATTGTAGGAAACATAATTCTCTACAAAAAACGTCTCTTAACATTTTGCCATAGCTCGCTTCGTTTCCGAGATATTTGCCGATTCAGCTCAAAGGAACTGGCCTGACGGACATATTTCGAGATATTTCTTCTTCTTGTTGTTCTTCCTCTGCACAGCTAAGCTGGAAGTGGCATTTGCAGCTCGCAATAGTGCAGAGTTATCTCAAAGAAAGGGGCCACTGTGTTTCTGTATCCCTATTATGTTGGTGCGGCTTCTGAACTTTTAAATATCTCGATATATCTCGAAAACTACGCTTCTGACCAAAAAATATTATAGAACATAAATTGTAGGAAACATAATTCTCTACAAAAAACGTCTCTTAACATTTTGCCATAGCTCGCTTCGTTTCGGAGATATTTGCAGATTCAGCTCAAAGGAACTGGCCTGACGGACATATTTCGAGATATTTCTTCTTCTTGTTGTTCTTCCTCTGCACAGCTAAGCTGGAAGTGGCATTTGCGGCTCGCACTAGTGCAGAGTTATCTCAAAGAAAGGGGCCACGGTGTTTCTGTATCCCTATTATGTTGGTGCGGCTTCGGAACTTTTAAATATCTCGATATATCTCGAAAAATACGCTTCTGATCAAAAAACATCATATAACATAAATTGTAGGAAACATAATTCTCTACAAAAAACGTCTCTTAACATTTTGCCATAGCTCGCTTCGTTTCCGAGATATTTGCCGATTCAGCTCAAAGGAACTGGCCTGACGGACATATTTCGAGATATTTCTTCTTCTTGTTGTTCTTCCTCTGCACAGCTAAGCTGGAAGTGGCATTTGCAGCTCGCAATAGTGCAGAGTTATCTCAAAGAAAGGGGCCACGGTGTTACTGTATCTCTATTATGTTGGTGCGGCTTCGAAACTTTTAAATATCTTGATATATCTCGAGAACTGCGCATCTGATCAAAAAATATCATAGAACATAAATTGTAGGAAACATAATTCTCTACAAAAAAGGTCTCTTAACATTTTGCCATAGCTCGCTTCGTTTCCGAGATATTTGCAGATTTATCTCAAGGGAAGGGGCCTAACGGACATATTTCGAGTTATTTCTTCTTCTTGTTGTTCTTCCTCTGCACAGCTAAACTGGAAGTGGCATTTCCAGCTCGCAATAGTGCAGAGTTATCTCAAAGAAAGGGGCCACGGTGTTTCTGTATCTCTATTATGTTGGTTCGGCTTCGGAACTTTTGAATATCTTGATATATCTCGAGAACTACGCATCTGATCAAAAAATATCATAGAACATAAAAAGTAGGAAACTTAATTCTCTACAAAAAAGGTCTCTTAACATTTTGCCATAGCTCGCTTCGTTTCCGAGATATTTGCAGATTTATCTCAAGGGAAGGGGCCTAACGGACATATTTCGAGATATTTCTTCTTCTTGTTGTTCTTCTTCTGCACAGCTAAACTGGAAGTGGCATTTCCAGCTCGCAATAGTGCAGAGTTATCTCAAAGAAAGGAGCCACGGTGTTTCTGTATCTCTATTATGTTGGTGCGGCTTCGGAACTTTTAAATATCTTGATATATCTCGAGAACTACGCATCTGATCAAAAAATATCATAGAACATAAAAAGTAGGAAACTTAATTCTCTACAAAAAAGGTCTCTTAACATTTTGCCATAGCTCACTTCGTTTCCGAGATATTTGCAGATTTATCTCAAGGGAAGGGGCCTGACGGACATATTTCGAGATATTTCTTCTTCTTGTTGTTCTTCTTCTGCACAGCTAAGCTGGAAGTGGCATTTGCAGCTCGCAATAGTGCAGAGTTATCTCAAAGAGAGGGGCCACGGTTTTACTGTATCTCTATTATGTTGGTGCGGCTTCGGAACTTTTAAATATCTTGATATATCTCGAGAACTACGCATCTGATCAAAAAATATCATAGAACATAAAAAGTAGGAAACTTAATTCTCTACAAAAAAGGTCTCTTAACATTTTGCCATAGCTCGCTTCGTTTCCGAGATATTTGCAGATTTATCTCAAGGGAAGGGGCCTGACGGACATATTTCGAGATATTTCTTCTTCTTGTTGTTCTTCCTCTGCACAGCTAAGCTGGAAGTGGCATTTGCGGCTCGCACTTGTGCAGAGTTATCTCAAAGAAAGGGGCCACGGTGTTTCTGTATCCCTATTATGTTGGTGCGGCTTCGGAACTTTTAAATATCTCGATATATCTCGAAAACTACGCTTCTGATCAAAAAATATCATAGAACATAAATTGTAGGAAACATAATTCTCTACAAAAAACGTCTCTTAACATTTTGCCATAGCTCGCTGCGTTTCCGAGATATTTGCCGATTCAGCTCAAAGGAACTGGCCTGACGGACATATTTCGAGATATTTCTTCTTCTTGTTGTTCTTCCTCTGCACAGCTAAGCTGGAAGTGGCATTTGCAGCTCGCAATAGTGCAGAGTTATCTCAAAGAAAGGGGCCACTGTGTTTCTGTATCCCTATTATGTTGGTGCGGCTTCTGAACTTTTAAATATCTCGATATATCTCGAAAACTACGCTTCTGACCAAAAAATATCATAGAACATAAATTGTAGGAAACATAATTCTCTACAAAAAACGTCTCTTAACATTTTGCCATAGCTCGCTTCGTTTCGGAGATATTTGCAGATTCAGCTCAAAGGAACTGGCCTGACGGACATATTTCGAGATATTTCTTCTTCTTGTTGTTCTTCCTCTGCACAGCTAAGCTGGAAGTGGCATTTGCGGCTCGCACTAGTGCAGAGTTATCTCAAAGAAAGGGGCCACGGTGTTTCTGTATCCCTATTATGTTGGTGCGGCTTCGGAACTTTTAAATATCTCGATATATCTCGAAAAATACGCTTCTGATCAAAAAACATCATATAACATAAATTGTAGGAAACATAATTCTCTACAAAAAACGTCTCTTAACATTTTGCCATAGCTCGCTTCGTTTCCGAGATATTTGCCGATTCAGCTCAAAGGAACTGGCCTGACGGACATATTTCGAGATATTTCTTCTTCTTGTTGTTCTTCTTCTGCACAGCTAAACTGGAAGTGGCATTTCCAGCTCGCAATAGTGCAGAGTTATCTCAAAGAAAGGGGCCACGGTGTTTCTGTATCTCTATTATGTTGGTGCGGCTTCGGAACTTTTAAATATCTCGATATATCTCGAAAACTACGCTTCTGATCAAAAAATATCATAGAACATAAAAAGTAGGAAACTTAATTCTCTACAAAAAAGGTCTCTTAACATTTTGCCACAGCTCGCTTCGTTTCCGAGATATTTGCAGATATATCTCAAGGGAAGGGGCCTAACGGACATATTTCGAGATATTTCTTCTTCTTGTTGTTCTTCTTCTGCACAGCTAAACTGGAAGTGGCATTTCCAGCTCGCAATAGTGCAGAGTTATCTCAAAGAAAGGGGCCACGGTGTTTCTGTATCTCTATTATGTTGGTGCGGTTTCGGAACTTTTAAATATCTTGATATATCTCGAGAACTACGCATCTGATCAAAAAATATCATAGAACATAAAAAGTAGGAAACTTAATTCTCTACAAAAAAGGTCTCTTAACATTTTGCCATAGCTCGCTTCGTTTCCGAGATATTTGCA
Organism: Osmia lignaria lignaria; assembly: GCF_051020975.1. Lineage (NCBI taxonomy): Eukaryota > Metazoa > Arthropoda > Insecta > Hymenoptera > Megachilidae > Osmia > Osmia lignaria. The sequence continues at coordinate 22,304,525 of NW_027478163.1, forward strand.
GATTTATCTCAAGGGAAGGGGCCTGACGGACATATTTCGAGATATTTCTTCTTCTTGTTGTTCTTCTTCTGCACAGCTGAGCTGGAAGTGGCATTTGCAGGTCGCAATAGTGCAGAGTTATCTCAAAGAAAGGGGCCACGGTGTTTCTGTATCTCTATTATGTTGGTGCGGCTTCGGAACTTTTAAATATCTCGATATATCTCGAAAACTACGATTCTGATCAAAAAATATCATAGAACGTAAATTGTAGGAAACATTATTCTCTACGAAAAAGGTCTCTTAACATTTTGCCATAGCTCGCTTCGTTTCCGAGATATTTGCATATTTATCTCAAGGGAAGGGGCCTGACGGACATATTTCGAGATATTTCTTCTTCTTGTTGTTCTTCTTCTGCACAGCTTAGCTGGAAGTGGCATTTGCGGCTCGCACTAGTGCAGAGTTATCTCAAAGAAAGGGGCCACGGTGTTTCTGTATCTCTATTATGTTGGTGCGGCTTCGGAGCTTTTAAATATCTCGATATATCTCGAAAACTACGCTTCTGATCAAAAAATATCATAGAACGTAAATTGTAGGAAATATTATTCTCTACAAAAAAGGTCTCTTAACGTTTTGCCATAGCTCGCTTCGTTTCCGAGATATTTGCAGATTCATCTCAAGGGAAGGGGTCTGACGGACATATTTCGAGATATTTCTTCTTCTTGTTGTTCTTCTTCTGCACAGCTAAGCTGGAAGTGGCATTTGCAGCGCGCAATAGTGCAGAGTTATCTCAAAGAAAGGGGCCACGGTGTTTCTGTATCTCTATTATGTTGGTGCGGCTTCGGAACTTTTAAATATCTTGATATATCTCGAGAACTACGCATCTGATCAAAAAATATCGTAGAACATAAAAAGTAGGAAACTTAATTCTCTACAAAAAAGGTCTCTTAACATTTTCCCATAGCTCGCTTCGTTTCCGAGATATTTGCAGATTTATCTCAAGGGAAGGGGCCTGACGGACATATTTCGAGATATTTCTTCTTCTTGTTGTTCTTCTTCTGCACAGTAGGCTGGAAGTGGCATTTGCAGCTCGCAATAGTGCAGAGTTATCTCAAAGAAAGGGGCCACGGTGTTTCTGTATCTCTATTATGTTGGTGCGGCTTCGGAACTTTTAAATATCTTGATATATCTCGAGAACTGCGCATCTGATCAAAAAATATCATAGAACATAAAAAGTAGGAAACTTAATTCTCTACAAAAAAGGTCTCTTAACATTTTGCCATAGCTCGCTTCGTTTCCGAGATATTTGCAGATTTATCTCAAGGGAAGGGGCCTGACGGACATATTTCGAGATATTTCTTCTTCTTGTTGTTCTTCTTCTGCACAGCTAAGCTGGAAGTAGCATTTCCAGCTCGCAATAGTGCAGAGTTATCTCAAAGAAAGGGGCCACGGTGTTTCTGTATCTCTATTATGTTGGTGCGGCTTCGGAACTTTTAAATATCTTGATATATCTCGAGAACTACGCATCTGATCAAAAAATATCATAGAACATAAAAAGTAGGAAACTTAATTCTCTACAAAAACGGTCTCTTAACATTTTGCCATAGCTCGATTCGTTTCCGAGATATTTGCAGATTTATCTCAAGGGAAGGGGCCTGACGGACATATTTCGAGATATTTCTTCTTCTTGTTGTTCGTCTTCTGCACAGCTAAGCTGGAAGTGGCATTTGCGGCTCGCACTAGTGCACAGTTATCTCAAAGAAAGGGGCCACGGTGTTTCTGTATCTCTATTATGTTGGTGCGGCTTCGGAACTTTTAAATATCTCGATATATCTCGAAAACTACGCTTCTGATCAAAAAATATCATAGAACATAAATTGTAGGAAACATAATTCTCTACAAATAAGGTCTCTTAACATTTTGCCATAGCTCGCTTCGTTTCCGAGATATTTGCAGATTTATCTCAAGGGAAGGGGCCTGACGGACATATTTCGAGATATTTCTTCTTCTTGTTGTTCTTCTTCTGCACAGCTAAGCTGGAAGTGGCATTTGCAGCTCGCAATAGTGCAGAGATATCTCAAAGAAAGGGGCCACGGTGTTTCTGTATCTCTATTATGTTGGTGCGGCTTCGGAACTTTTAAATATCTTGATATATCTCGAGAACTACGCGTCTGATCAAAAAATATCATAGAACATAAAAAGTAGGAAACATAATTCTCTACAAAAAAGGTGTCTTAACATTTTGCCATAGCTCGCTTCGTTTCCGAGATATTTGCAGATTTATCTCAAGGCAAGGGGCCTGACGGACATATTTCGAGATATTTCTTCTTCTTGTTGTTCTTCTTCTGCACAGCTAAGCTGGAAGTGGCATTTTCGGGTCGCACTAGTGCAGAGTTATCTCAAAGAAAGGGGCCACGGTGTTTCTGTATCTCTATTATGTTGGTGCGGCTTCGGAACTTTTAAATATCTTGATATATCTCGAGAACTACGCATCTGATCAAAAAATATCATAGAACATAAAAAGTAGGAAACTTAGTTCTCTACAAAAAAGGTCTCTTAACATTTTGCCATAGCTCGCTTCGTTTCCGAGATATTTGCAGATTTATCTCAAGGGAAGGGGCCTGACGGACATATTTCGAGATATTTCTTCTTCTTGTTGTTCTTCTTCTGCACAGCTAAGCTGGAAGTGGCATTTGCGGCTCGCACTAGTGCAGAGTTATCTCAAAGAAAGGGGCCACGGTGTTTCTGTATCTCTATTATGTTGGTGCGGCTTCGGAACTTTTAAATATCTCGATATATCTCGAAAACTACGCTTCTGATCAAAAAATATCATAAAACATAAATTGTAGGAACCATAATTCTCTACAAAAAAGGTCTCTTAACATTTTGCCATAGCTCGCTTCGTTTCCGAGATATTTGCAGATATATCTCAAGGGAAGGGGCCTGACGGACATATTTCGAGATATTTCTTCTTCTTGTTGTTCTTCTTCTGCACAGCTAAGCTGAAAGTGGCATTTACAGCTCGCAATAGTGCAAAGTTATCTCAAAGAAAGGGGCCACGGTGTTTCTGTATCTCTATTATGTTGGTGCGGCTTCGGAACTTTTAAATATCTCGATATATCTCGAGAACTACGCGTCTGATCAAAAAATATCATAGAACATAAAAAGTAGGAAACATAATTCTCTACAAAAAAGGTCTCTTAACATTTTGCCATAGTTCGCTTCGTTTCCGAGATATTTGCAGATTTATCTCAAGGGAAGGGGCCTGACGGACATATTTCGAGATATTTCTTCTTCTTGTTGTTCTTCTTCTGCACCGCTAAGCTGGAAGTGGCATTTGCGGCTCGCACTAGTGCAGCGTTATCTCAAAGAAGGGGGCCACGGTGTTTCTGTATCTCTATTATGTTGGTGCGGCTTCGGAACTTTTAAATATCTTGATATATCTCGAGAACTACGCATCTGATCAAAAAATATCATAGAACATAAAAAGTAGGAAACTTAATTCTCTACAAAAAAGGTCTCTTAACATTTTGCCATAGCTCGCTTCGTTTCCGAGATATTTGCAGATTTATCTCAAGGGAAGGGGCCTGACGGACATATTTCGAGATATTTCTTCTTCTTGTTGTTCTTCTTCTGCACAGCTAAGCTGGAAGTGGCATTTGCGGCTCGCACTAGTGCAGAGTTATCTCAAAGAAAGGGGCCACGGTGTTTCTGTATCTCTATTATGTTGGTGCGGCTTCGGAACTTTTAAATATCTCGATATATCTCGAAAACTACGCTTGTGATCAAAAAATATCATAGAACATAAATTGTAGGAAACATAATTCTCTACAAAAAAGGTCTCTTAACATTTTGCCATAGCTCGCTTCGTTTCCGAGATATTTGCAGATATATCTCAAGGGAAGGGGCCTGACGGACATATTTCGAGATATTTCTTCTTCTTGTTGTACTTCTTCTGCACAGCTAAGCTGGAAGTGGCATTTACAGCTCGCAATAGTGCAAAGTTATCTCAAAGAAAGGGGCGACGGTGTTTCTGTATCTCTATTATGTTGGTGCGGCTTCGGAACTTTTAAATATCTTGATATATCTCGAGAACTACGCATCTGATCAAAAAATATCATAGAACATAAAAAGTAGGAAACTTAATTCTCTACAAAAAACGTCTCTTAACATTTTGCCATTGCTCGCTTCGTTTCCGAGATATTTGCAGATTTATCTCAAGGGAAGGGGCCTGACGGACATATTTCGAGATATTTCTTCTTCTTGTTGTTCTTCTTCTGCACCGCTAAGCTGGAAGTGGCATTTCCAGCTCGCAATAGTGCAGAGTTATCTCAAAGAAAGGAGCCACGGTGTTTCTGTATCTCTATTCTGTTGGTGCGGCTTCGGAACTTTTAAATATCTTGATATATCTCGAGAACTACGCATCTGATCAAAAAATATCATAGAACATAATAAGTAGGAAACTTAATTCTCTACAAAAAAGGTCTCTTAACATTTTGCCATAGCTCACTTCGTTTCCGAGATATTTGCAGATTTATCTCAAGGGAAGGGGCCTGACGGACATATTTCGAGATATTTCTTCTTCTTGTTGTTCTTCTTCTGCACAGCTAAGCTGGAAGTGGCATTTGCGGCTCGCAATAGTGCAAAGTTATCTCAAAGAAAGGGGCCACGGTGTTTCTGTATCTCTATTATGTTGGTGCGGCTTCGGAACTTTTAAATATCTTGATATATCTCGAGAACTACGCGTCTGATCAAAAAATATCATAGAACATAAAAAGTAGGAAACATAATTCTCTACAAAAAAGGTCTCTTAACATTTTGCCATAGCTCGCTTCGTTTCCGAGATATTTGCAGGTTTATCTCAAGGGAAGGGGCCCAGCGGACATATTTCGAGATATTTCTTCTTCTTGTTGTTCTTCTTCTGCACAGCTAAGCTGAAAGTGGCATTTACAGCTCGCAATAGTGCAAAGTTATCTCAAAGAAAGGGGCCACGGTGTTTCTGTATCTCTATTATGTTGGTGCGGCTTCGGAACTTTTAAATATCTCGATATATCTCGAGAACTACGCGTCTGATCAAAAAATATCATAGAACATAAAAAGTAGGAAACATAATTCTCTACAAAAAAGGTCTCTTAACATTTTGCCATAGCTCGCTTCGTTTCCGAGATATTTGCAGATTTATCTCAAGGCAAGGGGCCTGACGGACATATTTCGAGATATTTCTTCTTCTTGTTGTTCTTCTTCTGCACCGCTAAGCTGGAAGTGGCATTTGCGGCTCGCACTAGTGCAGAGTTATCTCAAAGAAAGCGGCCACGGTGTTTCTGTATCTCTATTATGTTGGTGCGGCTTCGGAACTTTTAAATATCTCGATATATCTCGAAAACTACGCTTCTGATCAAAAAATATCATAGAACATAAATTGTAGGAAACATAATTCTCTACAAAAAAGGTCTCTTAACATTTTGCCATAGCTCGCTTCGTTTCCGAGATATTTGCAGATATATCTCAAGGGAAGGGGCCTGACGGACATATTTCGAGATATTTCTTCTTCTTGTTGTTCTTCTTCTGCACAGCTAAGCTGAAAGTGGCATTTACAGCTCGCAATAGTGCAAAGTTATCTCAAAGAAAGGGGCCACGGTGTTTCTGTATCTCTATTATGTTGGTGCGGCTTCGGAACTTTTAAATATCTTGATATATCTCGAGAACTACGCGTCTGATCAAAAAATATCATAGAACATAAAAAGCAGGAAACATAATTCTCTACAAAAAAGGTCTCTTAACATTTTGCCATAGCTCGCTTCGTTTCCGAGATATTTGCAGGTTTATCTCAAGGGAAGGGGCCCAGCGGACATATTTCGAGATATTTCTTCTTCTTGTTGTTCTTCTTCTGCACAGCTAAACTGGAAGTGGCATTTCCAGCTCGCAATAGTGCAGAGTTATCTCAAAGAAAGGAGCCACGGTGTTTCTGTATCTCTATTCTGTTGGTGCGGCTTCGGAACTTTTAAATATCTTGATATACCTCGAGAACTACGCATCTGATCAAAAAATATCATAGAACATAATAAGTAGGAAACTTAATTCTCTACAAAAAAGGTCTCTTAACATTTTGCCATAGCTCTCTTCGTTTCCGAGATATTTGCAGATTTATCTCAAGGGAAGGGGCCTGACGGACATATTTCGAGATATTTCTTCTTCTTGTTGTTCTTCTTCTGCACAGCTAAGCTGGAAGTGGCATTTGCGGCTCGCACTAGTGCAGAGTTATCTCAAAGAAAGGGGCCACGGTGTTTCTGTATCTCTATTATGTTGGTGCGGCTTCGGAACTTTTAAATATCTTGATATATCTCGAGAACTACGCATCTGATCAAAAAATATCATAGAACATAAAAAGTAGGAAACTTAATTCTCTACAAAAAAGGTCTCTTAACGTTTTGCCATAGCTCGCTTCGTTTCCGAGATATTTGCAGATTTATCTCAAGGGAAGGGGCCTGACGGACATATTTCGAGATATTTCTTCTTCTTGTTGTTCTTCTTCTGCACAGCTAAGCTGGAAGTGGCATTTGCGGCTCGCAATAGTGCAAAGTTATCTCAAAGAAAGGGGCCACGGTGTTTCTGTATCTCTATTATGTTGGTGCGGCTTCGGAACTTTTAAATATCTTGATATATCTCGAGAACTACGCATCTGATCAAAAAATATCATAGAACATAAAAAGTAGGAAACTTAATTCTCTACAAAAAAGGTCTCTCAACATTTTGCCATAGCTCGCTTCGTTTCCGAGATATTTGCAGATTTATCTCAAGGGAAGGGGCATGACGGACATATTTCGAGATATTTCTTCTTCTTGTTGTTCTTCTTCTGCACAGCTAAGCTGGAAGTGGCATTTGCGGCTCGCACTAGTGCAGAGTTATCTCAAAGAAAGGGGCCACGGTGTTTCTGTATCTCTATTATGTTGGTGCGGCTTCGGAACTTTTAAATATCTCGATATATCTCGAAAACTACGCTTCTGATCAAAAAATATCATAGAACATAAATTGTAGGAAACATAATTCTCTACAAAAAAGGTCTCTTAACATTTTGCCATAGCTCGCTCCGTTTCCGAGATATTTGCAGATTTATCTCAAGGCAAGGGGCCTGACGGACATATTTCGAGATATTTCTTCTTCTTGTTGTTCTTCTTCTGCACAGCTAAGCTGGAAGTGGCATTTGCGGCTCGCAATAGTGCAGAGTTATCTCAAAGAAAGGGGCCACGGTGTTTCTGTATCTCTATTATGTTGGTGCGGCTTCGGAACTTTTAAATATCTCGATATATCTCGAAAACTACGCTTCTGATCAAAAAATATCATAGAACATAAATTGTAGGAAACATAATTCTCTACAAAAAAGGTCTCTTAGCATTTTGCCATAGCTCGCTTCGTTTCCGAGATATTTGCAGATTTATTTCAAGGGAAGGGGCCTGACGGACATATTTCGAGATATTTCTTCTTCTTGTTGTTCTTCTTCTGCACAGCTAAGCTGGAAGTGGCATTTGCGGCTCGCACTAGTGCAGAGTTATCTCAAAGAAGGGGGCCACGGTGTTTCTGTATCTCTATTATGTTGGTGCGGATTCGGAACTTTTAAATATCTTGATATATCTCGAGAACTACGCATCTGATCAAAAAATATCATAGAACATAAAAAGTAGGAAACTTAATTCTCTACAAAAAAGGTCTCTTAACATTTTGCCATAGCTCGCTTCGTTTCCGAGATATTTGCAGATTTATCTCAAGGGAAGGGGCCTGACGGACATATTTCGAGATATTTCTTCTTCTTGTTCTTCTTCTTCTGCACAGCTAAGCTGGAAGTGGCATTTGCGGCTCGCACTAGTGCAGAGTTATCTCAAAGAAAGGGGCCACGGTGTTTCTGTATCTCTATTATGTTGGTGCGGCTTCGGAACTTTTAAATATCTTGATATATCTCGAGAACTACGCATCTGATCAAAAAATATGATAGAACATAAAAAGTAGGAAACTTAATTCTCTACAAAAAAGGTCTCTTAACATTTTGCCATAGCTCGCTTCGTTTCCGAGATATTTGCAGATTTATCTCAAGGGAAGGGGCATGACGGACATATTTCGAGATATTTCTTCTTCTTGTTGTTCTTCTTCTGCACAGCTAAGCTGGAAGTGGCATTTGCGGCTCGCACTAGTGCAGAGTTATCTCAAAGAAAGGGGCCACGGTGTTTCTGTATCTCTATTATGTTGGTGCGGCTTCGGAACTTTTAAATATCTCGATATATCTCGAAAACTACGCTTCTGATCAAAAAATATCATAGAACATAAATTGTAGGAAACATAATTCTCTACAAAAAAGTTCTCTTAACATTTTGCCATAGCTCGCTTCGTTTCCGAGATATTTGCAGATATATCTCAAGGGAAGGGGCCTGACGGACATATTTCGAGATATTTCTTCTTCTTGTTGTTCTTCTTCTGCACAGCTAACCTGGAAGTGGCATTTGCAGCTCGCAATAGTGCAGAGTTATCTCAAAGAAAGGGGCCACGGTGTTTCTGTATCTCTATTATGTTGGTGCGGCTTCGGAACTTTTAAATATCTTGATATATCTCGAGAACTACGCATCTGATCAAAAAATATCATAGAACATAAAAAGTAGGAAACTTAATTCTCTACAAAAAAGGTCTCTTAACATTTTGCCATAGCTCGCTTCGTTTCCGAGATATTTGCAGATTTATCTCAAGGGAAGGGGCCTGACGGACATATTTCGAGATATTTCTTCTTCTTGTTGTTCTTCTTCTGCACAGTTAAGCAGGAAGTGGCATTTGCAGCTCGCAATAGTGCAGAGTTATCTCAAAGAAGGGGGCCACGGTGTTTCTGTATCTCTATTATGTTGGTGCGGCTTCGGAACTTTTAAATATCTTGATATATCTCGAGAACTACGCATCTGATCAAAAAATATCATAGAACATAAAAAGTAGGAAACTTAATTCTCTACAGAAAAGGTCTCTTAACATTTTGCCATAGCTCTCTTCGTTTCCGAGATATTTGCAGATTTATCTCAAGGGAAGGGGCCTGACGGACATATTTCGAGATATTTCTTATTCTTGTTGTTCTTCTTCTGCACAGCTAAGCTGGAAGTGGCATTTGCAGCTCGCAATAGTGCAGAGTAATCTCAAGGAAAGGGGCCACGGTGTTTCTGTATGTCTATTATGTTGGTGCGGCTTCGGAACTTTTAAATATCTTGATATATCTCGAGAACTACGCATCTGATCAAAAAATATCATAGAACATAAAAAGTAGGAAACTTAATTCTCTACAAAAACGGTCTCTTAACATTTTGCCATAGCTCGCTTCGTTTCCGAGATATTTGCAGATTTATCTCAAGGGAAGGGGCCTGACGGACATATTTCGAGATATTTCTTCTTCTTGTTGTTCTTCTTCTGCACAGCTAAGCTGGAAGTGGCATTTGCGGCTCGCACTAGTGCAGAGTTATCTCAAAGAAAGGGGCCACGGTGTTTCTGTATCTCTATTATGTTGGTGCGGCTTCGGAACTTTTAAATATCTCGATATATCTCGAAAACTACGCTTCTGATCAAAAAATATCATAGAACATAAATTGTAGGAAACTTAATTCTCTACAAAAAAGGTCTCTTAACATTTTGCCATAGCTCGCTTCGTTTCCGAGATATTTGCAGATTTATCTCAAGGGAAGGGGCCTGACGGACATATTTCGAGATATTTCTTCTTCTTGTTGTTCTTCTTCTGCACAGCTAACCTGGAAGTGGCATTTGCAGCTCGCAATAGTGCAGAGTTATCTCAAAGAAAGGGGCCACGGTGTTTCTGTATCTCTATTATGTTGGTGCGGCTTCGGAACTTTTAAATATCTTGATATATCTCGAGAACTACGCATCTGATCAAAAAATATCATAGAACATAAAAAGTAGGAAACTTAATTCTCTACAGAAAAGGTCTCTTAACATTTTGCCATAGCTCTCTTCGTTTCCGAGATATTTGCAGATTTATCTCAAGGGAAGGGGCCTGACGGACATATTTCGAGATATTTCTTATTCTTGTTGTTCTTCTTCTGCACAGCTAAGCTGGAAGTGGCATTTGCAGCTCGCAATAGTGCAGAGTAATCTCAAGGAAAGAGGCCACGGTGTTTCTGTATCTCTATTATGTTGGTGCGGCTTCGGAACTTTTAAATATCTTGATATATCTCGAGAACTACGCATCTGATCAAAAAATATCATAGAACATAAATAGTAGGAAACTTAATTCTCTACAAAAAAGGTCTCTCAACATTTTGCCATAGCTCTCTTCGTTTCCGAGATATTTGCAGATTTATCTCAAGGGAAGGGGCCTGACGGACATATTTCGAGATATTTCTTATTCTTGTTGTTCTTCTTCTGCACAGCTAAGCTGGAAGTGGCATTTGCAGCTCGCAATAGTGCAGAGTTATCTCAAAGAAAGGGGCCACGGTGTTTCTGTATCTCTATTATGTTGGTGCGGCTTCGGAACTTTTAAATATCTCGATATATCTCGAAAACTACGCATCTGATCAAAAAATATCATAGAACATAAAAAGTAGGAAACTTAATTCTCTACAAAAAAGGTCTCTTAACATTTTGCCATAGCTCGCTTCGTTTCCGAGATATTTGCAGGTTTATCTCAAGGGAAGGGGCCTAACGGACATATTTCGAGATATTTCTTCTTCTTGTTGTTCTTCTTCTGCACAGCTAAGCTGGAAGTGGCATTTGCGGCTCGCACTAGTGCAGAGTTATCTCAAAGAAAGGGGCCACGGTGTTTCTGTATCTCTATTATGTTGGTGCGGCTTCGGAACTTTTAAATATCTCGATATATCTCGAAAACTACGCTTCTGATCAAAAAATATCATAGAACATAAATTGTAGGAAACATAATTCTCTACAAAAAAGTTCTCTTAACATTTTGCCATAGCTCGCTTCGTTTCCGAGATATTTGCAGATATATCTCAAGGGAAGGGGCCTGACGGACATATTTCGAGATATTTCTTCTTCTTGTTGTTCTTCTTCTGCACAGCTAACCTGGAAGTGGCATTTGCAGCTCGCAATAGTGCAGAGTTATCTCAAAGAAAGGGGCCACGGTGTTTCTGTATCTCTATTATGTTGGTGCGGCTTCGGAACTTTTAAATATCTTGATATATCTCGAGAACTACGCATCTGATCAAAAAATATCATAGAACATAAATAGTAGGAAACTTAATTCTCTACAAAAAAGGTCTCTCAACATTTTGCCATAGCTCTCTTCGTTTCCGAGATATTTGCAGATTTGTCTCAAGGGAAGGGGCCTGACGGACATATTTCGAGATATTTCTTATTCTTGTTGTTCTTCTTCTGCACAGCTAAGCTGGAAGTGGCATTTGCAGCTCGCAATAGTGCAGAGTTATCTCAAAGAAAGGGGCCACGGTGTTTCTGTATCTCTATTATGTTGGTGCGGCTTCGGAACTTTTAAATATCTCGATATATCTCGAAAACTACGCATCTGATCAAAAAATATCATAGAACATAAAAAGTAGGGAACTTAATTCTCTACAAAAAAGGTCTCTAAACATTTTGCCATAGCTCGCTTCGTTTCCGAGATATTTGCAGGTTTATCTCAAGGGAAGGGGCCTAACGGACATATTTCGAGATATTTCTTCTTCTTGTTGTTCTTCTTCTGCACAGCTAAGCTGGAAGTGGCATTTGCGGCTCGCACTAGTGCAGAGTTATCTCAAAGAAAGTGGCCACGGTGTTTCTGTATCTCTATTATGTTGGTGCGGCTTCGGAACTTTTAGATATCTCGATATATCTCGAAAACTACGCTTCTGATCAAAAAATATCATAGAACATAGATTGTAGGAAACATAATTCTCTACAAAAAAGTTCTCTTAACATTTTGCCATAGCTCGCTTCGTTTCCGAGATATTTGCAGATATATCTCAAGGGAAGGGGCCTGACGGACATATTTCGAGATATTTCTTCTTCTTGTTGTTCTTCTTCTGCACAGCTAAGCTGAAAGTGGCATTTACAGCTCGCAATAGTGCAAAGTTATCTCAAAGAAAGGGGCCACGGTGTTTCTGTATCTCTATTATGTTGGTGCGGCTTCGGAACTTTTAAATATCTTGATATATCTCGAGAACTACGCGTCTGATCAAAAAATATCATAGAACATAAAAAGTAGGAAACATAATTCTCTACAAAAAAGGTCTCTTAACATTTTGCCATAGCTCGCTTCGTTTCCGAGATATTTGCAGGTTTATCTCAAGGGAAGGGGCCCAGCGGACATATTTCGAGATATTTCTTCTTCTTGTTGTTCTTCTTCTGCACCGCTAAACTGGAAGTGGCATTTCCAGCTCGCAATAGTGCAGAGTTATCTCAAAGAAAGGAGCCACGGTGTTTCTGTATGTCTATTATGTTGGTGCGGCTTCGGAACTTTTAAATATCTTGATATATCTCGAGAACTACGCATCTGATCAAAAAATATCATAGAACATAAAAAGTAGGAAACTTAATTCTCTACAAAAACGGTCTCTTAACATTTTGCCATAGCTCGCTTCGTTTCCGAGATATTTGCAGATTTATCTCAAGGGAAGGGGCCTGACGGACATATTTCGAGATATTTCTTCTTCTTGTTGTTCTTCTTCTGCACAGCTAAGCTGGAAGTGGCATTTGCGGCTCGCACTAGTGCACAGTTATCTCAAAGAAAGGGGCCACGGTGTTTCTGTATCTCTATTATGTTGGTGCGGCTTCGGAACTTTTAAATATCTCGATATATCTCGAAAACTACGCTTCTGATCAAAAAATATCATAGAACATAAATTGTAGGAAACATAATTCTCTACAAAAAAGTTCTCTTAACATTTTGCCATAGCTCGCTTCGTTTCCGAGATATTTGCAGATTTATCTCAAGGGAAGGGTCTGAGGGACTTATTTCGAGATATTTCTTCTTCTTGTTGTTCTTCTTCTGCACAGCTAAGCTGGAAGTGGCATTTGCGGCTCGCACTAGTGCAGCGTTATCTCAAAGAAAGGGGCCACGGTGTTTCTGTATCTCTATTATGTTGGTGCGGCTTCGGAACTTTTAAATATCTTGATATATCTCGAGAACTACGCATCTGATCAAAAAATATCATAGAACATAAAAAGTAGGAAACTTAATTCTCTACAAAAAAGGTCTCTTAACATTTTGCCATAGCTCGCTTCGTTTCCGAGATATTTGCAGATTTATCTCAAGGGAAGGGGCATGACGGACATATTTCGAGATATTTCTTCTTCTTGTTGTTCTTCTTCTGCACAGCTAAGCTGGAAGTGGCATTTGCGGCTCGCACTAGTGCAGAGTTATCTCAAAGAAAGGGGCCACGGTGTTTCTGTATCTCTATTATGTTGGTGCGGCTTCGGAACTTTTAAATATCTCGATATATCTCGAAAACTACGCTTCTGATCAAAAAATATCATAGAACATAAATTGTAGGAAACTTAATTCTCTACAAAAAAGGTCTCTTAACATTTTGCCATAGCTCGCTTCGTTTCCGAGATATTTGCAGATTTATCTCAAGGGAAGGGGCCTGACGGACATATTTCGAGATATTTCTTCTTCTTGTTGTTCTTCTTCTGCACAGCTAACCTGGAAGTGGCATTTGCAGCTCGCAATAGTGCAGAGTTATCTCAAAGAAAGGGGCCACGGTGTTTCTGTATCTCTATTATGTTGGTGCGGCTTCGGAACTTTTAAATATCTCGATATATCTCGAAAACTACGCATCTGATCAAAAAATATCATAGAACATAAAAAGTAGGAAACTTAATTCTCTACAAAAAAGGTCTCTTAACATTTTGCCATAGCTCGCTTCGTTTCCGAGATATTTGCAGGTTTATCTCAAGGGAAGGGGCCTAACGGACATATTTCGAGATATTTCTTCTTCTTGTTGTTCTTCTTCTGCACAGCTAAGCTGGAAGTGGCATTTGCGGCTCGCACTAGTGCAGAGTTATCTCAAAGAAAGGGGCCACGGTGTTTCTGTATCTCTATTATGTTGGTGCGGCTTCGGAACTTTTAAATATCTCGATATATCTCGAAAACTACGCTTCTGATCAAAAAATATCATAGAACATAAATTGTAGGAAACATAATTCTCTACAAAAAAGTTCTCTTAACATTTTGCCATAGCTCGCTTCGTTTCCGAGATATTTGCAGATATATCTCAAGGGAAGGGGCCTGACGGACATATTTCGAGATATTTCTTCTTCTTGTTGTTCTTCTTCTGCACAGCTAACCTGGAAGTGGCATTTGCAGCTCGCAATAGTGCAGAGTTATCTCAAAGAAAGGGGCCACGGTGTTTCTGTATCTCTATTATGTTGGTGCGGCTTCGGAACTTTTAAGTATCTTGATATATCTCGAGAACTACGCATCTGATCAAAAAATATCATAGAACATAAATAGTAGGAAACTTAATTCTCTACAAAAAAGGTCTCTCAACATTTTGCCATAGCTCTCTTCGTTTCCGAGATATTTGCAGATTTATCTCAAGGGAAGGGGCCTGACGGACATATTTCGAGATATTTCTTATTCTTGTTGTTCTTCTTCTGCACAGCTAAGCTGGAAGTGGCATTTGCAGCTCGCAATAGTGCAGAGTTATCTCAAAGAAAGGGGCCACGGTGTTTCTGTATCTCTATTATGTTGGTGCGGCTTCGGAACTTTTAAATATCTCGATATATCTCGAAAACTACGCATCTGATCAAAAAATATCATAGAACATAAAAAGTAGGGAACTTAATTCTCTACAAAAAAGGTCTCTAAACATTTTGCCATAGCTCGCTTCGTTTCCGAGATATTTGCAGGTTTATCTCAAGGGAAGGGGCCTAACGGACATATTTCGAGATATTTCTTCTTCTTGTTGTTCTTCTTCTGCACAGCTAAGCTGGAAGTGGCATTTGCGGCTCGCACTAGTGCAGAGTTATCTCAAAGAAAGGGGCCACGGTGTTTCTGTATCTCTATTATGTTGGTGCGGCTTCGGAACTTTTAGATATCTCGATATATCTCGAAAACTACGCTTCTGATCAAAAAATATCATAGAACATAAATTGTAGGAAACATAATTCTCTACAAAAAAGTTCTCTTAACATTTTGCCATAGCTCGCTTCGTTTCCGAGATATTTGCAGATATATCTCAAGGGAAGGGGCCTGACGGACATATTTCGAGATATTTCTTCTTCTTGTTGTTCTTCTTCTGCACAGCTAACCTGGAAGTGGCATTTGCAGCTCGCAATAGTGCAGAGTTATCTCAAAGAAAGGGGCCACGGTGTTTCTGTATCTCTATTATGTTGGTGCGGCTTCGGAACTTTTAAATATCTTGATATATCTCGAGAACTACGCATCTGATCAAAAAATATCATAGAACATAAAAAGTAGGAAACTTAATTCTCTACAAAAAAGGTCTCTGAACATTTTGCCATAGCTCGCTTCGTTTCCGAGATATTTGCAGATTTATCTCAAGGGAAGGGGCCTGACGGACATATTTCGAGATATTTCTTCTTCTTGTTGTTCTTCTTCTGCACAGCTAAGCTGGAAGTGGCATGTGCAGCTCGCAATAGTGCAGAGTTATCTCAAAGAAAGGGGCCACGGTGTTTCTGTATCTCTATTATGTTGGTGCGGCTTCGGAACTTTTAAATATCTTGATATATCTCGAGAACTACGCATCTGATCAAAAAATATCATAGAACATAAAAAGTAGGAAACTTAATTCTCTACAAAAAACGTCTCTTAACATTTTGCCATAGCTCGCTTCGTTTCCGAGATATTTGCAGATTTATCTCAAGGGAAGGGGCCTGACGGACATATTTCGAGATATTTCTTCTTCTTGTTCTTCTTCTGCACCGCTAAGCTGGAAGTGGCATTTGCGGCTCGCACTAGTGCAGAGTTATCTCAAAGAAAGGGGCCACGGTGTTTCTGTATCTCTATTATGTTGGTGCGGCTTCGGAACTTTTAAATATCTCGATATATCTCGAAAACTACGCTTCTGATCAAAAAATATCATAGAACATAAATTGTAGGAAACATAATTCTCTACAAAAAAGGTCTCTTAACATTTTGCCATAGCTCGCTTCGTTTCCGAGATATTTGCAGATATATCTCAAGGGAAGGGGCCTGACGGACATATTTCGAGATATTTCTTCTTCTTGTTGTTCTTCTTCTGCACAGCTAAGCTGAAAGTGGCATTTACAGCTCGCAATAGTGCAAAGTTATCTCAAAGAAAGGGGCCACGGTGTTTCTGTATCTCTATTATGTTGGTGCGGCTTCGGAACTTTTAAATATCTTGATATATCTCGAGAACTACGCGTCTGATCAAAAAATATCATAGAACATAAAAAGTAGGAAACATAATTCTCTACAAAAAAGGTCTCTTAACATTTTGCCATAGCTCGCTTCGTTTCCGAGATATTTGCAGGTTTATCTCAAGGGAAGGGGCCCAGCGGACATATTTCGAGATATTTCTTCTTCTTGTTGTTCTTCTTCTGCACCGCTAAACTGGAAGTGGCATTTCCAGCTCGCAATAGTGCAGAGTTATCTCAAAGAAAGGAGCCACGGTGTTTCTGTATCTCTATTCTGTTGGTGCGGCTTCGGAACTTTTAAATATCTTGATATATCTCGAGAACTACGCATCTGATCAAAAAATATCATACAACATAATAAGTAGGAAACTTAATTCTCTACAAAAAAGGTCTCTTAACATTTTGCCATAGCTCACTTCGTTTCCGAGATATTTGCAGATTTATCTCAAGGGAAGGGGCCTGACGGACATATTTCGAGATATTTCTTCTTCTTGTTGTTCTTCTTCTGCACAGCTAAGCTGGAAGTGGCATTTGCGGCTCGCAATAGTGCAAAGTTATCTCAAAGAAAGGGGCCACGGTGTTTCTGTATCTCTATTATGTTGGTGCGGCTTCGGAACTTTTAAATATCTTGATATATCTCGAGAACTACGCGTCTGATCAAAAAATATCATAGAACATAAAAAGTAGGAAACATAATTCTCTACAAAAAAGGTCTCTTAACATTTTGCCATAGCTCGCTTCGTTTCCGAGATATTTGCAGGTTTATCTCAAGGGAAGGGGCCCAGCGGACATATTTCGAGATATTTCTTCTTCTTGTTGTTCTTCTTCTGCACAGCTAAACTGGAAGTGGCATTTCCAGCTCGCAATAGTGCAGAGTTATCTCAAAGAAAGGAGCCACGGTGTTTCTGTATCTCTATTCTGTTGGTGCGGCTTCGGAACTTTTAAATATCTTGATATATCTCGAGAACTACGCATCTGATCAAAAAATATCATAGAACATAATAAGTAGGAAACTTAGTTCTCTACAAAAAAGGTCTCTGAACATTTTGCCATAGCTCGCTTCGTTTCCGAGATATTTGCAGATTTATCTCAAGGGAAGGGGCCTGACGGACATATTTCGAGATATTTCTTCTTCTTGTTGTTCTTCTTCTGCACAGCTAAGCTGGAAGTGGCATTTGCGGCTCGCACTAGTGCAGAGTTATCTCAAAGAAAGGGGCCACGGTGTTTCTGTATCTCTATTATGTTGGTGCGGCTTCGGAACTTTTAAATATCTCGATATATCTCGAAAACTACGCTTCTGATCAAAAAATATCATAAAACATAAATTGTAGGAAACATAATTCTCTACAAAAAAGGTCTCTTAACATTTTGCCATAGCTCGCTTCGTTTCCGAGATATTTGCAGATATATCTCAAGGGAAGGGGCCTGACGGACATATTTCGAGATATTTCTTCTTCTTGTTGTTCTTCTTCTGCACAGCTAAGCTGAAAGTGGCATTTACAGCTCGCAATAGTGCAAAGTTATCTCAAAGAAAGGGGCCACGGTGTTTCTGTATCTCTATTATGTTGGTGCGGCTTCGGAACTTTTAAATATCTCGATATATCTCGAAAACTACGCTTGTGATCAAAAAATATCATAGAACATAAATTGTAGGAAACATAATTCTCTACAAAAAAGGTCTCTTAACATTTTGCCATAGCTCGCTTCGTTTCCGAGATATTTGCAGATATATCTCAAGGGAAGGGGCCTGACGGACATATTTCGAGATATTTCTTCTTCTTGTTGTTCTTCTTCTGCACAGCTAACCTGGAAGTGGCATTTGCAGCTCGCAATAGTGCAGAGTTATCTCAAAGAAAGGGGCCACGGTGTTTCTGTATCTCTATTATGTTGGTGCGGCTTCGGAACTTTTAAATATCTTGATATATCTCGAGAACTACGCATCTGATCAAAAAATATCATAGAACATAAAAAGTAGGAAACTTAATTCTCTACAAAAAAGGTCTCTTAACATTTTGCCATAGCTCGCTTCGTTTCCGAGATATTTGCAGATTTATCTCAAGGGAAGGGGCCTGACGGACATATTTCGAGATATTTCTTCTTCTTGATGTTCTTCTTCTGCACAGCTAAGCAGGAAGTGGCATTTGCAGGTCGCAATAGTGCAGAGTTATCTCAAAGAAGGGGGCCACGGTGTTTCTGTATCTCTATTATGTTGGTGCGGCTTCGGAACTTTTAAATATCTTGATATATCTCGAGAACTACGCATCTGATCAAAAAATATCATAGAACATAAAAAGTAGGAAACTTAATTCTCTACAGAAAAGGTCTCTTAACATTTTGCCATAGCTCGCTTCGTTTCCGAGATATTTGCAGATTTATCTCAAGGGAAGGGGCCTGACGGACATATTTCGAGATATTTCTTATTCTTGTTGTTCTTCTTCTGCACAGCTAAGCTGGAAGTGGCATTTGCAGCTCGCAATAGTGCAGAGTAATCTCAAGGAAAGGGGCCACGGTGTTTCTGTATGTCTATTATGTTGGTGCGGCTTCGGAACTTTTAAATATCTTGATATATCTCGAGAACTACGCATCTGATCAAAAAATATCATAGAACATAAAAAGTAGGAAACTTAATTCTCTACAAAAACGGTCTCTTAACATTTTGCCATAGCTCGCTTCGTTTCCGAGATATTTGCAGATTTATCTCAAGGGAAGGGGCCTGACGGACATATTTCGAGATATTTCTTCTTCTTGTTGTTCTTCTTCTGCACAGCTAAGCTGGAAGTGGCATTTGCGGCTCGCACTAGTGCACAGTTATCTCAAAGAAAGGGGCCACGGTGTTTCTGTATCTCTATTATGTTGGTGCGGCTTCGGAACTTTTAAATATCTCGATATATCTCGAAAACTACGCTTCTGATCAAAAAATATCATAGAACATAAATTGTAGGAAACATAATTCTCTACAAAAAAGTTCTCTTAACATTTTGCCATAGCTCGCTTCGTTTCCGAGATATTTGCAGATTTATCTCAAGGGAAGGGGCCTGACGGACTTATTTCGAGATATTTCTTCTTCTTGTTGTTCTTCTTCTGCACAGCTAAGCTGGAAGTGGCATTTGCGGCTCGCACTAGTGCAGCGTTATCTCAAAGAAAGGGGCCACGGTGTTTCTGTATCTCTATTATGTTGGTGCGGCTTCGGAACTTTTAAATATCTTGATATATCTCGAGAACTACGCATCTGATCAAAAAATATCATAGAACATAAATTGTAGGAAACACAATTCTGTACAAATAAGGTCTCTTAACATTTTATCATAGCTCGCTTCGTTTCCGAGATATTTGCAGATTTATCTCAAGGCAAGGGGCCTGACGGACATATTTCGAGATATTTCTTCTTCTTGTTGTTCTTCTTCTGCACAGCTAAGCTGGAAGTGGCATTTGCGGCTCGCACTAGTGCAGAGTTATCTCAAAGAAAGGGGCCACGGTGTTTCTGTATCTCTATTATGTTGGTGCGGCTTCGGAACTTTTAAATATCTTGATATATCTCGAGAACTACGCATCTGATCAAAAAATATCATAGAACATAAATAGTAGGAAACTTAATTCTCTACAAAAAAGGTCTCTCCACATTTTGCCATAGCTCTCTTCGTTTCCGAGATATTTGCAGATTTATCTCAAGGGAAGGGGCCTGACGGACATATTTCGAGATATTTCTTATTCTTGTTGTTCTTCTTCTGCACAGCTAAGCTGGAAGTGGCATTTGCAGCTCGCAATAGTGCAGAGTTATCTCAAAGAAAGGGGCCACGGTGTTTCTGTATCTCTATTATCTTGGTGCGGCTTCGGAACTTTTAAATATCTCGATATATCTCGAAAACTACGCATCTGATCAAAAAATATCATAGAACATAAAAAGTAGGAAACTTAATTCTCTACAAAAAAGGTCTCTTAACATTTTGCCATAGCTCGCTTCGTTTCCGAGATATTTGCAGGTTTATCTCAAGGGAAGGGGCCTAACGGACATATTTCGAGATATTTCTTCTTCTTGTTGTTCTTCTTCTGCACAGCTAAGCTGGAAGTGGCATTTGCGGCTCGCACTAGTGCAGAGTTATCTCAAAGAAAGGGGCCACGGTGTTTCTGTATCTCTATTATGTTGGTGCGGCTTCGGAACTTTTAAATATCTCGATATATCTCGAAAACTACGCTTCTGATCAAAAAATATCATAGAACATAAATTGTAGGAAACATAATTCTCTACAAAAAAGTTCTCTTAACATTTTGCCATAGCTCGCTTCGTTTCCGAGATATTTGCAGATATATCTCAAGGGAAGGGGCCTGACGGACATATTTCGAGATATTTCTTCTTCTTGTTGTTCTTCTTCTGCACAGCTAACCTGGAAGTGGCATTTGCAGCTCGCAATAGTGCAGAGTTATCTCAAAGAAAGGGGCCACGGTGTTTCTGTATCTCTATTATGTTGGTGCGGCTTCGGAACTTTTAAATATCTTGATATATCTCGAGAACTACGCATCTGATCAAAAAATATCATAGAACATAAATAGTAGGAAACTTAATTCTCTACAAAAAAGGTCTCTCAACATTTTGCCATAGCTCTCTTCGTTTCCGAGATATTTGCAGATTTATCTCAAGGGAAGGGGCCTGACGGACATATTTCGAGATATTTCTTATTCTTGTTGTTCTTCTTCTGCACAGCTAAGCTGGAAGTGGCATTTGCAGCTCGCAATAGTGCAGAGTTATCTCAAAGAAAGGGGCCACGGTGTTTCTGTATCTCTATTATGTTGGTGCGGCTTCGGAACTTTTAAATATCTCGATATATCTCGAAAACTACGCATCTGATCAAAAAATATCATAGAACATAAAAAGTAGGGAACTTAATTCTCTACAAAAAAGGTCTCTAAACATTTTGCCATAGCTCGCTTCGTTTCCGAGATATTTGCAGATTTATCTCAAGGGAAGGGGCCTAACGGACATATTTCGAGATATTTCTTCTTCTTGTTGTTCTTCTTCTGCACAGCTAAGCTGGAAGTGGCATTTGCGGCTCGCACTAGTGCAGAGTTATCTCAAAGAAAGGGGCCACGGTGTTTCTGTATCTCTATTATGTTGGTGCGGCTTCGGAACTTTTAGATATCTCGATATATCTCGAAAACTACGCTTCTGATCAAAAAATATCATAGAACATAAATTGTAGGAAACATAATTCTCTACAAAAAAGTTCTCTTAACATTTTGCCATAGCTCGCTTCGTTTCCGAGATATTTGCAGATATATCTCAAGGGAAGGGGCCTGACGGACATATTTCGAGATATTTCTTCTTCTTGTTGTTCTTCTTCTGCACAGCTAACCTGGAAGTGGCATTTGCAGCTCGCAATAGTGCAGAGTTATCTCAAAGAAATGGGCCACGGTGTTTCTGTATCTCTATTATGTTGGTGCGGCTTCGGAACTTTTAAATATCTTGATATATCTCGAGAACTACGCATCTGATCAAAAAATATCATAGAACATAAAAAGTAGGAAACTTAATTCTCTACAAAAAAGGTCTCTGAACATTTTGCCATAGCTCGCTTCGTTTCCGAGATATTTGCAGATTTATCTCAAGGGAAGGGGCCTGACGGACATATTTCGAGATATTTCTTCTTCTTGTTGTTCTTCTTCTGCACAGCTAAGCTGGAAGTGGCATTTGCAGCTCGCAATAGTGCAGAGTTATCTCAAAGAAGGGGGCCACGGTGTTTCTGTATCTCTATTATGTTGGTGCGGCTTCGGAACTTTTAAATATCTTGATATATCTCGAGAACTACGCATCTGATCAAAAAATATCATAGAACATAAAAAGTAGGAAACTTAATTCTCTACAGAAAAGGTCTCTTAACATTTTGCCATAGCTCTCTTCGTTTCCGAGATATTTGCAGATTTATCTCAAGGGAAGGGGCCTGACGGACATATTTCGAGATATTTCTTATTCTTGTTGTTCTTCTTCTGCACAGCTAAGCTGGAAGTGGCATGTGCAGCTCGCAATAGTGCAGAGTTATCTCAAAGAAAGGGGCCACGGTGTTTCTGTATCTCTATTATGTTGGTGCGGCTTCGGAACTTTTAAATATCTTGATATATCTCGAGAACTACGCATCTGATCAAAAAATATCATAGAACATAAAAAGTAGGAAACTTAATTCTCTACAAAAACGGTCTCTTAACATTTTGCCATAGCTCGCTTCGTTTCCGAGATATTTGCAGATTTATCTCAAGGGAAGGGGCCTGACGGACATATTTCGAGATATTTCTTCTTCTTGTTGTTCTTCTTCTGCACAGCTAAGCTGGAAGTGGCATTTGCGGCTCGCACTAGTGCACAGTTATCTCAAAGAAAGGGGCCACGGTGTTTCTGTATCTCTATTATGTTGGTGCGGCTTCGGAACTTTTAAATATCTCGATATATCTCGAAAACTACGCATCTGATCAAAAAATATCATAGAACATAAAAAGTAGGAAACTTAATTCTCTACAAAAAAGGTCTCTTAACATTTTGCCATAGCTCGCTTCGTTTCCGAGATATTTGCAGGTTTATCTCGAGGGAAGGGGCCTAACGGACATATTTCGAGATATTTCTTCTTCTTGTTGTTCTTCTTCTGCACAGCTAAGCTGGAAGTGGCATTTGCAGCTCGCAATAGTGCAGAGTTATCTCAAAGAAATGGGCCACGGTGTTTCTGTATCTCTATTATGTTGGTGCGGCTTCGGAACTTTTAAATATCTTGATATATCTCGAGAACTACGC
Source organism: Osmia lignaria lignaria (assembly GCF_051020975.1). Classification (NCBI taxonomy): domain Eukaryota; kingdom Metazoa; phylum Arthropoda; class Insecta; order Hymenoptera; family Megachilidae; genus Osmia; species Osmia lignaria. The sequence goes on from NW_027478163.1 coordinate 22,327,596, forward strand.
ATCTGATCAAAAAATATCATAGAACATAAAAAGTAGGAAACTTAATTCTCTACAAAAAAGGTCTCTGAACATTTTGCCATAGCTCGCTTCGTTTCCGAGATATTTGCAGATTTATCTCAAGGGAAGGGGCCTGACGGACATATTTCGAGATATTTCTTCTTCTTGTTGTTCTTCTTCTGCACAGCTAAGCTGGAAGTGGCATTTGCAGCTCGCAATAGTGCAGAGTTATCTCAAAGAAGGGGGCCACGGTGTTTCTGTATCTCTATTATGTTGGTGCGGCTTCGGAACTATTAAATATCTTGATATATCTCGAGAACTACGCATCTGATCAAAAAATATCATAGAACATAAAAAGTAGGAAACTTAATTCTCTACAGAAAAGGTCTCTTAACATTTTGCCATAGCTCTCTTCGTTTCCGAGATATTTGCAGATTTATCTCAAGGGAAGGGGCCTGACGGACATATTTCGAGATATTTCTTATTCTTGTTGTTCCTCTTCTGCACAGCTAAGCTGGAAGTGGCATGTGCAGCTCGCAATAGTGCAGAGTTATCTCAAAGAAAGGGGCCACGGTGTTTCTGTATCTCTATTATGTTGGTGCGGCTTCGGAACTTTTAAATATCTTGATATATCTCGAGAACTACGCATCTGATCAAAAAATATCATAGAACATAAAAAGTAGGAAACTTAATTCTCTACAAAAACGGTCTCTTAACATTTTGCCATAGCTCGCTTCGTTTCCGAGATATTTGCAGATTTATCTCAAGGGAAGGGGCCTGACGGACATATTTCGAGATATTTCTTCTTCTTGTTGTTCTTCTTCTGCACAGCTAAGCTGGAAGTGGCATTTGCGGCTCGCACTAGTGCAGAGTTATCTCAAAGAAAGGGGCCACGGTGTTTCTGTATCTCTATTATGTTGGTGCGGCTTCGGAACTTTTAAATATCTTGATATATCTCGAGAACTACGCATCTGATCAAAAAATATCATAGAACATAAATAGTAGGAAACTTAATTCTCTACAAAAAAGGTCTCTCAACATTTTGCCATAGCTCTCTTCGTTTCCGAGATATTTGCGGATTTATCTCAAGGGAAGGGGCCTGACGGACATATTTCGAGATATTTCTTATTCTTGTTGTTCTTCTTCTGCACAGCTAAGCTGGAAGTGGCATTTGCAGCTCGCGATAGTGCAGAATTAGCTCAAAGAAAGGGGCCACGGTGTTTCTGCATCTCTATTATGTTGGTGCGGCTTCGGAACTTTTAAATATCTCGATATATCTCGAAAACTACGCATCTGATCAAAAAATATCATAGAACATAAAAAGTAGGGAACTTAATTCTCTACAAAAAAGGTCTCTAAACATTTTGCCATAGCTCGCTTCGTTTCCGAGATATTTGCAGGTTTATCTCAAGGGAAGGGGCCTAACGGACATATTTCGAGATATTTCTTCTTCTTGTTGTTCTTCTTCTGCACAGCTAAGCTGGAAGTGGCATTTGCGGCTCGCACTAGTGCAGAGTTATCTCAAAGAAAGGGGCCACGGTGTTTCTGTATCTCTATTATGTTGGTGCGGCTTCGGAACTTTTAGATATCTCGATATATCTCGAAAACTACGCTTCTGATCAAAAAATATCATAGAACATAAATTGTAGGAAACATAATTCTCTACAAAAAAGTTCTCTTAACATTTTGCCATAGCTCGCTTCGTTTCCGAGATATTTGCAGATATATCTCAAGGGAAGGGGCCTGACGGACATATTTCGAGATATTTCTTCTTCTTGTTGTTCTTCTTCTGCACAGCTAACCTGGAAGTGGCATTTGCAGCTCGCAATAGTGCAGAGTTATCTCAAAGAAATGGGCCACGGTGTTTCTGTATCTCTATTATGTTGGTGCGGCTTCGGAACTTTTAAATATCTTGATATATCTCGAGAACTACGCATCTGATCAAAAAATATCATAGAGCATAAAAAGTAGGAAACTTAATTCTCTACAAAAAAGGTCTCTGAACATTTTGCCATAGCTCGCTTCGTTTCCGAGATATTTGCAGATTTATCTCAAGGGAAGGGGCCTGACGGACATATTTCGAGATATTTCTTATTCTTGTTGTTCTTCTTCTGCACAGCTAAGCTGGAAGTGGCATTTGCAGCTCGCAATAGTGCAGAGTTATCTCAAAGAAAGGGGCCACGGTGTTTCTGTATCTCTATTATGTTGGTGCGGCTTCGGAACTTTTAAATATCTCGATATATCTCGAAAACTACGCATCTGATCAAAAAATATCATAGAACATAAAAAGTAGGGAACTTAATTCTCTACAAAAAAGGTCTCTAAACATTTTGCCATAGCTCGCTTCGTTTCCGAGATATTTGCAGGTTTATCTCAAGGGAAGGGGCCTAACGGACATATTTCGAGATATTTCTTCTTCTTGTTGTTCTTCTTCTGCACAGCTAAGCTGGAAGTGGCATTTGCGGCTCGCACTAGTGCAGAGTTATCTCAAAGAAAGGGGCCACGGTGTTTCTGTATCTCTATTATGTTGGTGCGGCTTCGGAACTTTTAGATATCTCGATATATCTCGAAAACTACGCTTCTGATCAAAAAATATCATAGAACATAAATTGTAGGAAACATAATTCTCTACAAAAAAGTTCTCTTAACATTTTGCCATAGCTCGCTTCGTTTCCGAGATATTTGCAGATATATCTCAAGGGAAGGGGCCTGACGGACATATTTCGAGATATTTCTTCTTCTTGTTGTTCTTCTTCTGCACAGCTAACCTGGAAGTGGCATTTGCAGCTCGCAATAGTGCAGAGTTATCTCAAAGAAATGGGCCACGGTGTTTCTGTATCTCTATTATGTTGGTGCGGCTTCGGAACTTTTAAATATCTTGATATATCTCGAGAACTACGCATCTGATCAAAAAATATCATAGAACATAAAAAGTAGGAAACTTAATTCTCTACAAAAAAGGTCTCTGAACATTTTGCCATAGCTCGCTTCGTTTCCGAGATATTTGCAGATTTATCTCAAGGGAAGGGGCCTGACGGACATATTTCGAGATATTTCTTCTTCTTGTTGTTCTTCTTCTGCACAGCTAAGCTGGAAGTGGCATTTGCAGCTCGCAATAGTGCAGAGTTATCTCAAAGAAGGGGGCCACGGTGTTTCTGTATCTCTATTATGTTGGTGCGGCTTCGGAACTTTTAAATATCTTGATATATCTCGAGAACTACGCATCTGATCAAAAAATATCATAGAACATAAAAAGTAGGAAACTTAATTCTCTACAGAAAAGGTCTCTTAACATTTTGCCATAGCTCTCTTCGTTTCCGAGATATTTGCAGATTTATCTCAAGGGAAGGGGCCTGACGGACATATTTCGAGATATTTCTTATTCTTGTTGTTCTTCTTCTGCACAGCTAAGCTGGAAGTGGCATGTGCAGCTCGCAATAGTGCAGAGTTATCTCAAAGAAAGGGGCCACGGTGTTTCTGTATCTCTATTATGTTGGTGCGGCTTCGGAACTTTTAAATATCTTGATATATCTCGAGAACTACGCATCTGATCAAAAAATATCATAGAACATAAAAAGTAGGAAACTTAATTCTCTACAAAAACGGTCTCTTAACATTTTGCCATAGCTCGCTTCGTTTCCGAGATATTTGCAGATTTATCTCAAGGGAAGGGGCCTGACGGACATATTTCGAGATATTTCTTCTTCTTGTTGTTCTTCTTCTGCACAGCTAAGCTGGAAGTGGCATTTGCGGCTCGCACTAGTGCACAGTTATCTCAAAGAAAGGGGCCACGGTGTTTCTGTATCTCTATTATGTTGGTGCGGCTTCGGAACTTTTAAATATCTCGATATATCTCGAAAACTACGCATCTGATCAAAAAATATCATAGAACATAAAAAGTAGGAAACTTAATTCTCTACAAAAAAGGTCTCTTAACATTTTGCCATAGCTCGCTTCGTTTCCGAGATATTTGCAGGTTTATCTCGAGGGAAGGGGCCTAACGGACATATTTCGAGATATTTCTTCTTCTTGTTGTTCTTCTTCTGCACAGCTAAGCTGGAAGTGGCATTTGCAGCTCGCAATAGTGCAGAGTTATCTCAAAGAAATGGGCCACGGTGTTTCTGTATCTCTATTATGTTGGTGCGGCTTCGGAACTTTTAAATATCTTGATATATCTCGAGAACTACGCATCTGATCAAAAAATATCATAGAACATAAAAAGTAGGAAACTTAATTCTCTACAAAAAAGGTCTCTGAACATTTTGCCATAGCTCGCTTCGTTTCCGAGATATTTGCAGATTTATCTCAAGGGAAGGGGCCTGACGGACATATTTCGAGATATTTCTTCTTCTTGTTGTTCTTCTTCTGCACAGCTAAGCTGGAAGTGGCATTTGCAGCTCGCAATAGTGCAGAGTTATCTCAAAGAAGGGGGCCACGGTGTTTCTGTATCTCTATTATGTTGGTGCGGCTTCGGAACTTTTAAATATCTTGATATATCTCGAGAACTACGCATCTGATCAAAAAATATCATAGAACATAAAAAGTAGGAAACTTAATTCTCTACAGAAAAGGTCTCTTAACATTTTGCCATAGCTCTCTTCGTTTCCGAGATATTTGCAGATTTATCTCAAGGGAAGGGGCCTGACGGACATATTTCGAGATATTTCTTATTCTTGTTGTTCTTCTTCTGCACAGCTAAGCTGGAAGTGGCATGTGCAGCTCGCAATAGTGCAGAGTTATCTCAAAGAAAGGGGCCACGGTGTTTCTGTATCTCTATTATGTTGGTGCGGCTTCGGAACTTTTAAATATCTTGATATATCTCGAGAACTACGCATCTGATCAAAAAATATCATAGAACATAAAAAGTAGGAAACTTAATTCTCTACAAAAACGGTCTCTTAACATTTTGCCATAGCTCGCTTCGTTTCCGAGATATTTGCAGATTTATCTCAAGGGAAGGGGCCTGACGGACATATTTCGAGATATTTCTTCTTCTTGTTGTTCTTCTTCTGCACAGCTAAGCTGGAAGTGGCATTTGCGGCTCGCACTAGTGCACAGTTATCTCAAAGAAAGGGGCCACGGTGTTTCTGTATCTCTATTATGTTGGTGCGGCTTCGGAACTTTTAAATATCTCGACATATCTCGAAAACTACGCATCTGATCAAAAAATATCATAGAACATAAAAAGTAGGAAACTTAATTCTCTACAAAAAAGGTCTCTTAACATTTTGCCATAGCTCGCTTCGTTTCCGAGATATTTGCAGGTTTATCTCGAGGGAAGGGGCCTAACGGACATATTTCGAGATATTTCCTCTTCTTGTTGTTCTTCTTCTGCACAGCTAAGCTGGAAGTGGCATTTGCAGCACGCAATAGTGCAGAGTTATCTCAAAGAAGGGGGCCACGGTGTTTCTGTATCTCTATGATGTTGGTGCGGCTTCGGAACTTTTAAATATCTTGATATATCTCGAGAACTACGCATCTGATCAAAAAATATCATAGAACATAAAAAGTAGGAAACTTAATTCTCTACAGAAAAGGTCTCTTAACATTTTGCCATAGCTCTCTTCGTTTCCGAGATATTTGCAGATTTATCTCAGGGGAAGGGGCCTGACGGACATATTTCGAGATATTTCTTCTTCTTGTTGTTCTTCTTCTGCACAGCTAAGCTGCAAGTGGCATTTGCGGCTCGCACTAGTGCAGAGTTATCTCAAAGAAAGGGGCCACGGTGTTTCTGTATCTCTATTATGTTGGTGCGGCTTCGGAACTTTTAAATATCTTGATATATCTCGAGAACTACGCATCTGATCAAAAAATATCATAGAACATAAATAGTAGGAAACTTAATTCTCTACAAAAAAGGTCTCTCAACATTTTGCCATAGCTCTCTTCGTTTCCGAGATATTTGCAGATTTATCTCAAGGGAAGGGGCCTGACGGACATATTTCGAGATATTTCTTCTTCTTGTTGTTCTTCTTCTGCACAGCTAAGCTGGAAGTGGCATTTGCGGCTCGCACTAGTGCACAGTTATCTCAAAGAAAGGGGCCACGGTGTTTCTGTATCTCTATTATGTTGGTGCGGCTTCGGAACTTTTAAATATCTCGACATATCTCGAAAACTACGCATCTGATCAAAAAATATCATAGAACATAAAAAGTAGGAAACTTAATTCTCTACAAAAAAGGTCTCTTAACATTTTGCCATAGCTCGCTTCGTTTCCGAGATATTTGCAGGTTTATCTCGAGGGAAGGGGCCTAACGGACATATTTCGAGATATTTCCTCTTCTTGTTGTTCTTCTTCTGCACAGCTAAGCTGGAAGTGGCATTTGCAGCACGCAATAGTGCAGAGTTATCTCAAAGAAGGGGGCCACGGTGTTTCTGTATCTCTATGATGTTGGTGCGGCTTCGGAACTTTTAAATATCTTGATATATCTCGAGAACTACGCATCTGATCAAAAAATATCATAGAACATAAAAAGTAGGAAACTTAATTCTCTACAGAAAAGGTCTCTTAACATTTTGCCATAGCTCTCTTCGTTTCCGAGATATTTGCAGATTTATCTCAGGGGAAGGGGCCTGACGGACATATTTCGAGATATTTCTTCTTCTTGTTGTTCTTCTTCTGCACAGCTAAGCTGCAAGTGGCATTTGCGGCTCGCACTAGTGCAGAGTTATCTCAAAGAAAGGGGCCACGGTGTTTCTGTATCTCTATTATGTTGGTGCGGCTTCGGAACTTTTAAATATCTTGATATATCTCGAGAACTACGCATCTGATCAAAAAATATCATAGAACATAAATAGTAGGAAACTTAATTCTCTACAAAAAAGGTCTCTCAACATTTTGCCATAGCTCTCTTCGTTTCCGAGATATTTGCAGATTTATCTCAAGGGAAGGGGCCTGACGGACATATTTCGAGATATTTCTTATTCTTGTTGTTCTTCTTCTGCACAGCTAAGCTGGAAGTGGCATTTGCAGCTCGCGATAGTGCAGAATTATCTCAAAGAAAGGGGCCACGGTGTTTCTGCATCTCTATTATGTTGGTGCGGCTTCGGAACTTTTAAATATCTTGATATATCTCGAGAACTACGCATCTGATCAAAAAATATCATAGAGCATAAATAGTAGGAAACTTAATTCTCTACAAAAAAGGTCTCTTAACATTTTGCCATAGCTCTCTTCGTTTCCGAGATATTTGCAGATTTATCTCAAGGGAAGGGGCCTGACGGACATATTTCGAGATATTTCTTATTCTTGTTGTTCTTCTTCTGCACAGCTAAGCTGGAAGTGGCATTTGCAGGTCGCAATAGTGCAGAGTTATCTCAAAGAAAGGGGCCACGGTGTTTCTGTATCTCTATTATGTTGGTGCGGCTTCGGAACTTTTAACTATCTTGATATATCTCGAGAACTACGCATCTGGTCAAAAAATATCATAGAACATAAAAAGTAGGAAACTTAATTCTCTACAAAAACGGTCTCTTAACATTTTGCCATAGCTCGCTGCGTTTCCGAGATATTTGCAGATTTATCTCAAGGGAAGGGGCCTGACGGACATATTTCGAGATATTTCTTCTTCTTGTTGTTCTTCTTCTGCACAGCTAAGCTGGAAGTGGCATTTGCGGCTCGCACTAGTGCAGAGTTATCTCAAAGAAAGGGGCCACGGTGTTTCTGTATCTCTGTTATGTTGGTGCGTCTTCGGAACTTTTAAATACCTTGATATATCTCGAGAACTACGCATCTGATCAAAAAATATCATAGAACATAAATAGTAGGAAACTTAATTCTCTACAAAAAAGGTCTCTCAACATTTTGCCATAGCTCTCTTCGTTTCCGAGATATTTGCAGATTTATCTCAAGGGAAGGGGCCTGACGGACATATTTCGAGATATTTCTTATTCTTGTTGTTCTTCTTCTGCACAGCTAAGCTGGAAGTGGCATTTGCAGCTCGCGATAGTGCAGAATTATCTCAAAGAAAGGGGCCACGGTGTTTCTGTATCTCTATTATGTTGGTGCGGCTTCGGAACTTTTAAATATCTCGATATATCTCGAAAACTACGCATCTGATCAAAAAATATCATAGAACATAAAAAGTAGGAAACTTAATTCTCTACAAAAAAGGTCTCTTAACATTTTGCCATAGCTCGCTTCGTTTCCGAGATATTTGCAGATTTATCTCAAGGGAAGGGGCCTGACGGACATATTTCGAGATATTTCTTCTTCTTGTTGTTCTTCTTCTGCACAGCTAAGCTGGAAGTGGCATTTGCGGCTCGCACTAGTGCAGAGTTATCTCAAAGAAAGGGGCCACGGTGTTTCTGTATCTCTATTATGTTGGTGCGGCTTCGGAACTTTTAAATATCTTGATATATCTCGAGAACTACGCATCTGATCAAAAAATATCATAGAACATAAATAGTAGGAAACTTAATTCTCTACAAAAAAGGTCTCTCAACATTTTGCCATAGCTCTCTTCGTTTCCGAGATATTTGCGGATTTATCTCAAGGGAAGGGGCCTGACGGACATATTTCGAGATATTTCTTATTCTTGTTGTTCTTCTTCTGCACAGCTAAGCTGGAAGTGGCATTTGCAGCTCGCGATAGTGCAGAATTAGCTCAAAGAAAGGGGCCACGGTGTTTCTGCATCTCTATTATGTTGGTGCGGCTTCGGAACTTTTAAATATCTCGATATATCTCGAAAACTACGCATCTGATCAAAAAATATCATAGAACATAAAAAGTAGGGAACTTAATTCTCTACAAAAAAGGTCTCTAAACATTTTGCCATAGCTCGCTTCGTTTCCGAGATATTTGCAGGTTTATCTCAAGGGAAGGGGCCTAACGGACATATTTCGAGATATTTCTTCTTCTTGTTGTTCTTCTTCTGCACAGCTAAGCTGGAAGTGGCATTTGCGGCTCGCACTAGTGCAGAGTTATCTCAAAGAAAGGGGCCACGGTGTTTCTGTATCTCTATTATGTTGGTGCGGCTTCGGAACTTTTAGATATCTCGATATATCTCGAAAACTACGCTTCTGATCAAAAAATATCATAGAACATAAATTGTAGGAAACATAATTCTCTACAAAAAAGTTCTCTTAACATTTTGCCATAGCTCGCTTCGTTTCCGAGATATTTGCAGATATATCTCAAGGGAAGGGGCCTGACGGACATATTTCGAGATATTTCTTCTTCTTGTTGTTCTTCTTCTGCACAGCTAACCTGGAAGTGGCATTTGCAGCTCGCAATAGTGCAGAGTTATCTCAAAGAAATGGGCCACGGTGTTTCTGTATCTCTATTATGTTGGTGCGGCTTCGGAACTTTTAAATACCTTGATATATCTCGAGAACTACGCATCTGATCAAAAAATATCATAGAACATAAATAGTAGGAAACTTAATTCTCTACAAAAAAGGTCTCTCAACATTTTGCCATAGCTCTCTTCGTTTCCGAGATATTTGCAGATTTATCTCAAGGGAAGGGGCCTGACGGACATATTTCGAGATATTTCTTATTCTTGTTGTTCTTCTTCTGCACAGCTAAGCTGGAAGTGGCATTTGCAGCTCGCGATAGTGCAGAATTATCTCAAAGAAAGGGGCCACGGTGTTTCTGTATCTCTATTATGTTGGTGCGGCTTCGGAACTTTTAAATATCTCGATATATCTCGAAAACTACGCATCTGATCAAAAAATATCATAGAACATAAAAAGTAGGAAACTTAATTCTCTACAAAAAAGGTCTCTTAACATTTTGCCATAGCTCGCTTCGTTTCCGAGATATTTGCAGATTTATCTCAAGGGAAGGGGCCTGACGGACATATTTCGAGATATTTCTTCTTCTTGTTGTTCTTCTTCTGCACAGCTAAGCTGGAAGTGGCATTTGCGGCTCGCACTAGTGCAGAGTTATCTCAAAGAAAGGGGCCACGGTGTTTCTGTATCTCTATTATGTTGGTGCGGCTTCGGAACTTTTAAATATCTTGATATATCTCGAGAACTACGCATCTGATCAAAAAATATCATAGAACATAAATAGTAGGAAACTTAATTCTCTACAAAAAAGGTCTCTCAACATTTTGCCATAGCTCTCTTCGTTTCCGAGATATTTGCGGATTTATCTCAAGGGAAGGGGCCTGACGGACATATTTCGAGATATTTCTTATTCTTGTTGTTCTTCTTCTGCACAGCTAAGCTGGAAGTGGCATTTGCAGCTCGCGATAGTGCAGAATTAGCTCAAAGAAAGGGGCCACGGTGTTTCTGCATCTCTATTATGTTGGTGCGGCTTCGGAACTTTTAAATATCTCGATATATCTCGAAAACTACGCATCTGATCAAAAAATATCATAGAACATAAAAAGTAGGGAACTTAATTCTCTACAAAAAAGGTCTCTAAACATTTTGCCATAGCTCGCTTCGTTTCCGAGATATTTGCAGGTTTATCTCAAGGGAAGGGGCCTAACGGACATATTTCGAGATATTTCTTCTTCTTGTTGTTCTTCTTCTGCACAGCTAAGCTGGAAGTGGCATTTGCGGCTCGCACTAGTGCAGAGTTATCTCAAAGAAAGGGGCCACGGTGTTTCTGTATCTCTATTATGTTGGTGCGGCTTCGGAACTTTTAGATATCTCGATATATCTCGAAAACTACGCTTCTGATCAAAAAATATCATAGAACATAAATTGTAGGAAACATAATTCTCTACAAAAAAGTTCTCTTAACATTTTGCCATAGCTCGCTTCGTTTCCGAGATATTTGCAGATATATCTCAAGGGAAGGGGCCTGACGGACATATTTCGAGATATTTCTTCTTCTTGTTGTTCTTCTTCTGCACAGCTAACCTGGAAGTGGCATTTGCAGCTCGCAATAGTGCAGAGTTATCTCAAAGAAATGGGCCACGGTGTTTCTGTATCTCTATTATGTTGGTGCGGCTTCGGAACTTTTAAATACCTTGATATATCTCGAGAACTACGCATCTGATCAAAAAATATCATAGAACATAAAAAGTAGGAAACTTAATTCTCTACAAAAAAGGTCTCTGAACATTTTGCCATAGCTCGCTTCGTTTCCGAGATATTTGCAGATTTATCTCAAGGGAAGGGGCCTGACGGACATATTTCGAGATATTTCTTCTTCTTGTTGTTCTTCTTCTGCACAGCTAAGCTGGAAGTGGCATTTGCAGCTCGCAATAGTGCAGAGTTATCTCAAAGAAGGGGGCCACGGTGTTTCTGTATCTCTATTATGTTGGTGCGGCTTCGGAACTTTTAAATATCTTGATATATCTCGAGAACTACGCATCTGATCAAAAAATATCATAGAACATAAAAAGTAGGAAACTTAATTCTCTACAGAAAAGGTCTCTTAACATTTTGCCATAGCTCTCTTCGTTTCCGAGATATTTGCAGATTTATCTCAAGGGAAGGGGCCTGACGGACATATTTCGAGATATTTCTTATTCTTGTTGTTCTTCTTCTGCACAGCTAAGCTGGAAGTGGCATTTGCAGCTCGCGATAGTGCAGAATTATCTCAAAGAAAGGGGCCACGGTGTTTCTGCATCTCTATTATGTTGGTGCGGCTTCGGAACTTTTAAATATCTCGATATATCTCGAAAACTACGCATCTGATCAAAAAATATCATAGAACATAAAAAGTAGGGAACTTAATTCTCTACAAAGAAGGTCTCTAAACATTTTGCCATAGCTCGCTTCGTTTCCGAGATATTTGCAGGTTTATCTCAAGGGAAGGGGCCTAACGGACATATTTCGAGATATTTCTTCTTCTTGTTGTTCTTCTTCTGCACAGCTAAGCTGGAAGTGGCATTTGCGGCTCGCACTAGTGCAGAGTTATCTCAAAGAAAGGGGCCACGGTGTTTCTGTATCTCTATTATGTTGGTGCGGCTTCGGAACTTTTAGATATCTCGATATATCTCGAAAACTACGCTTCTGATCAAAAAATATCATAGAACATAAATTGTAGGAAACATAATTCTCTACAAAAAAGTTCTCTTAACATTTTGCCATAGCTCGCTTCGTTTCCGAGATATTTGCAGATATATCTCAAGGGAAGGGGCCTGACGGACATATTTCGAGATATTTCTTCTTCTTGTTGTTCTTCTTCTGCACAGCAAACCTGGAAGTGGCATTTGCAGCTCGCAATAGTGCAGAGTTATCTCAAAGAAATGGGCCACGGTGTTTCTGTATCTCTATTATGTTGGTGCGGCTTCGGAACTTTTAAATATCTTGATATATCTCGAGAACTACGCATCTGATCAAAAAATATCATAGAACATAAAAAGTAGGAAACTTAATTCTCTACAAAAAAGGTCTCTGAACATTTTGCCATAGCTCGCTTCGTTTCCGAGATATTTGCAGATTTATCTCAAGGGAAGGGGCCTGACGGACATATTTCGAGATATTTCTTCTTCTTGTTGTTCTTCTTCTGCACAGCTAAGCTGGAAGTGGCATTTGCAGCTCGCAATAGTGCAGAGTTATCTCAAAGAAGGGGGCCACGGTGTTTCTGTATCTCTATTATGTTGGTGCGGCTTCGGAACTTTTAAATATATTGATATATCTCGAGAACTACGCATCTGATCAAAAAATATCATAGAACATAAAAAGTAGGAAACTTAATTCTCTACAAAAACGGTCTCTTAACATTTTGCCATAGCTCGCTTCGTTTCCGAGATATTTGCAGATTTATCTCAAGGGAAGGGGCCTGACGGACATATTTCGAGATATTTCTTCTTCTTGTTGTTCTTCTTCTGCACAGCTAAGCTGGAAGTGGCATTTGCGGCTCGCACTAGTGCACAGTTATCTCAAAGAAAGGGGCCACGGTGTTTCTGTATCTCTATTATGTTGGTGCGGCTTCGGAACTTTTAAATATCTCGATATATCTCGAAAACTACGCATCTGATCAAAAAATATCATAGAACATAAAAAGTAGGAAACTTAATTCTCTACAAAAAAGGTCTCTTAACATTTTGCCATAGCTCGCTTCGTTTCCGAGATATTTGCAGGTTTATCTCGAGGGAAGGGGCCTAACGGACATATTTCGAGATATTTCTCCTTCTTGTTGTTCTTCTTCTGCACAGCTAAGCTGGAAGTGGCATTTGCAGCACGCAATAGTGCAGAGTTATCTCAAAGAAGGGGGCCACGGTGTTTCTGTATCTCTATGATGTTGGTGCGGCTTCGGAACTTTTAAATATCTTGATATATCTCGAGAACTACGCATCTGATCAAAAAATATCATAGAACATAAAAAGTAGGAAACTTAATTCTCTACAGAAAAGGTCTCTTAACATTTTGCCATAGCTCTCTTCGTTTCCGAGATATTTGCAGATTTATCTCAAGGGAAGGGGCCTGACGGACATATTTCGAGATATTTCTTATTCTTGTTGTTCTTCTTCTGCACAGCTAAGCTGGAAGTGGCATTTGCAGCTCGCAATAGTGCAGAGTTATCTCAAAGAAAGGGGCCACGGTGTTTCTGTATCTCTATTATGTTGGTGCGGCTTCGGAACTTTTAAATATCTTGATATATCTCGAGAACTACGCATCTGATCAAAAAATATCATAGAACGTAAAAAGTAGGAAACTTAATTCTCTACAAAAACGGTCTCTTAACATTTTGCCATAGCTCGCTTCGTTTCCGAGATATTTGCAGATTTATCTCAAGGGAAGGGGCCTGACGGACATATTTCGAGATATTTCTTCTTCTTGTTGTTCTTCTTCTGCACAGCTAAGCTGCAAGTGGCATTTGCGGCTCGCACTAGTGCAGAGTTATCTCAAAGAAAGGGGCCACGGTGTTTCTGTATCTCTATTATGTTGGTGCGGCTTCGGAACTTTTAAATATCTTGATATATCTCGAGAACTACGCATCTGATCAAAAAATATCATAGAACATAAATAGTAGGAAACTTAATTCTCTACAAAAAAGGTCTCTCAACATTTTGCCATAGCTCTCTTCGTTTCCGAGATATTTGCAGATTTATCTCAAGGGAAGGGGCCTGACGGACATATTTCGAGATATTTCTTATTCTTGTTGTTCTTCTTCTGCACAGCTAAGCTGGAAGTGGCATTTGCAGCTCGCGATAGTGCAGAATTATCTCAAAGAAAGGGGCCACGGTGTTTCTGCATCTCTATTATGTTGGTGCGGCTTCGGAACTTTTAAATATCTTGATATATCTCGAGAACTACGCATCTGATCAAAAAATATCATAGAGCATAAATAGTAGGAAACTTAATTCTCTACAAAAAAGGTCTCTCAACATTTTGCCATAGCTCTCTTCGTTTCCGAGATATTTGCAGATTTATCTCAAGGGAAGGGGCCTGACGGACATATTTCGAGATATTTCTTATTCTTGTTGTTCTTCTTCTGCACAGCTAAGCTGGAAGTGGCATTTGCAGGTCGCAATAGTGCAGAGTTATCTCAAAGAAAGGGGCCACGGTGTTTCTGTATCTCTATTATGTTGGTGCGGCTTCGGAACTTTTAACTATCTTGATATATCTCGAGAACTACGCATCTGGTCAAAAAATATCATAGAACATAAAAAGTAGGAAACTTAATTCTCTACAAAAACGGTCTCTTAACATTTTGCCATAGCTCGCTGCGTTTCCGAGATATTTGCAGATTTATCTCAAGGGAAGGGGCCTGACGGACATATTTCGAGATATTTCTTCTTCTTGTTGTTCTTCTTCTGCACAGCTAAGCTGGAAGTGGCATTTGCGGCTCGCACTAGTGCAGAGTTATCTCAAAGAAAGGGGCCACGGTGTTTCTGTATCTCTGTTATGTTGGTGCGTCTTCGGAACTTTTAAATACCTTGATATATCTCGAGAACTACGCATCTGATCAAAAAATATCATAGAACATAAATAGTAGGAAACTTAATTCTCTACAAAAAAGGTCTCTCAACATTTTGCCATAGCTCTCTTCGTTTCCGAGATATTTGCAGATTTATCTCAAGGGAAGGGGCCTGACGGACATATTTCGAGATATTTCTTATTCTTGTTGTTCTTCTTCTGCACAGCTAAGCTGGAAGTGGCATTTGCAGCTCGCGATAGTGCAGAATTATCTCAAAGAAAGGGGCCACGGTGTTTCTGCATCTCTATTATGTTGGTGCGGCTTCGGAACTTTTAAATATCTTGATATATCTCGAGAACTACGCATCTGATCAAAAAATATCATAGAGCATAAATACTAGGAAACTTAATTCTCTACAAAAAAGGTCTCTCAACATTTTGCCATAGCTCTCTTCGTTTCCGAGATATTTGCAGATTTATCTCAAGGGAAGGGGCCTGACGGACATATTTCGAGATATTTCTTATTCTTGTTGTTCTTCTTCTGCACAGCTAACCTGGAAGTGGCATTTGCAGCTCGCAATAGTGCAGAGTTATCTCAAAGAAATGGGCCACGGTGTTTCTGTATCTCTATTATGTTGGTGCGGCTTCGGAACTTTTAAATATCTTGATATATCTCGAGAACTACGCATCTGATCAAAAAATATCATAGAACATAAAAAGTAGGAAACTTAATTCTCTACAAAAAAGGTCTCTGAACATTTTGCCATAGCTCGCTTCGTTTCCGAGATATTTGCAGATTTATCTCAAGGGAAGGGGCCTGACGGACATATTTCGAGATATTTCTTCTTCTTGTTGTTCTTCTTCTGCACAGCTAAGCTGGAAGTGGCATTTGCAGCTCGCAATAGTGCAGAGTTATCTCAAAGAAGGGGGCCACGGTGTTTCTGTATCTCTATTATGTTGGTGCGGCTTCGGAACTTTTAAATATCTTGATATATCTCGAGAACTACGCATCTGATCAAAAAATATCATAGAACATAAAAAGTAGGAAACTTAATTCTCTACAGAAAAGGTCTCTTAACATTTTGCCATAGCTCTCTTCGTTTCCGAGATATTTGCAGATTTATCTCAAGGGAAGGGGCCTGACGGACATATTTCGAGATATTTCTTATTCTTGTTGTTCTTCTTCTGCACAGCTAAGCTGGAAGTGGCATTTGCAGCTCGCGATAGTGCAGAATTATCTCAAAGAAAGGGGCCACGGTGTTTCTGCATCTCTATTATGTTGGTGCGGCTTCGGAACTTTTAAATATCTCGATATATCTCGAAAACTACGCATCTGATCAAAAAATATCATAGAACATAAAAAGTAGGGAACTTAATTCTCTACAAAGAAGGTCTCTAAACATTTTGCCATAGCTCGCTTCGTTTCCGAGATATTTGCAGGTTTATCTCAAGGGAAGGGGCCTAACGGACATATTTCGAGATACTTCTTCTTCTTGTTGTTCTTCTTCTGCACAGCTAAGCTGGAAGTGGCATTTGCGGCTCGCACTAGTGCAGAGTTATCTCAAAGAAAGGGGCCACGGTGTTTCTGTATCTCTATTATGTTGGTGCGGCTTCGGAACTTTTAGATATCTCGATATATCTCGAAAACTACGCTTCTGATCAAAAAATATCATAGAACATAAATTGTAGGAAACATAATTCTCTACAAAAAAGTTCTCTTAACATTTTGCCATAGCTCGCTTCGTTTCCGAGATATTTGCAGATATATCTCAAGGGAAGGGGCCTGACGGACATATTTCGAGATATTTCTTCTTCTTGTTGTTCTTCTTCTGCACAGCAAACCTGGAAGTGGCATTTGCAGCTCGCAATAGTGCAGAGTTATCTCAAAGAAATGGGCCACGGTGTTTCTGTATCTCTATTATGTTGGTGCGGCTTCGGAACTTTTAAATATCTTGATATATCTCGAGAACTACGCATCTGATCAAAAAATATCATAGAACATAAAAAGTAGGAAACTTAATTCTCTACAAAAAAGGTCTCTGAACATTTTGCCATAGCTCGCTTCGTTTCCGAGATATTTGCAGATTTATCTCAAGGGAAGGGGCCTGACGGACATATTTCGAGATATTTCTTCTTCTTGTTGTTCTTCTTCTGCACAGCTAAGCTGGAAGTGGCATTTGCAGCTCGCAATAGTGCAGAGTTATCTCAAAGAAGGGGGCCACGGTGTTTCTGTATCTCTATTATGTTGGTGCGGCTTCGGAACTTTTAAATATATTGATATATCTCGAGAACTACGCATCTGATCAAAAAATATCATAGAACATAAAAAGTAGGAAACTTAATTCTCTACAGAAAAGGTCTCTTAACATTTTGCCATAGCTCTCTTCGTTTCCGAGATATTTGCAGATTTATCTCAAGGGAAGGGGCCTGACGGACATATTTCGAGATATTTCTCCTTCTTGTTGTTCTTCTTCTGCACAGCTAAGCTGGAAGTGGCATTTGCAGCACGCAATAGTGCAGAGTTATCTCAAAGAAGGGGGCCACGGTGTTTCTGTATCTCTATGATGTTGGTGCGGCTTTGGAACTTTTAAATATCTTGATATATCTCGAGAACTACGCATCTGATCAAAAAATATCATAGAACATAAAAAGTAGGAAACTTAATTCTCTACAGAAAAGGTCTCTTAACATTTTGCCATAGCTCTCTTCGTTTCCGAGATATTTGCAGATTTATCTCAAGGGAAGGGGCCTGACGGACATATTTCGAGATATTTCTTATTCTTGTTGTTCTTCTTCTGCACAGCTAAGCTGGAAGTGGCATTTGCAGCTCGCAATAGTGCAGAGTTATCTCAAAGAAAGGGGCCACGGTGTTTCTGTATCTCTATTATGTTGGTGCGGCTTCGGAACTTTTAAATATCTTGATATATCTCGAGAACTACGCATCTGATCAAAAAATATCATAGAACGTAAAAAGTAGGAAACTTAATTCTCTACAAAAACGGTCTCTTAACATTTTGCCATAGCTCGCTTCGTTTCCGAGATATTTGCAGATTTATCTCAAGGGAAGGGGCCTGACGGACATATTTCGAGATATTTCTTATTCTTGTTGTTCTTCTTCTGCACAGCTAAGCTGGAAGTGGCATTTGCAGCTCGCGATAGTGCAGAATTATCTCAAAGAAAGGGGCCACGGTGTTTCTGCATCTCTATTATGTTGGTGCGGCTTCGGAACTTTTAAATATCTTGATATATCTCGAGAACTACGCATCTGATCAAAAAATATCATAGAGCATAAATAGTAGGAAACTTAATTCTCTACAAAAAAGGTCTCTCAACATTTTGCCATAGCTCTCTTCGTTTCCGAGATATTTGCAGATTTATCTCAAGGGAAGGGGCCTGACGGACATATTTCGAGATATTTCTTATTCTTGTTGTTCTTCTTCTGCACAGCTAAGCTGGAAGTGGCATTTGCAGGTCGCAATAGTGCAGAGTTATCTCAAAGAAAGGGGCCACGGTGTTTCTGTATCTCTATTATGTTGGTGCGGCTTCGGAACTTTTAAATATCTCGATATATCTCGAAAACTACGCTTCTGATCAAAAAATATCATAGAACATAAATTGTAGGAAACATAATTCTCTACAAAAAAGTTCTCTTAACATTTTGCCATAGCTCGCTTCGTTTCCGAGATATTTGCAGATTTATCTCAAGGGAAGGGGCCTGACGGACATATTTCGAGATATTTCTTCTTCTTGTTGTTCTTCTTCTGCACAGCTAAGCAGGAAGTGGCATTTGCAGCTCGCAATAGTGCAGAGTTATCTCAAAGAAGGGGGCCACGGTGTTTCTGTATCTCTATTATGTTGGTGCGGCTTCGGAACTTTTAAATATCTTGATATATCTCGAGAACTACGCATCTGATCAAAAAATATCATAGAACATAATAAGTAGGAAACTTAGTTCTCTACAAAAAAGGTCTCTTAACATTTTGCCATAGCTCGCTTCGTTTCCGAGATATTTGCAGATTTATCTCAAGGGAAGGGGCCTGACGGACATATTTCGAGATATTTCTTCTTCTTGTTGTTCTTCTTCTGCACAGCTAAGCTGGAAGTGGCATTTGCGGCTCGCACTAGTGCAGAGTTATCTCAAAGAAAGGGGCCACGGTGTTTCTGTATCTCCATTATGTTGGTGCGGCTTCGGAACTTTTAAATATCTCGATATATCTCGAAAACTACGCTTCTGATCAAAAAATATCATAAAACATAAATTGTAGCAAACATAATTCTCTACAAAAAAGGTCTCTTAACATTTTGCCATAGCTCGCTTCGTTTCCGAGATATTTGCAGATATATCTCAAGGGAAGGGGCCTGACGGACATATTTCGAGATATTTCTTCTTCTTGTTGTTCTTCTTCTGCACAGCTAAGCTGAAAGTGGCATTTACAGCTCGCAATAGTGCAAAGTTATCTCAAAGAAAGGGGCCACTGTGTTTCTGTATCTCTATTATGTTGGTGCGGCTTCGGAACTTTTAAATATCTCGATATATCTCGAGAACGACGCGTCTGATCAAAAAATATCATAGAACATAAAAAGTAGGAAACATAATTCTCTACAAAAAAGGTCTCTTAACATTTTGCCATAGCTCGCTTCGTTTCCGAGATATTTGCAGATTTATCTCAAGGGAAGGGGCCTGACGGACATATTTCGAGATATTTCTTCTTCTTGTTGTTCTTCTTCTGCACCGCTAAGCTGGAAGTGGCATTTGCGGCTCGCACTAGTGCAGAGTTATCTCAAAGAAAGGGGCCACGGTGTTTCTGTATCTCTATTATGTTGGTGCGGCTTCGGAACTTTTAAATATCTTGATATATCTCGAGAACTACGCGTCTGATCAAAAAATATCATAGAACATAAAAAGTAGGAAACATAATTCTCTACAAAAAAGGTCTCTTAACATTTTGCCATAGCTCGCTTCGTTTCCGAGATATTTGCAGATTTATCTCAAGGCAAGGGGCCTGACGGACATATTTCGAGATATTTCTTCTTCTTGTTGTTCTTCTTCTGCACCGCTAAGCTGGAAGTGGCATTTGCGGCTCGCACTAGTGCAGAGTTATCTCAAAGAAAGGGGCCACGGTGTTTCTGTATCTCTATTATGTTGGTGCGGCTTCGGAACTTTTAAATATCTCGATATATCTCGAAAACTACGCTTCTGATCAAAAAATATCATAGAACATAAATTGTAGGAAACATAATTCTCTACAAAAAAGTTCTCTTAACATTTTGCCATAGCTCGCTTCGTTTCCGAGATATTTGCAGATATATCTCAAGGGAAGGGGCCTGACGGACATATTTCGAGATATTTCTTCTTCTTGTTGTTCTTCTTCTGCACAGCTAACCTGGAAGTGGCATTTGCAGCTCGCAATAGTGCAGAGTTATCTCAAAGAAAGGGGCCACGGTGTTTCTGTATCTCTATTATGTTGGTGCGGCTTCGGAACTTTTAAATATCTTGATATATCTCGAGAACTACGCATCTGATCAAAAAATATCATAGAACATAAAAAGTAGGAAACTTAATTCTCTACAAAAAAGGTCTCTTAACATTTTGCCATAGCTCGCTTCGTTTCCGAGATATTTGCAGATTTATCTCAAGGGAAGGGGCCTGACGGACATATTTCGAGATATTTCTTCTTCTTGATGTTCTTCTTCTGCACAGCTAAGCAGGAAGTGGCATTTGCAGGTCGCAATAGTGCAGAGTTATCTCAAAGAAGGGGGCCACGGTGTTTCTGTATCTCTATTATGTTGGTGCGGCTTCGGAACTTTTAAATATCTTGATATATCTCGAGAACTACGCATCTGATCAAAAAATATCATAGAACATAAAAAGTAGGAAACATAATTCTCTACAAAAAAGTTCTCTTAACATTTTGCCATAGCTCGCTTCGTTTCCGAGATATTTGCAGATATATCTCAAGGGAAGGGGCCTGACGGACATATTTCGAGATATTTCTTCTTCTTGTTGTTCTTCTTCTGCACAGCTAACCTGGAAGTGGCATTTGCAGCTCGCAATAGTGCAGAGTTATCTCAAAGAAATGGGCCACGGTGTTTCTGTATCTCTATTATGTTGGTGCGGCTTCGGAACTTTTAAATATCTTGATATATCTCGAGAACTACGCATCTGATCAAAAAATATCATAGAACATAAAAAGTAGGAAACTTAATTCTCTACAAAAACGGTCTCTTAACATTTTGCCATAGCTCGCTTCGTTTCCGAGATATTTGCAGATTTATCTCAAGGGAAGGGGCCTGACGGACATATTTCGAGATATTTCTTCTTCTTGTTGTTCTTCTTCTGCACAGCTAAGCTGGAAGTGGCATTTGCGGCTCGCACTAGTGCACAGTTATCTCAAAGAAAGGGGCCACGGTGTTTCTGTATCTCTATTATGTTGGTGCGGCTTCGGAACTTTTAAATATCTCGATATATCTCGAAAACTACGCTTCTGATCAAAAAATATCATAGAACATAAATTGTAGGAAACATAATTCTCTACAAAAAAGTTCTCTTAACATTTTGCCATAGCTCGCTTCGTTTCCGAGATATTTGCAGATTTATCTCAAGGGAAGGGGCCTGACGGACTTATTTCGAGATATTTCTTCTTCTTGTTGTTCTTCTTCTGCACAGCTAAGCTGGAAGTGGCATTTGCGGCTCGCACTAGTGCAGCGTTATCTCAAAGAAAGGGGCCACGGTGTTTCTGTATCTCTATTATGTTGGTGCGGCTTCGGAACTTTTAAATATCTTGATATATCTCGAGAACTACGCATCTGATCAAAAAATATCATAGAACATAAATTGTAGGAAACATAATTCTGTACAAATAAGGTCTCTTAACATTTTGCCATAGCTCGCTTCGTTTCCGAGATATTTGCAGATTTATCTCAAGGGAAGGGGCCTGACGGACATATTTCGAGATATTTCTTCTTCTTGTTGTTCTTCTTCTGCACAGCTAAGCTGGAAGTGGCATTTGCGGCTCGCACTAGTGCACAGTTATCTCAAAGAAAGGGGCCACGGTGTTTCTGTATCTCTATTATGTTGGTGCGGCTTCGGAACTTTTAAATATCTCGATATATCTCGAAAACTACGCATCTGATCAAAAAATATCATAGAACATAAAAAGTAGGAAACTTAATTCTCTACAAAAAAGGTCTCTTAACATTTTGCCATAGCTCGCTTCGTTTCCGAGATATTTGCAGGTTTATCTCGAGGGAAGGGGCCTAACGGACATATTTCGAGATATTTCTTCTTCTTGTTGTTCTTCTTCTGCACAGCTAAGCTGGAAGTGGCATTTGCAGCTCGCAATAGTGCAGAGTTATCTCAAAGAAATGGGCCACGGTGTTTCTGTATCTCTATTATGTTGGTGCGGCTTCGGAACTTTTAAATATCTTGATATATCTCGAGAACTACGCATCTGATCAAAAAATATCATAGAACATAAAAAGTAGGAAACTTAATTCTCTACAAAAAAGGTCTCTGAACATTTTGCCATAGCTCGCTTCGTTTCCGAGATATTTGCAGATTTATCTCAAGGGAAGGGGCCTGACGGACATATTTCGAGATATTTCTTCTTCTTGTTGTTCTTCTTCTGCACAGCTAAGCTGGAAGTGGCATTTGCAGCTCGCAATAGTGCAGAGTTATCTCAAAGAAGGGGGCCACGGTGTTTCTGTATCTCTATTATGTTGGTGCGGCTTCGGAACTTTTAAATATCTTGATATATCTCGAGAACTACGCATCTGATCAAAAAATATCATAGAACATAAAAAGTAGGAAACTTAATTCTCTAGAGAAAAGGTCTCTTAACATTTTGCCATAGCTCTCTTCGTTTCCGAGATATTTGCAGATTTATCTCAAGGGAAGGGGCCTGACGGACATATTTCGAGATATTTCTTATTCTTGTTGTTCTTCTTCTGCACAGCTAAGCTGGAAGTGGCATGTGCAGCTCGCAATAGTGCAGAGTTATCTCAAAGAAAGGGGCCACGGTGTTTCTGTATCTCTATTATGTTGGTGCGGCTTCGGAACTTTTAAATATCTTGATATATCTCGAGAACTACGCATCTGATCAAAAAATATCATAGAACATAAAAAGTAGGAAACTTAATTCTCTACAAAAACGGTCTCTTAACATTTTGCCATAGCTCGCTTCGTTTCCGAGATATTTGCAGATTTATCTCAAGGGAAGGGGCCTGACGGACATATTTCGAGATATTTCTTCTTCTTGTTGTTCTTCTTCTGCACAGCTAAGCTGGAAGTGGCATTTGCGGCTCGCACTAGTGCAGAGTTATCTCAAAGAAAGGGGCCACGGTGTTTCTGTATCTCTATTATGTTGGTGCGGCTTCGGAACTTTTAAATATCTTGATATATCTCGAGAACTACGCATCTGATCAAAAAATATCATAGAACATAAATAGTAGGAAACTTAATTCTCTACAAAAAAGGTCTCTCAACATTTTGCCATAGCTCTCTTCGTTTCCGAGATATTTGCGGATTTATCTCAAGGGAAGGGGCCTGACGGACATATTTCGAGATATTTCTTATTCTTGTTGTTCTTCTTCTGCACAGCTAAGCTGGAAGTGGCATTTGCAGCTCGCGATAGTGCAGAATTAGCTCAAAGAAAGGGGCCACGGTGTTTCTGCATCTCTATTATGTTGGTGCGGCTTCGGAACTTTTAAATATCTCGATATATCTCGAAAACTACGCATCTGATCAAAAAATATCATAGAACATAAAAAGTGGGGAACTTAATTCTCTACAAAAAAGGTCTCTAAACATTTTGCCATAGCTCGCTTCGTTTCCGAGATATTTGCAGGTTTATCTCAAGGGAAGGGGCCTAACGGACATATTTCGAGATATTTCTTCTTCTTGTTGTTCTTCTTCTGCACAGCTAAGCTGGAAGTGGCATTTGCGGCTCGCACTAGTGCAGAGTTATCTCAAAGAAAGGGGCCACGGTGTTTCTGTATCTCTATTATGTTGGTGCGGCTTCGGAACTTTTAGATATCTCGATATATCTCGAAAACTACGCTTCTGATCAAAAAATATCATAGAACATAAATTGTAGGAAACATAATTCTCTACAAAAAAGTTCTCTTAACATTTTGCCATAGCTCGCTTCGTTTCCGAGATATTTGCAGATATATCTCAAGGGAAGGGGCCTGACGGACATATTTCGAGATATTTCTTCTTCTTGTTGTTCTTCTTCTGCACAGCTAACCTGGAAGTGGCATTTGCAGCTCGCAATAGTGCAGAGTTATCTCAAAGAAATGGGCCACGGTGTTTCTGTATCTCTATTATGTTGGTGCGGCTTCGGAACTTTTAAATATCTTGATATATCTCGAGAACTACGCATCTGATCAAAAAATATCATAGAACATAAAAAGTAGGAAACTTAATTCTCTACAAAAAAGGTCTCTGAACATTTTGCCATAGCTCGCTTCGTTTCCGAGATATTTGCAGATTTATCTCAAGGGAAGGGGCCTGACGGACATATTTCGAGATATTTCTTCTTCTTGTTGTTCTTCTTCTGCACAGCTAAGCTGGAAGTGGCATTTGCAGCTCGCAATAGTGCAGAGTTATCTCAAAGAAGGGGGCCACGGTGTTTCTGTATCTCTATTATGTTGGTGCGGCTTCGGAACTTTTAAATATCTTGATATATCTCGAGAACTACGCATCTGATCAAAAAATATCATAGAACATAAAAAGTAGGAAACTTAATTCTCTACAGAAAAGGTCTCTTAACATTTTGCCATAGCTCTCTTCGTTTCCGAGATATTTGCAGATTTATCTCAAGGGAAGGGGCCTGACGGACATATTTCGAGATATTTCTTATTCTTGTTGTTCTTCTTCTGCACAGCTAAGCTGGAAGTGGCATGTGCAGCTCGCAATAGTGCAGAGTTATCTCAAAGAAAGGGGCCACGGTGTTTCTGTATCTCTATTATGTTGGTGCGGCTTCGGAACTTTTAAATATCTTGATATATCTCGAGAACTACGCATCTGATCAAAAAATATCATAGAACATAAAAAGTAGGAAACTTAATTCTCTACAAAAACGGTCTCTTAACATTTTGCCATAGCTCGCTTCGTTTCCGAGATATTTGCAGATTTATCTCAAGGGAAGGGGCCTGACGGACATATTTCGAGATATTTCTTCTTCTTGTTGTTCTTCTTCTGCACAGCTAAGCTGGAAGTGGCATTTGCGGCTCGCACTAGTGCACAGTTATCTCAAAGAAAGGGGCCACGGTGTTTCTGTATCTCTATTATGTTGGTGCGGCTTCGGAACTTTTAAATATCTCGATATATCTCGAAAACTACGCATCTGATCAAAAAATATCATAGAACATAAAAAGTAGGAAACTTAATTCTCTACAAAAAAGGTCTCTTAACATTTTGCCATAGCTCGCTTCGTTTCCGAGATATTTGCAGGTTTATCTCGAGGGAAGGGGCCTAACGGACATATTTCGAGATATTTCTTCTTCTTGTTGTTCTTCTTCTGCACAGCTAAGCTGGAAGTGGCATTTGCAGCTCGCAATAGTGCAGAGTTATCTCAAAGAAATGGGCCACGGTGTTTCTGTATCTCTATTATGTTGGTGCGGCTTCGGAACTTTTAAATATCTTGATATATCTCGAGAACTACGCATCTGATCAAAAAATATCATAGAACATAAAAAGTAGGAAACTTAATTCTCTACAAAAAAGGTCTCTGAACATTTTGCCATAGCTCGCTTCGTTTCCGAGATATTTGCAGATTTATCTCAAGGGAAGGGGCCTGACGGACATATTTCGAGATATTTCTTCTTCTTGTTGTTCTTCTTCTGCACAGCTAAGCTGGAAGTGGCATTTGCAGCTCGCAATAGTGCAGAGTTATCTCAAAGAAGGGGGCCACGGTGTTTCTGTATCTCTATTATGTTGGTGCGGCTTCGGAACTTTTAAATATCTTGATATATCTCGAGAACTACGCATCTGATCAAAAAATATCATAGAACATAAAAAGTAGGAAACTTAATTCTCTACAGAAAAGGTCTCTTAACATTTTGCCATAGCTCTCTTCGTTTCCGAGATATTTGCAGATTTATCTCAAGGGAAGGGGCCTGACGGACATATTTCGAGATATTTCTTATTCTTGTTGTTCTTCTTCTGCACAGCTAAGCTGGAAGTGGCATGTGCAGCTCGCAATAGTGCAGAGTTATCTCAAAGAAAGGGGCCACGGTGTTTCTGTATCTCTATTATGTTGGTGCGGCTTCGGAACTTTTAAATATCTTGATATATCTCGAGAACTAC
This sequence comes from Osmia lignaria lignaria, assembly GCF_051020975.1. Taxonomy (NCBI): domain Eukaryota; kingdom Metazoa; phylum Arthropoda; class Insecta; order Hymenoptera; family Megachilidae; genus Osmia; species Osmia lignaria. The sequence goes on from NW_027478163.1 coordinate 22,353,676, forward strand.
GCATCTGATCAAAAAATATCATAGAACATAAAAAGTAGGAAACTTAATTCTCTACAAAAACGGTCTCTTAACATTTTGCCATAGCTCGCTTCGTTTCCGAGATATTTGCAGATTTATCTCAAGGGAAGGGGCCTGACGGACATATTTCGAGATATTTCTTCTTCTTGTTGTTCTTCTTCTGCACAGCTAAGCTGGAAGTGGCATTTGCGGCTCGCACTAGTGCACAGTTATCTCAAAGAAAGGGGCCACGGTGTTTCTGTATCTCTATTATGTTGGTGCGGCTTCGGAACTTTTAAATATCTCGACATATCTCGAAAACTACGCATCTGATCAAAAAATATCATAGAACATAAAAAGTAGGAAACTTAATTCTCTACAAAAAAGGTCTCTTAACATTTTGCCATAGCTCGCTTCGTTTCCGAGATATTTGCAGGTTTATCTCGAGGGAAGGGGCCTAACGGACATATTTCGAGATATTTCCTCTTCTTGTTGTTCTTCTTCTGCACAGCTAAGCTGCAAGTGGCATTTGCGGCTCGCACTAGTGCAGAGTTATCTCAAAGAAAGGGGCCACGGTGTTTCTGTATCTCTATTATGTTGGTGCGGCTTCGGAACTTTTAAATATCTTGATATATCTCGAGAACTACGCATCTGATCAAAAAATATCATAGAACATAAATAGTAGGAAACTTAATTCTCTACAAAAAAGGTCTCTCAACATTTTGCCATAGCTCTCTTCGTTTCCGAGATATTTGCAGATTTATCTCAAGGGAAGGGGCCTGACGGACATATTTCGAGATATTTCTTCTTCTTGTTGTTCTTCTTCTGCACAGCTAAGCTGGAAGTGGCATTTGCGGCTCGCACTAGTGCAGAGTTATCTCAAAGAAAGGGGCCACGGTGTTTCTGTATCTCTATTATGTTGGTGCGGCTTCGGAACTTTTAAATATCTCGATATATCTCGAAAACTACGCATCTGATCAAAAAATATCATAGAACATAAAAAGTAGGGAACTTAATTCTCTACAAAAAAGGTCTCTAAACATTTTGCCATAGCTCGCTTCGTTTCCGAGATATTTGCAGGTTTATCTCAAGGGAAGGGGCCTAACGGACATATTTCGAGATATTTCTTCTTCTTGTTGTTCTTCTTCTGCACAGCTAAGCTGGAAGTGGCATTTGCGGCTCGCACTAGTGCAGAGTTATCTCAAAGAAAGGGGCCACGGTGTTTCTGTATCTCTATTATGTTGGTGCGGCTTCGGAACTTTTAGATATCTCGATATATCTCGAAAACTACGCTTCTGATCAAAAAATATCATAGAACATAAATTGTAGGAAACATAATTCTCTACAAAAAAGTTCTCTTAACATTTTGCCATAGCTCGCTTCGTTTCCGAGATATTTGCAGATATATCTCAAGGGAAGGGGCCTGACGGACATATTTCGAGATATTTCTTCTTCTTGTTGTTCTTCTTCTGCACAGCAAACCTGGAAGTGGCATTTGCAGCTCGCAATAGTGCAGAGTTATCTCAAAGAAATGGGCCACGGTGTTTCTGTATCTCTATTATGTTGGTGCGGCTTCGGAACTTTTAAATATCTTGATATATCTCGAGAACTACGCATCTGATCAAAAAATATCATAGAACATAAAAAGTAGGAAACTTAATTCTCTACAAAAAAGGTCTCTGAACATTTTGCCATAGCTCGCTTCGTTTCCGAGATATTTGCAGATTTATCTCAAGGGAAGGGGCCTGACGGACATATTTCGAGATATTTCTTCTTCTTGTTGTTCTTCTTCTGCACAGCTAAGCTGGAAGTGGCATTTGCAGCTCGCAATAGTGCAGAGTTATCTCAAAGAAGGGGGCCACGGTGTTTCTGTATCTCTATTATGTTGGTGCGGCTTCGGAACTTTTAAATATATTGATATATCTCGAGAACTACGCATCTGATCAAAAAATATCATAGAACATAAAAAGTAGGAAACTTAATTCTCTACAAAAACGGTCTCTTAACATTTTGCCATAGCTCGCTTCGTTTCCGAGATATTTGCAGATTTATCTCAAGGGAAGGGGCCTGACGGACATATTTCGAGATATTTCTTCTTCTTGTTGTTCTTCTTCTGCACAGCTAAGCTGGAAGTGGCATTTGCGGCTCGCACTAGTGCACAGTTATCTCAAAGAAAGGGGCCACGGTGTTTCTGTATCTCTATTATGTTGGTGCGGCTTCGGAACTTTTAAATATCTCGATATATCTCGAAAACTACGCATCTGATCAAAAAATATCATAGAACATAAAAAGTAGGAAACTTAATTCTCTACAAAAAAGGTCTCTTAACATTTTGCCATAGCTCGCTTCGTTTCCGAGATATTTGCAGGTTTATCTCGAGGGAAGGGGCCTAACGGACATATTTCGAGATATTTCTCCTTCTTGTTGTTCTTCTTCTGCACAGCTAAGCTGGAAGTGGCATTTGCAGCACGCAATAGTGCAGAGTTATCTCAAAGAAGGGGGCCACGGTGTTTCTGTATCTCTATGATGTTGGTGCGGCTTCGGAACTTTTAAATATCTTGATATATCTCGAGAACTACGCATCTGATCAAAAAATATCATAGAACATAAAAAGTAGGAAACTTAATTCTCTACAGAAAAGGTCTCTTAACATTTTGCCATAGCTCTCTTCGTTTCCGAGATATTTGCAGATTTATCTCAAGGGAAGGGGCCTGACGGACATATTTCGAGATATTTCTTATTCTTGTTGTTCTTCTTCTGCACAGCTAAGCTGGAAGTGGCATTTGCAGCTCGCAATAGTGCAGAGTTATCTCAAAGAAAGGGGCCACGGTGTTTCTGTATCTCTATTATGTTGGTGCGGCTTCGGAACTTTTAAATATCTTGATATATCTCGAGAACTACGCATCTGATCAAAAAATATCATAGAACGTAAAAAGTAGGAAACTTAATTCTCTACAAAAACGGTCTCTTAACATTTTGCCATAGCTCGCTTCGTTTCCGAGATATTTGCAGATTTATCTCAAGGGAAGGGGCCTGACGGACATATTTCGAGATATTTCTTCTTCTTGTTGTTCTTCTTCTGCACAGCTAAGCTGCAAGTGGCATTTGCGGCTCGCACTAGTGCAGAGTTATCTCAAAGAAAGGGGCCACGGTGTTTCTGTATCTCTATTATGTTGGTGCGGCTTCGGAACTTTTAAATATCTTGATATATCTCGAGAACTACGCATCTGATCAAAAAATATCATAGAACATAAATAGTAGGAAACTTAATTCTCTACAAAAAAGGTCTCTCAACATTTTGCCATAGCTCTCTTCGTTTCCGAGATATTTGCAGATTTATCTCAAGGGAAGGGGCCTGACGGACATATTTCGAGATATTTCTTATTCTTGTTGTTCTTCTTCTGCACAGCTAAGCTGGAAGTGGCATTTGCAGCTCGCGATAGTGCAGAATTATCTCAAAGAAAGGGGCCACGGTGTTTCTGCATCTCTATTATGTTGGTGCGGCTTCGGAACTTTTAAATATCTTGATATATCTCGAGAACTACGCATCTGATCAAAAAATATCATAGAGCATAAATAGTAGGAAACTTAATTCTCTACAAAAAAGGTCTCTCAACATTTTGCCATAGCTCTCTTCGTTTCCGAGATATTTGCAGATTTATCTCAAGGGAAGGGGCCTGACGGACATATTTCGAGATATTTCTTATTCTTGTTGTTCTTCTTCTGCACAGCTAAGCTGGAAGTGGCATTTGCAGGTCGCAATAGTGCAGAGTTATCTCAAAGAAAGGGGCCACGGTGTTTCTGTATCTCTATTATGTTGGTGCGGCTTCGGAACTTTTAACTATCTTGATATATCTCGAGAACTACGCATCTGGTCAAAAAATATCATAGAACATAAAAAGTAGGAAACTTAATTCTCTACAAAAACGGTCTCTTAACATTTTGCCATAGCTCGCTGCGTTTCCGAGATATTTGCAGATTTATCTCAAGGGAAGGGGCCTGACGGACATATTTCGAGATATTTCTTCTTCTTGTTGTTCTTCTTCTGCACAGCTAAGCTGGAAGTGGCATTTGCGGCTCGCACTAGTGCAGAGTTATCTCAAAGAAAGGGGCCACGGTGTTTCTGTATCTCTGTTATGTTGGTGCGTCTTCGGAACTTTTAAATACCTTGATATATCTCGAGAACTACGCATCTGATCAAAAAATATCATAGAACATAAATAGTAGGAAACTTAATTCTCTACAAAAAAGGTCTCTCAACATTTTGCCATAGCTCTCTTCGTTTCCGAGATATTTGCAGATTTATCTCAAGGGAAGGGGCCTGACGGACATATTTCGAGATATTTCTTATTCTTGTTGTTCTTCTTCTGCACAGCTAAGCTGGAAGTGGCATTTGCAGCTCGCGATAGTGCAGAATTATCTCAAAGAAAGGGGCCACGGTGTTTCTGCATCTCTATTATGTTGGTGCGGCTTCGGAACTTTTAAATATCTTGATATATCTCGAGAACTACGCATCTGATCAAAAAATATCATAGAGCATAAATAGTAGGAAACTTAATTCTCTACAAAGAAGGTCTCTAAACATTTTGCCATAGCTCGCTTCGTTTCCGAGATATTTGCAGGTTTATCTCAAGGGAAGGGGCCTAACGGACATATTTCGAGATATTTCTTCTTCTTGTTGTTCTTCTTCTGCACAGCTAAGCTGGAAGTGGCATTTGCGGCTCGCACTAGTGCAGAGTTATCTCAAAGAAAGGGGCCACGGTGTTTCTGTATCTCTATTATGTTGGTGCGGCTTCGGAACTTTTAAATATCTTGATATATCTCGAGAACTACGCATCTGATCAAAAAATATCATAGAACATAAAAAGTAGGAAACTTAATTCTCTACAAAAAAGGTCTCTGAACATTTTGCCATAGCTCGCTTCGTTTCCGAGATATTTGCAGATTTATCTCAAGGGAAGGGGCCTGACGGACATATTTCGAGATATTTCTTCTTCTTGTTGTTCTTCTTCTGCACAGCTAAGCTGGAAGTGGCATTTGCAGCTCGCAATAGTGCAGAGTTATCTCAAAGAAGGGGGCCACGGTGTTTCTGTATCTCTATTATGTTGGTGCGGCTTCGGAACTTTTAAATATATTGATATATCTCGAGAACTACGCATCTGATCAAAAAATATCATAGAACATAAAAAGTAGGAAACTTAATTCTCTACAGAAAAGGTCTCTTAACATTTTGCCATAGCTCTCTTCGTTTCCGAGATATTTGCAGATTTATCTCAAGGGAAGGGGCCTGACGGACATATTTCGAGATATTTCTTATTCTTGTTGTTCTTCTTCTGCACAGCTAAGCTGGAAGTGGCATGTGCAGCTCGCAATAGTGCAGAGTTATCTCAAAGAAAGGGGCCACGGTGTTTCTGTATCTCTATTATGTTGGTGCGGCTTCGGAACTTTTAAATATCTTGATATATCTCGAGAACTACGCATCTGATCAAAAAATATCATAGAACATAAAAAGTAGGAAACTTAATTCTCTACAAAAACGGTCTCTTAACATTTTGCCATAGCTCGCTTCGTTTCCGAGATATTTGCAGATTTATCTCAAGGGAAGGGGCCTGACGGACATATTTCGAGATATTTCTTCTTCTTGTTGTTCTTCTTCTGCACAGCTAAGCTGGAAGTGGCATTTGCGGCTCGCACTAGTGCACAGTTATCTCAAAGAAAGGGGCCACGGTGTTTCTGTATCTCTATTATGTTGGTGCGGCTTCGGAACTTTTAAATATCTCGATATATCTCGAAAACTACGCATCTGATCAAAAAATATCATAGAACATAAAAAGTAGGAAACTTAATTCTCTACAAAAAAGGTCTCTTAACATTTTGCCATAGCTCGCTTCGTTTCCGAGATATTTGCAGGTTTATCTCGAGGGAAGGGGCCTAACGGACATATTTCGAGATATTTCTCCTTCTTGTTGTTCTTCTTCTGCACAGCTAAGCTGGAAGTGGCATTTGCAGCACGCAATAGTGCTGAGTTATCTCAAAGAAGGGGGCCACGGTGTTTCTGTATCTCTATGATGTTGGTGCGGCTTTGGAACTTTTAAATATCTTGATATATCTCGAGAACTACGCATCTGATCAAAAAATATCATAGAACATAAAAAGTAGGAAACTTAATTCTCTACAGAAAAGGTCTCTTAACATTTTGCCATAGCTCTCTTCGTTTCCGAGATATTTGCAGATTTATCTCAAGGGAAGGGGCCTGACGGACATATTTCGAGATATTTCTTATTCTTGTTGTTCTTCTTCTGCACAGCTAAGCTGGAAGTGGCATTTGCAGCTCGCAATAGTGCAGAGTTATCTCAAAGAAAGGGGCCACGGTGTTTCTGTATCTCTATTATGTTGGTGCGGCTTCGGAACTTTTAAATATCTTGATATATCTCGAGAACTACGCATCTGATCAAAAAATATCATAGAACGTAAAAAGTAGGAAACTTAATTCTCTACAAAAACGGTCTCTTAACATTTTGCCATAGCTCGCTTCGTTTCCGAGATATTTGCAGATTTATCTCAAGGGAAGGGGCCTGACGGACATATTTCGAGATATTTCTTCTTCTTGTTGTTCTTCTTCTGCACAGCTAAGCTGCAAGTGGCATTTGCGGCTCGCACTAGTGCAGAGTTATCTCAAAGAAAGGGGCCACGGTGTTTCTGTATCTCTATTATGTTGGTGCGGCTTCGGAACTTTTAAATATCTTGATATATCTCGAGAACTACGCATCTGATCAAAAAATATCATAGAACATAAATAGTAGGAAACTTAATTCTCTACAAAAAAGGTCTCTCAACATTTTGCCATAGCTCTCTTCGTTTCCGAGATATTTGCAGATTTATCTCAAGGGAAGGGGCCTGACGGACATATTTCGAGATATTTCTTATTCTTGTTGTTCTTCTTCTGCACAGCTAAGCTGGAAGTGGCATTTGCAGCTCGCGATAGTGCAGAATTATCTCAAAGAAAGGGGCCACGGTGTTTCTGCATCTCTATTATGTTGGTGCGGCTTCGGAACTTTTAAATATCTTGATATATCTCGAGAACTACGCATCTGATCAAAAAATATCATAGAGCATAAATAGTAGGAAACTTAATTCTCTACAAAAAAGGTCTCTCAACATTTTGCCATAGCTCTCTTCGTTTCCGAGATATTTGCAGATTTATCTCAAGGGAAGGGGCCTGACGGACATATTTCGAGATATTTCTTATTCTTGTTGTTCTTCTTCTGCACAGCTAAGCTGGAAGTGGCATTTGCAGGTCGCAATAGTGCAGAGTTATCTCAAAGAAAGGGGCCACGGTGTTTCTGTATCTCTATTATGTTGGTGCGGCTTCGGAACTTTTAACTATCTTGATATATCTCGAGAACTACGCATCTGGTCAAAAAATATCATAGAACATAAAAAGTAGGAAACTTAATTCTCTACAAAAACGGTCTCTTAACATTTTGCCATAGCTCGCTGCGTTTCCGAGATATTTGCAGATTTATCTCAAGGGAAGGGGCCTGACGGACATATTTCGAGATATTTCTTCTTCTTGTTGTTCTTCTTCTGCACAGCTAAGCTGGAAGTGGCATTTGCGGCTCGCACTAGTGCAGAGTTATCTCAAAGAAAGGGGCCACGGTGTTTCTGTATCTCTGTTATGTTGGTGCGTCTTCGGAACTTTTAAATACCTTGATATATCTCGAGAACTACGCATCTGATCAAAAAATATCATAGAACATAAATAGTAGGAAACTTAATTCTCTACAAAAAAGGTCTCTCAACATTTTGCCATAGCTCTCTTCGTTTCCGAGATATTTGCAGATTTATCTCAAGGGAAGGGGCCTGACGGACATATTTCGAGATATTTCTTCTTCTTGTTGTTCTTCTTCTGCACAGCTAAGCTGCAAGTGGCATTTGCGGCTCGCACTAGTGCAGAGTTATCTCAAAGAAAGGGGCCACGGTGTTTCTGTATCTCTATTATGTTGGTGCGGCTTCGGAACTTTTAAATATCTTGATATATCTCGAGAACTACGCATCTGATCAAAAAATATCATAGAACATAAATAGTAGGAAACTTAATTCTCTACAAAAAAGGTCTCTCAACATTTTGCCATAGCTCTCTTCGTTTCCGAGATATTTGCAGATTTATCTCAAGGGAAGGGGCCTGACGGACATATTTCGAGATATTTCTTATTCTTGTTGTTCTTCTTCTGCACAGCTAAGCTGGAAGTGGCATTTGCAGCTCGCGATAGTGCAGAATTATCTCAAAGAAAGGGGCCACGGTGTTTCTGCATCTCTATTATGTTGGTGCGGCTTCGGAACTTTTAAATATCTTGATATATCTCGAGAACTACGCATCTGATCAAAAAATATCATAGAGCATAAATAGTAGGAAACTTAATTCTCTACAAAAAAGGTCTCTCAACATTTTGCCATAGCTCTCTTCGTTTCCGAGATATTTGCAGATTTATCTCAAGGGAAGGGGCCTGACGGACATATTTCGAGATATTTCTTATTCTTGTTGTTCTTCTTCTGCACAGCTAAGCTGGAAGTGGCATTTGCAGGTCGCAATAGTGCAGAGTTATCTCAAAGAAAGGGGCCACGGTGTTTCTGTATCTCTATTATGTTGGTGCGGCTTCGGAACTTTTAACTATCTTGATATATCTCGAGAACTACGCATCTGGTCAAAAAATATCATAGAACATAAAAAGTAGGAAACTTAATTCTCTACAAAAACGGTCTCTTAACATTTTGCCATAGCTCGCTGCGTTTCCGAGATATTTGCAGATTTATCTCAAGGGAAGGGGCCTGACGGACATATTTCGAGATATTTCTTCTTCTTGTTGTTCTTCTTCTGCACAGCTAAGCTGGAAGTGGCATTTGCGGCTCGCACTAGTGCAGAGTTATCTCAAAGAAAGGGGCCACGGTGTTTCTGTATCTCTGTTATGTTGGTGCGTCTTCGGAACTTTTAAATGCCTTGATATATCTCGAGAACTACGCATCTGATCAAAAAATATCATAGAACATAAATAGTAGGAAACTTAATTCTCTACAAAAAAGGTCTCTCAACATTTTGCCATAGCTCTCTTCGTTTCCGAGATATTTGCAGATTTATCTCAAGGGAAGGGGCCTGACGGACATATTTCGAGATATTTCTTATTCTTGTTGTTCTTCTTCTGCACAGCTAAGCTGGAAGTGGCATTTGCAGCTCGCGATAGTGCAGAATTATCTCAAAGAAAGGGGCCACGGTGTTTCTGCATCTCTATTATGTTGGTGCGGCTTCGGAACTTTTAAATATCTTGATATATCTCGAGAACTACGCATCTGATCAAAAAATATCATAGAGCATAAATAGTAGGAAACTTAATTCTCTACAAAAAAGGTCTCTCAACATTTTGCCATAGCTCTCTTCGTTTCCGAGATATTTGCAGATTTATCTCAAGGGAAGGGGCCTGACGGACATATTTCGAGATATTTCTTATTCTTGTTGTTCTTCTTCTGCACAGCTAAACTGGAAGTGGCATTTCCAGCTCGCAATAGTGCAGAGTTATCTCAAAGAAAGGAGCCACGGTGTTTCTGTATCTCTATTCTGTTGGTGCGGCTTCGGAACTTTTAAATATCTTGATATATCTCGAGAACTACGCATCTGATCAAAAAATATCATAGAACATAAAAAGTAGGAAACTTAATTCTCTACAAAAACGGTCTCTTAACATTTTGCCATAGCTCGCTGCGTTTCCGAGATATTTGCAGATTTATCTCAAGGGAAGGGGCCTGACGGACATATTTCGAGATATTTCTTCTTCTTGTTGTTCTTCTTCTGCACAGCTAAGCTGGAAGTGGCATTTGCAGCACGCAATAGTGCAGAGTTATCTCAAAGAAAGGGGCCACGGTGTTTCTGTATCTCTATTATATTGGTGCGGCTTCGGAACTTTTAAATATCTTGATATATCTCGAGAACTACGCATCTGATCAAAAAATATCATAGAACATAAATAGTAGGAAACTTAATTCTCTACAAAAAAGGTCTCTTAACATTTTGCCATAGCTCTCTTCGTTTCCGAGATATTTGCAGATTTATCTCAAGGGAAGGGGCCTGACGGACATATTTCGAGATATTTCTTATTCTTGTTGTTCTTCTTCTGCACAGCTAAGCTGGAAGTGGCATTTGCAGCTCGCAATAGTGCAGAGTTATCTCAAAGAAAGGGGCCACGGTGTTTCTGTATCTCTATTATGTTGGTGCGGCTTCGGAACTTTTAAATATCTTGATATATCTCGAGAACTACGCATCTGATCAAAAAATATCATAGAACGTAAAAAGTAGGAAACTTAATTCTCTACAAAAACGGTCTCTTAACATTTTGCCATAGCTCGCTTCGTTTCCGAGGTATTTGCAGATTTATCTCAAGGGAAGGGGCCTGACGGACATATTTCGAGATATTTCTTCTTCTTGTTGTTCTTCTTCTGCACAGCTAAGTTGGAAGTGGCATTTGCGGCTCGCACTAGTGCACAGTTATCTCAAAGAAAGGGGCCACGGTGTTTCTGTATCTCTATTATGTTGGTGCGGCTTCGGAACTTTTAAATATCTCGATATATCTCGAAAACTACGCTTCTGATCAAAAAATATCATAGAACATAAATTGTAGGAAACATAATTCTCTACAAATAAGGTCTCTAAACATTTTGCCATAGCTCGCTTCGTTTCCGAGATATTTGCAGATTTATCTCAAGGGAAGGGGCCTGACGGACATATTTCGAGATATTTCTTCTTCTTGTTGTTCTTCTTCTGCACAGCTAAGCTGCAAGTGGCATTTGCGGCTCGCACTAGTGCAGAGTTATCTCAAAGAAAGGGGCCACGGTGTTTCTGTATCTCTATTATGTTGGTGCGGCTTCGGAACTTTTAAATATCTTGATATATCTCGAGAACTACGCATCTGATCAAAAAATATCATAGAACATAAATAGTAGGAAACTTAATTCTCTACAAAAAAGGTCTCTGAACATTTTGCCATAGCTCTCTTCGTTTCCGAGATATTTGCAGATTTATCTCAAGGGAAGGGGCCTGACGGACATATTTCGAGATATTTCTTATTCTTGTTGTTCTTCTTCTGCACAGCTAAGCTGGAAGTGGCATTTGCAGCTCGCAATAGTGCAGAGTTATCTCAAAGAAAGGGGCCACGGTGTTTCTGTATCTCTATTATGTTGGTGCGGCTTCGGAACTTTTAAATATCTCGATATATCTCGAAAACTACGCATCTGATCAAAAAATATCATAGAACATAAAAAGTAGGAAACTTAATTCTCTACAAAAAAGGTCTCTTAACATTTTGCCATAGCTCGCTTCGTTTCCGAGATATTTGCAGATTTATCTCAAGGGAAGGGGCCTGACGGACATATTTCGAGATATTTCTTCTTCTTGTTGTTCTTCTTCTGCACAGCTAAGCTGGAAGTGGCATTTGCAGCTCGCGATAGTGCAGAATTATCTCAAAGAAAGGGGCCACGGTGTTTCTGCATCTCTATTATGTTGGTGCGGCTTCGGAACTTTTAAATATCTTGATATATCTCGAGAACTACGCATCTGATCAAAAAATATCATAGAGCATAAATAGTAGGAAACTTAATTCTCTACAAAAAAGGTCTCTCAACATTTTGCCATAGCTCTCTTCGTTTCCGAGATATTTGCAGATTTATCTCAAGGGAAGGGGCCTGACGGACATATTTCGAGATATTTCTTATTCTTGTTGTTCTTCTTCTGCACAGCTAAGCTGGAAGTGGCATTTGCAGCTCGCAATAGTGCAGAGTTATCTCAAAGAAAGGGGCCACGGTGTTTCTGTATCTCTATTATGTTGGTGCGGCTTCGGAACTTTTAAATATCTCGATATATCTCGAAAACTACGCATCTGATCAAAAAATATCATAGAACATAAAAAGTAGGAAACTTAATTCTCTACAAAAAAGGTCTCTTAACATTTTGCCATAGCTCGCTTCGTTTCCGAGATATTTGCAGATTTATCTCAAGGGAAGGGGCCTGACGGACATATTTCGAGATATTTCTTCTTCTTGTTGTTCTTCTTCTGCACAGCTAAGCTGGAAGTGGCATTTGCGGCTCGCACTAGTGCAGAGTTATCTCAAAGAAAGGGGCCACGGTGTTTCTGTATCTCTATTATGTTGGTGCGGCTTCGGAACTTTTAAATATCTTGATATATCTCGAGAACTACGCATCTGATCAAAAAATATCATAGAACATAAATAGTAGGAAACTTAATTCTCTACAAAAAAGGTCTCTCAACATTTTGCCATAGCTCTCTTCGTTTCCGAGATATTTGCAGATTTATCTCAAGGGAAGGGGCCTGACGGACATATTTCGAGATATTTCTTATTCTTGTTGTTCTTCTTCTGCACAGCTAAGCTGGAAGTGGCATTTGCAGCTCGCGATAGTGCAGAATTATCTCAAAGAAAGGGGCCACGGTGTTTCTGCATCTCTATTATGTTGGTGCGGCTTCGGAACTTTTAAATATCTTGATATATCTCGAGAACTACGCATCTGATCAAAAAATATCATAGAGCATAAATAGTAGGAAACTTAATTCTCTACAAAAAAGGTCTCTCAACATTTTGCCATAGCTCTCTTCGTTTCCGAGATATTTGCAGATTTATCTCAAGGGAAGGGGCCTGACGGACATATTTCGAGATATTTCTTATTCTTGTTGTTCTTCTTCTGCACAGCTAAGCTGGAAGTGGCATTTGCAGGTCGCAATAGTGCAGAGTTATCTCAAAGAAAGGGGCCACGGTGTTTCTGTATCTCTATTATGTTGGTGCGGCTTCGGAACTTTTAACTATCTTGATATATCTCGAGAACTACGCATCTGGTCAAAAAATATCATAGAACATAAAAAGTAGGAAACATAATTCTCTACAAAAACGGTCTCTTAACATTTTGCCATAGCTCGCTGCGTTTCCGAGATATTTGCAGATTTATCTCAAGGGAAGGGGCCTGACGGACATATTTCGAGATATTTCTTCTTCTTGTTGTTCTTCTTCTGCACAGCTAAGCTGGAAGTGGCATTTGCGGCTCGCACTAGTGCAGAGTTATCTCAAAGAAAGGGGCCACGGTGTTTCTGTATCTCTGTTATGTTGGTGCGTCTTCGGAACTTTTAAATACCTTGATATATCTCGAGAACTACGCATCTGATCAAAAAATATCATAGAACATAAATAGTAGGAAACTTAATTCTCTACAAAAAAGGTCTCTCAACATTTTGCCATAGCTCTCTTCGTTTCCGAGATATTTGCAGATTTATCTCAAGGGAAGGGGCCTGACGGACATATTTCGAGATATTTCTTATTCTTGTTGTCCTTCTTCTGCACAGCTAAGCTGGAAGTGGCATTTGCAGCTCGCGATAGTGCAGAATTATCTCAAAGAAAGGGGCCACGGTGTTTCTGCATCTCTATTATGTTGGTGCGGCTTCGGAACTTTTAAATATCTTGATATATCTCGAGAACTACGCATCTGATCAAAAAATATCATAGAGCATAAATAGTAGGAAACTTAATTCTCTACAAAAAAGGTCTCTCAACATTTTGCCATAGCTCTCTTCGTTTCCGAGATATTTGCAGATTTATCTCAAGGGAAGGGGCCTGACGGACATATTTCGAGATATTTCTTATTCTTGTTGTTCTTCTTCTGCACAGCTAAACTGGAAGTGGCATTTCCAGCTCGCAATAGTGCAGAGTTATCTCAAAGAAAGGAGCCACGGTGTTTCTGTATCTCTATTCTGTTGGTGCGGCTTCGGAACTTTTAAATATCTTGATATATCTCGAGAACTACGCATCTGATCAAAAAATATCATAGAACATAAAAAGTAGGAAACTTAATTCTCTACAAAAACGGTCTCTTAACATTTTGCCATAGCTCGCTGCGTTTCCGAGATATTTGCAGATTTATCTCAAGGGAAGGGGCCTGACGGACATATTTCGAGATATTTCTTCTTCTTGTTGTTCTTCTTCTGCACAGCTAAGCTGGAAGTGGCATTTGCGGCTCGCACTAGTGCAGAGTTATCTCAGAGAAGGGGGCCACGGTGTTTCTGTATCTCTATTATGTTGGTGCGGCTTCGGAACTTTTAAATATCTCGATATATCTCGAAAACTACGCTTCTGATCAAAAAATATCATAGAACATAAATCGTAGGAAACTTAATTCTCTACAAAAAAGGTCTCTTAACATTTTGCCATAGCTCTCTTCGTTTCCGAGATATTTGCAGATTTATCTCAAGGGAAGGGGCCTGACGGACATATTTCGAGATATTTCTTCTTCTTGTTGTTCTTCTTCTGCACAGCTAAGCTGGAAGTGGCATTTGCAGCTCCCAATAGTGCAGAGTTATCTCAAAGAAAGGGGCCACGGTGTTTCTGTATCTCTACTATGTTGGTGCGGCTTCGGAACTTTTAAATATCTTGATATATCTCGAGAACTACGCATCTGATCAAAAAATATCATAGAACATAAAAAGTAGGAAACTTAATTCTCTACAAAAAAGGTCTCTTAACATTTTGCCATAGCTCGCTTCGTTTCCGAGATATTTGCAGGTTTATCTCAAGGGAAGGGGCCTAACGGACATATTTCGAGATATTTCTTCTTCTTGTTGTTCTTCTTCTGCACAGCTAAGCTGGAAGTGGCATTTGCGGCTCGCACTAGTACACAGTTATCTCAAAGAAAGGGGCCACGGTGTTTGGGTATCTCTATTATGTTGGTGCGGCTTCGGAACCTTTAAATATCTCGATATATCTCGAAAACTACGCTTCTGATCAAAAAATATCATAGAACATAAATTGTAGGAAACATAATTCTCTACAAAAAACGTCTCTTAACATTTTGCCATAGCTCGCTTCGTTTCCGAGATATTTGCAGATATATCCCAAGGGAAGGGGCCTGACGGACATATTTCGAGATATTTCTTCTTCTTGTTGCTCTTCTTCTGCACAGCTAAGCTGGAAGTGGCATTTGTAGGTCGCAATAGTGCAGAGTTATCTCAAAGAAAGGGGCCACGGTGTTTCTGTATCTCTATTATGTTGGTGCGCCTTCGGAACTTTTAAATATCTCGATATATCTCGAAAACTACGCTTCTGATCAAAAAATATCATAGAACGTAAATTGTAGGAAACATTATTCTCTACAAAAAAGGTCTCTTAACATTTTGCCATAGCTCGCTTCGTTTCCGAGATATTTGCAGATTTATCTCAAGGGAAGGGGCCTGACGGACATATTTCGAGATATTTCTTCTTCATGTTGTTCTTCTTCTGCACAGCTAAGCTGGAAGTGGCATTTGCGGCTCGCACTAGTACACAGTTATCTCAAAGAAAGGGGCCACGGTGTTTCTGTATCTCTATTATGTTGGTGCGGCTTCGGAACTTTTAAATATCTCGATATATCTCGAAAACTACGCTTCTGATCAAAAAATATCATAGAACATAAATTGTAGGAAACATAATTCTCTACAAAAAACGTCTCTTAACATTTTGCCATAGCTCGCTTCGTTTCCGAGATATTTGCAGATATATCCCAAGGGAAGGGGCCTGACGGACATATTTCGAGATATTTCTTCTTCTTGTTGTTCTTCTTCTGCACAGCTAAGCTGGAAGTGGCATTTGCAGGTCGCAATAGTGCAGAGTTATCTCAAAGAAAGGGGCCACGGTGTTTCTGTATCTCTATTATGTTGGTGCGGCTTCGGAACTTTTAAATATCTTGATATATCTCGAGAACTACGCATCTGATCAAAAAATATCATAGAACATAAAAAGTAGGAAACTTAATTCTCTACAAAAACGTTCTCTTAACATTTTGCCATAGCTCGCTTCGTTTCCGAGATATTTGCAGATTTATCTCAAGGGACGGGGCCTGACGGACATATTTCGAGATATTTCTTCTTCTTGTTGTTCTTCTTCTGCACAGCTAAGCTGGAAGTGGCATTTGCGGCTCGCAATCGTGCAGAGTTATCTCAAAGAAAGGGGCCACGGTGTTTCTGTATCTCTATTATGTTGGTGCGGCTTCGGAACTTTTAAATATCTTGATATATCTCGAGAACTACGCCTCTGATCGAAAAATATCATTGAACATAAAAAGTAGGAAACTTGATTCTCTACAAAAAAGGTCTCTTAACATTTTGCCATAGCTCGCTTCGTTTCCGAGATATTTGCAGATATATCTCAAGGGAAGGGGCCTGACGGACATATTTCGAGATATTTCTTCTTCATGTTGTTCTTCTTCTGCACAGCTAAGCTGGAAGTGGCATTTGCAGCGCGCAATAGTGCAGAGTTATCTCAAAGAAAGGGGCCACGGTGTTTCTGTATCTCTGTTATGTTGGTGCGGCTTCGGAACTTTTAAATGTCTTGATATCTCTCGAGAACTACGCATCTGATCAAAAAATATCATACTACATAAAAAGTAGGAAACTTAATTCTCTACAAGAAAGGTCTCCTAACATTTTGCCATAGCTCGCTTCGTTTCCGAGATATTTGCAGATTTATCTCAAGGGAAGGGGCCTGACGGACATATTTCGAGATATTTCTTCTTCTTGTTGTTCATCTTCTGCACAGCTAAGCTGGAAGTGGCATTTGCGGCTCGCACTAGTACACAGTTATCTCAAAGAAAGGGGCCACGGTGTTTCTGTATCTCTATTATGTTGGTGCGGCTTCGGAACTTTTAAATATCTCGATATATCTCGAAAACTACGCTTCTGATCAAAAAATATCATAGAACATAAATTGTAGGAAACATAATTCTCTACAAAAAACGTCTCTTAACATTTTGCCATAGCTCGCTTCGTTTCCGAGATATTTGCAGATATATCCCAAGGGAAGGGGCCTGACGGACATATTTCGAGATATATCTTCTTCTTGTTGTTCTTCTTCTGCACAGCTAAGCTGGAAGTGGCATTTGCAGGTCGCAATAGTGCAGAGTTATCTCAAAGAAAGGGGCCACGGTGTTTCTGTATCTCTATTATGTTGGTGCGGCTTCGGAACTTTTAAATATCTTGATATATCTCGAGAACTACGCATCTGATCAAAAAATATCATAGAACATAAAAAGTAGGAAACTTAATTCTCTACAAAAACGTTCTCTTAACATTTTGCCATAGCTCGCTTCGTTTCCGAGATATTTGCAGATTTATCTCAAGGGACGGGGCCTGACGGACATATTTCGAGATATTTCTTCTTCTTGTTGTTCTTCTTCTGCACAGCTAAGCTGGAAGTGGCATTTGCGGCTCGCACTAGTGCAGAGTTATCTCAAAGAAAGGGGCCACGGTGTTTCTGTATCTCTATTATATTGGTGCGGCTTCGGAACTTTTAAATATCTTGATATATCTCGAGAACTACGCATCTGATCAAAAAATATCATAGAACATAAATAGTAGGAAACTTAATCCTCTACAAAAAAGGTCTCTCAACATTTTGCCATAGCTCTCTTCGTTTCCGAGATATTTGCAGATTTATCTCAAGGGAAGGGGCCTGACCGACATATTTCGAGATATTTCTTATTCTTGTTGTTCTTCTTCTGCACAGCTAAGCTGGAAGTGGCATTTGCAGCTCGCAATAGTGCAGAATTATCTCAAAGAAAGGGGCCACGGTGTTTCTGTATCTCTATTATGTTGGTGCGGCTTCGGAACTTTTAAATATCTTGATATATCTCGAGAACTACGCATCTGATCAAAAAATATCATAGAACATAAAAAGTAGGAAACTTAATTCTCTACAAAAAAGGTCTCCTAACATTTTGCCATAGCTCGCTTCGTTTCCGAGATATTTGCAGGTTTATCTCAAGGGAAGGGGCCTAACGGACATATTTCGAGATATTTCTTCTTCTTGTTGTTCTTCTTCTGCACAGCTAAGCTGGAAGTGGCATTTGCGGCTCGCACTAGTATACAGTTATCTCAAAGAAAGGGGCCACGGTGTTTGGGTATCTCTATTATGTTGGTGCGGCTTCGGAACCTTTAAATATCTCGATATATCTCGAAAACTACGCTTCTGATCAAAAAATATCATAGAACATAAATTGTAGGAAACATAATTCTCTACAAAAAACGTCTCTTAACATTTTGCCATAGCTCGCTTCGTTTCCGAGATATTTGCAGATATATCCCAAGGGAAGGGGCCTGACGGACATATTTCGAGATATTTCTTCTTCTTGTTGTTCTTCTTCTGCACAGCTAAGCTGGAAGTGGCATTTGTAGGTCGCAATAGTGCAGAGTTATCTCAAAGAAAGGGGCCACGGTGTTTCTGTATCTCTATTATGTTGGTGCGCCTTCGGAACTTTTAAATATCTCGATATATCTCGAAAACTACGCTTCTGATCAAAAAATATCATAGAACATAAATTGTAGGAAACATAATTCTCTACAAAAACCGTCTCTTAACATTTTGCCATAGCTCGCTTCGTTTCCGAGATATTTGCAGATATATCACAAGGGAAGGGGCCTGACGGACATATTTCGAGATATTTCTTCTTCTTGTTGTTCTTCTTCTGCACAGCTAAGCTGGAAGTGGCATTTGCAGGTCGCAATAGTGCAGAGTTATCTCAGAGAAAGGGGCCACGGTGTTTCTGTATCTCTATTATGTTGGTGCGGCTTCGGAACTTTTAAATATCTCGATATATCTCGAAAACTACGCTTCTGATCAAAAAATATCATAGAACATAAATTGTAGGAAACATAATTCTCTACAAAAAAGGTCTCTTAACATTTTGCCATAGCTCGCTTCGTTTCCGAGATATTTGCAGATATATCTCAAGGGAAGGGGCCTGACGGACATATTTCGAGATATTTCTTCTTCTTGTTGTTCTTCTTCTGCACAGCTAAGCTGAAAGTGGCATTTACAGCTCGCAATAGTGCAAAGTTATCTCAAAGAAAGGGGCCACGGTGTTTCTGTATCTCTATTATGTTGGTGCGGCTTCGGAACTTTTACATATCTCGATATATCTCGAAAACTACGCTTCTGATCAAAAAATATCATAGAACATAAATCGTAGGAAACTTAATTCTCTACAAAAAAGGTCTCTTAACATTTTGCCATAGCTCTCTTCGTTTCCGAGATATTTGCAGATTTATCTCAAGGGAAGGGGCCTGACGGACATATTTCGAGATATTTCTTCTTCTTGTTGTTATTCTTCTGCACAGCTAAGCTGGAAGTGGCATTTGCAGCTCCCAATAGTGCAGAGTTATCTCAAAGAAAGGGGCCATGGTGTTTCTGTATCTCTATTATGTTGGTGCGGCTTCGGAACTTTTAAATATCTTGATATATCTCGAGAACTACGCATCTGATCAAAAAATATCATAGAACATAAAAAGTAGGAAACTTAATTCTCTACAAAAAAGGTCTCTTAACATTTTGCCATAGCTCGCTTCGTTTCCGAGATATTTGCAGGTTTATCTCAAGGGAAGGGGCCTAACGGACATATTTCGAGATATTTCTTCTTCATGTTGTTCTTCTTCTGCACAGCTAAGCTGGAAGTGGCATTTGCGGCTCGCACTAGTACACAGTTATCTCAAAGAAAGGGGCCACGGTGTTTCTGTATCTCTATTATGTTGGTGCGGCTTCGGAACTTTTAAATATCTCGATATATCTCGAAAACTACGCTTCTGATCAAAAAATATCATAGAACATAAATTGTAGGAAACATAATTCTCTACAAAAAACGTCTCTTAACATTTTGCCATAGCTCGCTTCGTTTCCGAGATATTTGCAGATATATCCCAAGGGAAGGGGCCTGACGGACATATTTCGAGATATTTCTTCTTCTTGTTGTTCTTCTTCTGCACAGCTAAGCTGGAAGTGGCATTTGCAGGTCGCAATAGTGCAGAGTTATCTCAAAGAAAGGGGCCACGGTGTTTCTGTATCTCTATTATGTTGGTGCGGCGTCGGAACTTTTAAATATCTTGATATATCTCGAGAACTACGCATCTGATCAAAAAATATCATAGAACATAAAAAGTAGGAAACTTAATTCTCTACAAAAACGTTCTCTTAACATTTTGCCATAGCTCGCTTCGTTTCCGAGATATTTGCAGATTTATCTCAAGGGACGGGGCCTGACGGACATATTTCGAGATATTTCTTCTTCTTGTTGTTCTTCTTCTGCACAGCTAAGCTGGAAGTGGCATTTGCGGCTCGCACTAGTGCAGAGTTATCTCAAAGAAAGGGGCCACGGTGTTTCTGTATCTCTATTATATTGGTGCGGCTTCGGGACTTTTAAATATCTTGATATATCTCGAGAACTACGCATCTGATCAAAAAATATCATAGAACATAAATAGTAGGAAACTTAATTCTCTACAAAAAAGGTCTCTCAACATTTTGCCATAGCTCTCTTGGTTTCCGAGATATTTGCAGATTTATCTCAAGGGAAGGGGCCTGACGGACATATTTCGAGATATTTCTTATTCTTGTTGTTCTTCTTCTGCACAGCTAAGCTGGAAGTGGCATTTGCAGCTCGCAATAGTGCAGAATTATCTCAAAGAAAGGGGCCACGGTGTTTCTGTATCTCTATTATGTTGGTGCAGCTTCGGAACTTTTACATATCTTGATATATCTCGAGAACTACGCATCTGATCAAAAAATATCATAGAACATAAAAAGTAGGAAACTTAATTCTCTACAAAAACGGTCTCTTAACATTTTGCCATAGCTCGCTCCGTTTCCGAGATATTTGCAGATTTATCTCAAGGGAAGGGGCCTGACGGACATATTTCGAGATATTTCTTCTTCTTGTTGTTCTTCTTCTGCACAGCTAAGCTGGAAGTGGCATTTGCGGCTCGCACTAGTACACAGTTATCTCAAAGAAAGGGGCCACGGTGTTTCTGTATCTCTATTATGTTGGTGCGGCTTCGGAACTTTTAAATATCTCGATATATCTCGAAAACTACCCTTCTGATCAAAAAATATCATAGAACATAAATTGTAGGAAACATAATTCTCTACAAAAAACATCTCTTAACATTTTGCCATAGCTCGCTTCGTTTCCGAGATATTTGCAGATATATCCCAAGGGAAGGGGCCTGACGGACATATTTCGAGATATTTCTTCTTCTTGTTGTTCTTGTTCTGCACAGCTAAGCTGAAAGTGGCATTTGTAGGTCGCAATAGTGCAGAGTTATCTCAAAGAAAGGGGCCACGGTGTTTCTGTATCTCTATTATGTTGGTGCGCCTTCGGAACTTTTAAATATCTCGATATATCTCGAAAACTACGCTTCTGATCAAAAAATATCATAGAACGTAAATTGTAGGAAACATTATTCTCTACAAAAAAGGTCTCTAAACATTTTGCCATAGCTCGCTTCGTTTCCGAGATATTTGCAGATGTATCTCAAGGGAAGGGTCCTGATGGACATATTTCGAGATATTTCTTCTTCTTGTTGTTCTTCTTCTGCACAGCTAAACTGGAAGTGGCATTTCCAGCTCGCAATCGTGCAGAGTTATCTCAAAGAAAGGGGCCACGGTGTTTCTGTATCTCTATTATGTTGGTGCGGCTTCGGAACTTTTAAATATCTTGATATATCTCGAGAACTACGCATCTGATCAAAAAATATCATAGAACATAAAAAGTAGGAAACTTAATTCTCTACAAAAAAGGTCTCTTAACATTTTGCCATAGCTCGCTTCGTTTCCGATATATTTGCAGGTTTATCTCAAGGGAAGGGGCCTAACGGACATATTTCGAGATATTTCTTCTTCTTGTTGTTCTTCTTCTGCACAGCTAAGCTGGAAGTGGCATTTGCGGCTCGCACTAGTATACAGTTATCTCAAAGAAAGGGGCCACGGTGTTTGGGTATCTCTATTATGTTGGTGCGGCTTCGGAACCTTTAAATATCTTGATATATCTCGAAAACTACGCTTCTGATCAAAAAATATCATAGAACATAAATTGTAGGAAACATAATTCTCTACAAAAAACGTCTCTTAACATTTTGCCATAGCTCGCTTCGTTTCCGAGATATTTGCAGATATATCCCAAGGGAAGGGGCCTGACGGACATATTTCGAGATATTTCTTCTTCTTGTTGCTCTTCTTCTGCACAGCTAAGCTGGAAGTGGCATTTGTAGGTCGCAATAGTGCAGAGTTATCTCAAAGAAAGGGGCCACGGTGTTTCTGTATCTCTATTATGTTCGTGCGCCTTCGGAACTTTTAAATATCTCGATATATCTCGAAAACTACGCTTCTGATCAAAAAATATCATAGAACGTAAATTGTAGGAAACATTATTCTCTACAAAAAAGGTCTCTTAACATTTTGCCATAGCTCGCTTCGTTTCCGAGATATTTGCAGATTTATCTCAAGGGAAGGGGCCTGACGGACATATTTCCCGATATTTCTTCTTCATGTTGTTCTTCTTCTGCACAGCTAAGCTGGAAGTGGCATTTGCGGCTCGCACTAGTACACAGTTATCTCAAAGAAAGGGGCCACGGTGTTTCTGTATCTCTATTATGTTGGTGCGGCTTCGGAACTTTTAAATATCTCGATATATCTCGAAAACTACGCTTCTGATCAAAAAATATCATAGAACATAAATTGTAGGAAACATAATTCTCTACAAAAAACGTCTCTTAACATTTTGCCATAGCTCTCTTGGTTTCCGAGATATTTGCAGATTTATCTCAAGGGAAGGGGCCTGACGGACATATTTCGAGATATTTCTTATTCTTGTTGTTCTTCTTCTGCACAGCTAAGCTGGAAGTGGCATTTGCAGCTCGCAATAGTGCAGAATTATCTCAAAGAAAGGGGCCACGGTGTTTCTGTATCTCTATTATGTTGGTGCAGCTTCGGAACTTTTACATATCTTGATATATCTCGAGAACTACGCATCTGATCAAAAAATATCATAGAACATAAAAAGTAGGAAACTTAATTCTCTACAAAAACGGTCTCTTAACATTTTGCCATAGCTCGCTCCGTTTCCGAGATATTTGCAGATTTATCTCAAGGGAAGGGGCCTGACGGACATATTTCGAGATATTTCTTCTTCTTGTTGTTCTTCTTCTGCACAGCTAAGCTGGAAGTGGCATTTGCGGCTCGCACTAGTACACAGTTATCTCAAAGAAAGGGGCCACGGTGTTTCTGTATCTCTATTATGTTGGTGCGGCTTCGGAACTTTTAAATATCTCGATATATCTCGAAAACTACCCTTCTGATCAAAAAATATCATAGAACATAAATTGTAGGAAACATAATTCTCTACAAAAAACATCTCTTAACATTTTGCCATAGCTCGCTTCGTTTCCGAGATATTTGCAGATATATCCCAAGGGAAGGGGCCTGACGGACATATTTCGAGATATTTCTTCTTCTTGTTGTTCTTGTTCTGCACAGCTAAACTGGAAGTGGCATTTCCAGCTCGCAATCGTGCAGAGTTATCTCAAAGAAAGGGGCCACGGTGTTTCTGTATCTCTATTACGTTGGTGCGGCTTCGGAACTTTTAAATATCTTGATATATCTCGAGAACTACGCATCTGATCAAAAAATATCATAGAACATAAAAAGTAGGAAACTTAATTCTCTACAAAAAAGGTCTCTTAACATTTTGCCATAGCTCGCTTCGTTTCCGAGATATTTGCAGGTTTATCTCAAGGGAAGGGGCCTAACGGACATATTTCGAGATATTTCTTCTTCTTGTTGTTCTTCTTCTGCACAGCTAAGCTGGAAGTGGCATTTGCGGCTCGCACTAGTATACAGTTATCTCAAAGAAAGGGGCCACGGTGTTTGGGTATCTCTATTATGTTGGTGCGGCTTCGGAACCTTTAAATATCTCGATATATCTCGAAAACTACGCTTCTGATCAAAAAATATCATAGAACGTAAATTGTAGGAAACATTATTCTCTACAAAAAAGGTCTCTTAACATTTTGCCATAGCTCGCTTCGTTTCCGAGATATTTGCAGATTTATCTCAAGGGAAGGGTCCTGATGGACATATTTCGAGATATTTCTTCTTCTTGTTGCTCTTCATCTGCACAGCTAAACTGGAAGTGGCATTTCCAGCTCGCAATCGTGCAGAGTTATCTCAAAGAAAGGGGCCACGGTGTTTCTGTATCTCTATTATGTTGGTGCGGCTTCGGAACTTTTAAATATCTTGATATATCTCGAGAACTACGCCTCTGATCGAAAAATATCATAGAGCATAAAAAGTAGGAAACTTAATTCTCTACAAAAACGTTCTCTTAACATTTTGCCATACCTCGCTTCGTTTCCGAGATATTTGCAGATTGATCTCAAGGGACGGGGCCTGACGGACATATTTCGAGATATTTCTTCTTCTTGTTGTTCTTCTTCTGCACAGCTAAACTGGAAGTGGCATTTACAGCTCGCAATAGTGCAGAGTTATCTCAAAGAAAGGGGCCACGGTGTTTCTGTATCTCTATTATGTTGGTGCGGCTTCGGAACTTTTAAATATCTCGATATATCTCGAAAACTACGCTTCTGATCAAAAAATATCATAGAACATAAATTGTAGGAAACATAATTCTCTACAAAAAAGGTCTCTTAACATTTTGCCATAGCTCGCTTCGTTTCCGAGATATTTGCAGATATATCTCAAGGGAAGGGGCCTGACGGACATATTTCGAGATATTTCTTCTTCTTGTTGTTCTTCTTCTGCACAGCTAAACTGGAAGTGGCATTTACAGCTCGCAATAGTGCAGAGTTATCTCAAAGAAAGGGGCCACGGTGTTTCTGTATCTCTATTATGTTGGTGCGGATTCGGAACTTTTAAATATCTTGATATATCTCGAGAACTACGCATCTGATCAAAAAATATCATAGAACATAAATAGTGGGAAACTTAATTCTCTACAAAAAAGGTCTCTTAACATTTTGCCATAGCTCGCTTGGTTTCCGAGATATTTGCAGATTTATCTCAAGGGAAGGGGCCTAACGGACATATTTCGAGATATTTCTTCTTCTTGTTGTTCTTCTTCTGCACAGCTAAGCTGGAAGTGGCATTTACAGCTCGCAATAGTGCAGAGTTATCTCAAAGAGAGGGGCCACGGTGTTTCTGTATCTCTATTATGTTGGTGCGGCTTCGGAACTTTTAAATATCTTGATATATCTCGATAACTACGCATCTGATCAAAAAATATCATAGAACATGAAAAGTAGGAAACTTAATTCTCTACAAAAAAGGTCTCTTAACATTTTGCCATAGCTCGCTTCGTTTCCGAGATATTTGCAGATTTATCTCAAGGGAAGGGGCCTAACGGACATATTTCGAGATATTTCTTCTTCTTGTTGTTCTTCTTCTGCACAGCTAAACTGGAAGTGGCATTTACAGCTCGCAATAGTGCAGAGCTATCTCAAAGAAAGGGGCCACGGTGTTTCTGTATCTCTATTATGTTGGTGCGGCTTCGGAACTTTTAAATATCTTGATATATCTCGAGAACTACGCCTCTCATCGAAAAATATCATAGAACATAAAAAGTAGGAAACGTAGTTCTCTACAAAAAAGGTCTCTTAACATTTTGCCATAGCTCGCTTCGTTTCCGAGATATTTGCAGATTCATCTCAAGGGAAGGGGCCTGACGGACATATTTCGAGATATTTCTTCTTCTTGTTGTTCTTCTTCTGCACAGCTAAGCTGGAAGTGGCATTTGCAGCGCGCAATAGTGCAGAGTTATCTCAAAGAAAGGGGCCACGGTGTTTCTGTATCTCTGTTATGTTGGTGCGGCTTCGGAACTTTTAAATATCTTGATATATCTCGAGAACTACGCATCTGATCAAAAAATATCATAGAAGATAAAAAGTAGGAAACTTAATTCTCTACAAAAAAGGTCTCTTAACATTTTGCCATAGCTCGCTTCGTTTCCGAGATATTTGCAGATTTATCTCAAGGGAAGGGGCCTGACGGACATATTTCGAGATATTTCTTCTTCTTGTTGTTCTTCTTCTGCACAGCTAAGCTGGAAGTGGCATTTGCGGCTCGCACTAGTGCAGAGTTATCTCAAAGAAAGGGGCCACGGTGTTTCTGTATCCCTATTATGTTGGTGCGGCTTCGGAACTTTTAAATATCTCGATATATCTCGAAAACTACGCTTCTGATCAAAAAATATCATAGAACCTAAATTGTAGGAAACATAATTCTCTACAAAAAAGGTCCCTTAACATTTTGCCATAGGTCACTTCGTTTCCGAGATATTTGCAGATATATCTCAAGGGAAGGGGCCTGACGGACATATTTCGAGATATTTCTTCTTCTTGTTGTTCTTCTTCTGCACAGCTAAGCTGGAAGTGGCATTTACAGCTCGCAATAGTGCAGAGTTATATCAAAGAAAGGGGCCACGGTGTTTCTGTATCTCTATTATGTTGGTGCGGCTTCGGAACTTTTAAATATCTTGATATATCTCGAGAACTACGCATCTGATCAAAAAATATCATAGAACATGAAAAGTAGGAAACTTAATTCTCTACGAAAAAGGTCTCTTAACATTTTGCCATAGCTCTCTTCGTTTCCGAGATATTTGCAGATTTATCTCAAGGGAAGGGGCCTGACGGACATATTTCGAGATATTTCTTCTTCTTGTTGTTCTTCTTCTGCACAGCTAAACTGGAAGTGGCATTTCCAGCTCGCAATAGTGCAGAGTTATCTCAAAGAGAGGGGCCACGGTGTTTCTGTATCTCTATTATGTTGGTGCGGCTTCGGAACTTTTAAATATCTTGATATATCTCGAGAACTACGCATCTGATCAAAAAATATCATAGAAGATAAAAAGTAGGAAACCTAATTCTATACAAAAAAGGTCTCTTAACATTTTGCCATAGCTCGCTTCGTTTCCGAGATATTTGCAGATTTATCTCAAGGGAAGGGGCCTGACGGACATATTTCGAGATATTTCTTCTTCTTGTTGTTCTTCTTCTGCACAGCTAAGCTGGAAGTGGCATTTGCGGCTCGCACTAGTGCAGAGTTATCTCAAAGAAAGGGGCCACGGTGTTTCTGTATCTCTATTATGTTGGTGCGGCTTCGGAACTTTTAAATATCTCGATATATCTCGAAAACTACGCTTCTGATCAAAAAATATCATAGAACATAAAAAGTAGGAAACTTAATTCTCTACAAAAAAGGTCTCTCAACATTTTGCCATTGCTCGCTTCGTTTCCGAGATATTTGCAGATTTATCTCAAGGGAAGGGGCCTAACGGACATATTTCGAGATATTTCTTCTTCTTGTTGTTCTTCTTCTGCACAGCTAAGCTGGAAGTGTCATTTGCAGCTCGCAATAGTGCAGAGTTATCTCAAAGAAAGGGGCCACGGTGTTTCTGTATCTCTATTATGTTGGTGCGGCTTCGGAACTTTTAAATATCTTGATATATCTCGAGAACTACGCATCTGATCAAAAAATATCATAGAACATAAAAAGTTGGAAACCTAATTTTCTACAAAAAAGGTCTCTTAACATTTTGCCGTAGCTCGCTTCGTTTCCGAGATATTTGCAGATTTATCTCAAGGGAAGGGGCCTGACGGACATATTTCGAAATATTTCTTATTCTTGTTGTTCTTCTTCTGCACAGCTAAGCTGGAAGTGGCATTTGCAGCTCGCAATAGTGCAGGGTTATCTCAAAGAAAGGGGCCACGGTGTTTCTGTACCTCTATTATGTTGGTGCAGCTTCGGAGCTTTTAAATATCTTGATATATCTCGAGAACTACGCATCTGATCAAAAAATATCATAGAACATAAAAAGTAGGCAACTTAATTCTCTACAAAAAAGGTCTCTTAACGTTTTGCAATAGCTCGCTTCGTTTCCGAGATATTTGCAGATTTATCTCAAGGGAAGGGTCCTGATGGACATATTTCGAGATATTTCTTCTTCTTGTTGTTCTTCTTCTGCACAGCTAAACTGGAAGTGGCATTTCCAGCTCGCAATCGTGCAGAGTTATCTCAAAGAAAGGGGCCACGGTGTTTCTGTATCTCTATTATGTTGGTGCGGCTTCGGAACTTTTAAATATCTTGATATATCTCGAGAACTACGCCTCTGATCGAAAAATATCATACAACATAAAAAGTAGGAAACTTAATTCTCTACAAAAAAGGTCTCTTAACATTTTGCCATAGCTCGCTTCGTTTCCGAGATATTTGCAGATTTATCTCAAGGGAAGGGGCCTGACGGACATATTTCGAGATATTTCTTCTTCTTGTTGTTCTTCTTCTGCACAGCTAAGCTGGAAGTGGCATTTGCAGCTCGCAATAGTGCAGAGTTATCGCAATGAAAGGGGCCACGGTGTTTCTGTATCTCTATTATGTTGGTGCGGCTTCGGAACTTTTAAATATCTTGATATATCTCGAGAACTACGCATCTGATCAAAAAATATCATAGAACATAAATTGTAGGAAACATAATTCTCTACAAAAAAGGTCTCTTAACATTTTGCCATAGCTCGCTTCGCTTCCGAGATATTTGCAGATTTATCTCAAGGGAAGGGGTCTGACGGACATATTTCGAGATATTTCTTCTTCTTGTTGGTCTTCTTCTGCACAGCTAAGCTGGAAGTGGCAGTTGCAGCTCGCAATAGTGCAGAGTTATCTCGAAGAAAGGGGCCACGGTGTTTCTGTATCTCTATTATGTTGGTGCGGCTTCGGATCTTTTAAATATCTCGATATATCTCGAAAACTACGCTTCTGATCAAAAAATATCATAGAACGTAAATTGTGGGAAACATAATTCTCTACAAAAAAGGTCTCTCAACATTTTGCCATAGCTCGCTTCGTTTCCGAGATATTTGCAGATTTATCTCAAGGGAAGGGGTCTGACGGACATATTTCGAGATATTTCTTCTTCTTATTGTTCTTCTTCTGCACAGCTAAGCTGGAAGTGGCATTTGCAGCTCGCAATAGTGCAGAGTTATCTCAAAGAAAGGGGCCACGGTGTTTCTGTATCTCTATTATGTTGGTGCGGCTTCGGAACTTTTAAATATCTTGATATATCTCGAGAGCTACGCATCCGATCAAAAAATATCATAGAACATAAAAAGTAGGAAACTTAATTCTCTACAAAAAAGGTCTCTTAACATTTTGCCATAGCTCGCTTCGTTTCCGAGATATTTGCAGATTTATCTCGAGGGAAGGGGCCTGACGGACATATTTCGAGATATTTCTTCTTCTTGTTGTTCTTCAATCTGCACAGCTAAGCTGGACGTGGCATTTACAGCTCGCAATAGTGCAGAGTTATCTCAAAGAAAGGGGCCACGGTGTTTCTGTATCTCTATTATGTTGGTGCGGCTTCGGAACTTTTAAATATCTTGATATATCTCGAGAACTACGCATCTGATCAAAAAATATCATAGAACATAAAAAGTAGGAAACTTAATTCTCTACAAATAAGGTCTCTTAACATTTTGCCATAGCTCGCTTCGTTTCCGAGATATTTGCAGATATATCTCAAGGGAAGGGGCCTGACGGACATTTTTCGAGATATTTCTTCTTCTTGTTGTTCTTCTTCTGCACAGCTAAGCTGGAAGTGGCATTTGCAGCTTGCAATAGTGCAGAGTTATCTCGAAGAAAGGGGCCACGGTGTTTCTGTATCTCTATTATGTTGGTGCGGCTTCGGAACTTTTAGATATCTTGATATATCTCGAGAACTACGCATCTGATCAAAAAATATCATAGAACATAAAAAGTAGGAAACTTAATTCTCTACAAAAAAGGTCTCTTAACATTTTGCCATAGCTCGCTTCGTTTCCGAGATATTTGCAGATTTATCTCAAGGGAAGGGGCCTGACGGACATATTTCGAGATATTTCTTCTTTTTGTTGTTCTTCTTCTGCACAGCTAAGCTGGAAGTGGCATTTGCAGCTCGCAATAGTGCAGAGTTATCTCAAAGAAAGGGGCCACGGTGTTTCTGTATCTCTATTATGTTGGTGCGGCTTCGGATTTTTTAAATATCTTGATATATCTCGAGAACTACGCATCCGATCAAAAAATATCACAGAGCATAAAAAGTAGGAAACTTAATTCTCTACAAAAATGGTCTCTTAACATTTTGCCATAGCTCGCTTCGTTTCCGAGATATTTGCAGATTTATCTCGAGGGAAGGGGCCTGACGGACATATTTCGAGATATTTCTTCTTCTTGTTGTTCTTCTTCTGCACAGCTAAGCTGGAAGCGGCATTTGCGGCTCGCACTAGTGCAGGGTTATCTCAAAGAAAGGGGCCACGGTGTTTCTGTATCTCTATTATGTTGGTGCGGCTTCGGATCTTTTAAATATCTCGATATATCTCGAAAACTACGCTTCTGATTAAAAAATATCATAGAACATAAATTGTAGGAAACATAATTCTCTACAAAAAAGGTCTCTTAACATTTTGCCATAGCTCGTTTCGTTTCCGAGATATTTGCAGATATATCTCAAGGGAAGGGGCCTGACGGACATATTTCGAGATATTTCCTCTTCTTGTTGTTCTTCTTCTGCACAGCTAAACTGGAAGTGGCATTTCCAGCTCGCAATAGCGCAGAGTTATCTCAAAGAAAGGGGCCACGGTGTTTCTGTATCTCTATTATGTTGGTGCGGCTTCGGAACTTTTAAATATCTTGATATATCTCGAGAACTACGCATCTGATCAAAAAATATCATAGAACATAAAAAGTAGGAAACCTAATTCTCTACAAATAAGGTCTCTTAACATTTTGCCATAGCTCGCTTCGTTTCCGAGATATTTGCAGATTTATCTCAAGGGAAGGGGCCTGACGGACATTTTTCGAGATATTTCTTCTTCTTGTTGTTCTTCTTCTGCACAGCTAAGCTGGAAGTGGCATTTGCAGCTCGCAATAGTGCAGAGTTATCTCGAAGAAAGGGGCCACGGTGTTTCTGTATCTCTATTATGTTGGTGCGGCTTCGGAACTTTTAAATATCTTGATATATCTCGAGAACTACGCATCTGATCAAAAAATATCATAGAACATAAAAAGTAGGAAACTTAATTCTCTACAAAAAAGGTCTCTTAACATTTTGCCATAGCTCGCTTCGTTTCCAAGATACTTGCAGATTTATCTCAAGGGAAGGGGCCTGACGGACATATTTCGAGATATTTCTTCTTCTTGTTGTTCTTCTTCTGCACAGCTAAACTGGAAGTGGCATTTCCAGCTCGCAGTAGTGCCGAGTTATCTCAAAGAAAGGGGCCACGGTGTTTCTGTATCTCTATTATGTTGGTGCGGCTTCGGAACTTTTAAATATCTTGATATATCTCGAGAACTACGCATCTGATCAAAAAATATCATAGAACATAAAAAGTAGAAAACTTAATTCTCTACAAAAAAGGTCTCTCAACATTTTGCCATAGCTCGCTTCGTTTCCGAGATATATGCAGATTTATCTCAAGGGAAGGGGCCTGACGGACATATTTCGAGATATTTCTTCTTCTTGTTGTTCTTCTTCTGCACAGCTAAACTGGAAGTGTCATTTCCAGCTCGCAATAGTGCAGAGTTATCTGAAAGATGGGGGCCACGGTGTTTCTGTATCTCTATTATGTTGGTGCGGCTTCGGAACTTTTAAATATCTTGATATATCTCGAGAACTACGCATCTGATCAAAAAATATCATAGAACATAAAAAGTAGGAAACTTAATTCTCTACAAAAAAGGTCTCTTAACATTTTGCCATAGCTCGCTTCGTTTCCAAGATACTTGCAGATTTATCTCAAGGGAAGGGGCCTGACGGACATATTTCGAGATATTTCTTCTTCTTGTTGTTCTTCTTCTGCACAGCTAAACTGGAAGTGGCATTTCCAGCTCGCAGTAGTGCCGAGTTATCTCAAAGAAAGGGGCCACGGTGTTTCTGTATCTCTATTATGTTGGTGCGGCTTCGGAACTTTTAAATATCTTGATATATCTCGAGAACTACGCATCTGATCAAAAAATATCATAGAACATAAAAAGTAGAAAACTTAATTCTCTACAAAAAAGGTCTCTCAACATTTTGCCATAGCTCGCTTCGTTTCCGAGATATATGCAGATTTATCTCAAGAGAAGGGGCCTGACGGACATATTTCGAGATATTTCTTCTTCTTGTTGTTCTTCTTCTGCACAGCTAAACTGGAAGTGTCATTTCCAGCTCGCAATAGTGCAGAGTTATCTGAAAGAAGGGGGCCACGGTGTTTCTGTATCTCTATTATGTTGGTGCGGCTTCGGAACTTTTAAATATCTTGATATATCTCGAGAACTACGCATCTGATCAAAAAATATCATAGAACATAAAAAGTAGGAAACTTAATTCTCTACAAATAAGGTCTCTTAACATTTTGCCATAGCTCTCTTCGTTTCCGAGATATTTGCAGATTTATCTCAAGGGAAGGGGCCTGACGGACATATTTCGAGATACTTCTTCTTCTTGTTGTTCTTCTTCTGCACAGCTAAGCTGGAAGTGGCATTTGCAGCTCGCAATAGTGCAGAGTTATCCCAAAGAAAGGGGCCACGGTGTTTCTGTATCTCTATTATGTTGGTGC
The DNA here is from genome assembly GCF_051020975.1 of Osmia lignaria lignaria. Taxonomy (NCBI): domain Eukaryota; kingdom Metazoa; phylum Arthropoda; class Insecta; order Hymenoptera; family Megachilidae; genus Osmia; species Osmia lignaria. Next base: position 22,386,156 of record NW_027478163.1, read on the forward strand.
GGCTTCGGAACTTTTAAATATCTTGATATATCTCGAGAACTACGCATCTGATCAAAAAATATCATAGAACATAAAAAATAGGAAACCTAATTTTCTACAAAAAAGGTCTCTTAACATTTTGCCGTAGCTCGCTTCGTTTCCGAGATATTTGCAGATTTATCTCAAGGGAAGGGGCCTGACGGACATATTTCGAAATATTTCTTATTCTTGTTGTTCTTCTTCTGCACAGCTAAGCTGGAAGTGGCATTTGCAGCTCGCAATAGTGCAGAGTTATCTCAAAGAAAGGGGCCACGGTGTTTCTGTACCTCTATTATGTTGGTGCAGCTTCGGAGCTTTTAAATATCTTGATATATCTCGAGAACTACGCATCTGATCAAAAAATATCATAGAACATAAAAAGTAGGAAACCTAATTCTCTACAAAAAAGGTCTCTTAAGATTTTGCCATAGCTCGCTTCGTTTCCGAGATATTTGCAGATTTATCTCAAGGGAAGGGGCCTGACGGACATATTTCGAGATATTTCTTCTTCTTGTTGTTCTTCTTCTGCACAGCTAAGCTGGAAGTGGCATTTGCGGCTCGCACTAGTGCAGAGTTATCTCAAAGAAAGGGGCCACGGTGTTTCTGTATCTCTATTATGTTGGTGCGGCTTCTTAACTTTTAAATATCTTGATATATCTCGAGAACTACGCATCTGATCAAAAAATATCATAGAACATAAAAAGTAGGAAACTCAATTCTCTACAAAAAAGGTTTCTTAACATTTTGCAATAGCTCGCTTCGTTTCCGAGATATTTGCAGATTTATCGCAAGGGAAGGGGCCTGACGGACATATTTCGAAATATTTCTTCTTCTTGTTGTTCTTCTTCTGCACAGCTAAGCTGGAAGTGGCATTTGCAGCTCGCAATTGTGCAGAGTTATCTCAAAGAGAGGGGCCACGGTGTTTCTGTATCTCTATTATGTTGGTGCGGCTTCGGAACTTTTAAATATCTTGATATATCTCGAGAACTACGCATCTGATCAAAAAATATCATAGAACATAAAAAGTAGGAAACTTAATTCGCTACAAAAAAGGTCCCTTAACATTTTGCCATAGCTCGCTTCGTTTCCGAGATATTTGCAGATTTATCTCAAGGGAAGGGGCCTAACGGACATATTTCGTGATATTTCTTCTTCTTGTTGTTCTTCTTCTGCACAGCTAAGCTGGAAGTGGCATTTGCGGCTCGCACTAGTACAGAGTTATCTCAAAGAAAGGGGCCACGGTGTTTCTGTATCTCTATTATGTTGGTGCGGCTTCGGAACTTTTAAATATCTTGATATATCTCGAGAACTACGCATCTGATCAAAAAATATCATAGAACATAAATTGTACGAAACATAATTCTCTACAAAAAAGGTCTCTTAACATTTTGCCATAGCTCGCTTCGTTTCCGAGATATTTGCAGATATATCTCAAGGGAAGGGGCCTGACGGACATATTTCGAGATATTTCTTCTTCTTGTTGTTCTTCTTCTGCACAGCTAAGCTGGAAGTGGCATTTACAGCTCGCAATAGTGCAGAGTTATCTCAAAGAAAGGGGCCACGGTGTTTCTGTATCTCTATTATGTTGGTGCGGCTTCGGAACTTTTAAATATCTTGATATATCTCGAGAACTACGCATCTGATCAAAAAATATCACAGAACATAAAAAGTAGGACACTTAATTCTCTACAAAAAAGGTCTCTTAACATTTTGCCATAGCTCGCTTCGTTTCCGAGATATTTGCAGATTTATCTCAAGGGAAGGGGCCTAACGGACATATTTCGAGATATTTCTTCTTCTTGTTGTTCTTCTTCTGCACAGCTAAACTGGAAGTGGCATTTCCAGCTCGCAATAGTGCAGAGTTATCTCAAAGAGAGGGGCCACGGTGTTTCTGTATCTCTATTATGTTGGTGCGGCTTCGGAACTTTTAAATATCTTGATATATCTCGAGAACTACGCATCTGATCAAAAAATATCATAGAACATAAAAAGTAGGAAACTTAATTCTCTACAAAAAAGGTCTCCTAACATTTTGCCATAGCTCGCTTCGTTTCCGAGATATTTGCAGATTTATCTCAAGGGAAGGGGCCTGACGGACATATTTCGAGATATTTCTTCTTCTTGTTGTTCTTCTTCTGCACAGCTAAGCTGGAAGTGGCATTTGCGGCTCGCACTAGTGCAGAGTTATCTCAAAGAAAGGGGCCACGGTGTTTCTGTATCTCTATTATGTTGGTGCGGCTTCGGAACTTTTAAATATCTCGATATATCTCGAAAACTACGCTTCTGATCAAAAAATATCATAGAACATAAATTGTAGGAAACATAATTCTCTACAAAAAAGGTCTCTTAACATTTTGCCATAGCTCGCTTCGTTTCCGAGATATTTGCAGATATATCTCAAGGGAAGGGGCCTGACGGACATATTTCGAGATATTTCTTCTTCTTGTTGTTCTTCTTCTGCACAGCTAAGCTGGAAGTGGCATTTACAGCTCGCAATAGTGCAGAGTTATCTCAAAGAAAGGGGCCACGGTGTTTCTGTATCTCTATTATGTTGGTGCGGCTTCGGAACTTTTAAATATCTTGATATATCTCGAGAACTACGCATCAGATCAAAAAATATCATAGAACATAAATTGTAGGAAACATAATTCTCTACAAAAAAGGTCTCTTAACATTTTGCCATAGCTCGCTTCGTTTCCGAGATATTTGCAGATATATCTCAAGGGAAGGGGCCTGACGGACATATTTCGAGATATGTCTTCTTCTTGTTGTTCTTCTTCTGCAGAGCTAAGCTGGAAGTGGCATTTACAGCTCGCAATAGTGCAGAGTTATCTCAAAGAAAGGGGCCACGGTGTTTCTGTATCTCTATTATGTTGGTGCGGCTTCGGAACTTTTAAATATCTTGATATATCTCGCGAACTACGCATCTGATCAAAAAATATCATAGAACATGAAAAGTAGGAAACTTAATTCTCTACAAAAAAGGTCTCTTAACATTTTGCCATAGCTCGCTTCGTTTCCGAGATATTTGCAGATTTATCTCAAGGGAAGGGGCCTAACGGACATATTTCGAGATATTTCTTCTTCTTGTTGTTCTTCTTCTGCACAGCTAAACTGGAAGTGGCATTTCCAGCTCGCAATAGTGCAGAGCTATCTCAAAGAGAGGGGCCACGGTGTTTCTGTATCTCTATTATGTTGGTGCGGCTTCGGAACTCTTAAATATCTTGATATATCTCGAGAACTACGCATCTGATCAAAAAATATCATAGAACATAAAAAGTAGGAAACTTAATTCGCTACAAAAAAGGTCTCCTAACATTTTGCCATAGCTCGCTTCGTTTCCGAGATATTTGCAGATTTATCTCAAGGGAAGGGGCCTGACGGACATATTTCGAGATATTTCTTCTTCTTGTTGTTCTTCTTCTGCACAGCTAAGCTGGAAGTGGCATTTGCGGCTCGCACTAGTGCAGAGTTATCTCAAAGAAAGGGGCCACGGTGTTTCTGTATCCCTATTATGTTGGTGCGGCTTCGGAACTTTTAAATATCTCGATATATCTCGAAAACTACGCTTCTGATCAAAAAATATCATAGAACATAAATTGTAGGAAACATAATTCTCTACAAAAATCGTCTCTTAACATTTTGCCATAGCTCGCTTCGTTTCCGAGATATTTGCAGATATATCTCAAGGGAAGGGGCCTGACCGACATATTTCGAGATATTTCTTCTTCTTGTTGTTCTTCTTCTGCACAGCTAAGCTGGAAGTGGCATTTACAGCTCGCAATAGTGCAGAGTTATCTCAAAGAAAGGGGCCACGGTGTTTCTGTATCTCTATTATGTTGGTGCGGCTTTGGAACTTTTAAATATCTGGATATATCTCGAAAACTACGCTTCTGATCAAAAAATATCATAGAACATAAATTGTAGGAAACATAATTCTCTACAAAAAAGGTCTCTTAACATTTTGCCATAGCTCGCTTCGTTTCCGAGATATTTGCAGATATATCTCAAGGGAAGGGGCCTGACGGACATATTTCGAGATATGTCTTCTTCTTGTTGTTCTTCTTCTGCACAGCTAAGCTGGAAGTGGCATTTACAGCTCGCAATAGTGCAGAGTTATCTCAAAGAGAGGGGCCACGGTGTTTCTGTATCTCTATTATGTTGGTGCGGCTTTGGAACTTTTAAATATCTCGATATATCTCGAAAACTACGCTTCTGATCAAAAAATATCATAGAACATAAATTGTAGGAAACATAATTCTCTACAAAAAAGGTCTCTTAACATTTTGCCATAGCTCGCTTCGTTTCCGAGATATTTGCAGATATATCTCAAGGGAAGGGGCCTGACGGACATATTTCGAGATATTTCTTCTTCTTGTTGCTCTTCTCCTGCACAGCTAAGCTGGAAGTGGCATTTACAGCTCGCAATACTGCTGAGTTATCTCAAAGAAAGGGGCCACGGTGTTTCTGTATCTCTATTATGTTGGTGCGGCTTCGGAACTTTTAAAAATCTCGATATATCTCGAAAACTACGCTTCTGATCAAAAAATATCATAGAACATAAATTGTAGGAAACATAATTCTCTACAAAAAACGTCTCTTAACATTTTGCCATAGCTCGCTTCGTTTCCGAGATATTTGCAGATTCAGCTCAAAGGAACTGGCCTGACGGACATATTTCGAGATATTTCTTCTTCTTGTTGTTCTTCCTCTGCACAGCTAAGCTGGAAGTGGCATTTGCAGCTCGCAATAGTGCAGAGTTATCTCAAAGAAAGGGGCCACGGTGTTTCTGTATCTCTATTATGTTGGTGCGGCTTCGGAACTTTTAAATATCTTGATATATCTCGAGAACTACGCATCTGATCAAAAAATATCATAGAACATAAAAAGTAGGAAACTGAATTCTCTACAAAAAAGGTCTCTTAACATTTTGCCATAGCTCGCTTCGTTTCCGAGATATTTGCAGATATATCTCAAGGGAAGGGGCCTGACGGACATATTTCGAGATATGTCTTCTTCTTGTTGTTCTTCTTCTGCACAGCTAAGCTGGAAGTGGCATTTACAGCTCGCAATAGTGCAGAGTTATCTCAAAGAAAGGGGCCACGGTGTTTCTGCATCTCTATTATGTTGGTGCGGCTTCGGAACTTTTAAATATCTTGATATATCTCGAGAACTACGCATCTGATCAAAAAATATCATAGAACATAAAAAGTAGGAAACTTAATTCTCTACAAAAAAGGTCTCTTAACATTTTGCCATAGCTCGCTTCGTTTCCGAGATATTTGCAGATTTATCTCAAGGGAAGGGGCCTAACGGACATATTTCGAGATATTTCTTCTTCTTGTTGTTCTTCTTCTGCACAGCTAAACTGGAAGTGGCATTTCCAGCTCGCAATAGTGCAGAGTTATCTCAAAGAGAGGGGCCACGGTGTTTCTGTATCTCTATTATGTTGGTGCGGCTTCGGAACTTTTAAATATCTTGATATATCTCGAGAACTACGCATCTGATCAAAAAATATCATAGAACATAAAAAGTAGGAAACTTAATTCTCTACAAAACGGTCTGTTAACATTTTGCCATAGCTCGCTTCGTTTCCGAGATATTTGCAGATTTATCTCAAGGGAAGGGGCCTGACGGACATATTTCGAGATATTTCTTCGTCTTGTTGTACTTCTTCTGCACAGCTAAGCTGGAAGTGGCATTTGCGGCTCGCACTAGTGCAGAGTTATCTCAAAGAAAGGGGCCACGGTGTTTCTGTATCTCTATTATGTTGGTGCGGCTTCGGAACTTTTAAATATCTTGATATATCTCGAGAACTACGCATCTGATCAGAAAATGTCATAGAAGATAAAAAGTGGGAAACTTAATTCTCTACAAAAAAGGTCTCTTAACATTTTGCCATAGCTCGCTTCGGTTCCGAGATATTTGCAGATTCAGCTCAAAGGAACTGGCCTGACGGATATATTTCGAGATATTTCTTCTTCTTGTTGTTCTTCCTCTGCACAGCTAAGCTGGAAGTGGCATTTGCAGCTCGCAATAGTGCAGAGTTATCTCAAAGAAAGGGGCCACGGTGTTTCTGTATCTCTATTATGTTGGTGCGGCTTCGGAACTTTTAAATATCTTGATATATCTCGAGAACTACGCATCTGATCAAAAAATATCATAGAACATAAAAAGTAGGAAACTTAATTCTCTACAAAAAAGGTCTCTTAACATTTTGCCATAGCTCGCTTCGTTTCCGAGATATTTGCAGATATATCTCAAGGGAAGGGGCCTGACGGACATATTTCGAGATATGTCTTCTTCTTGTTGTTCTTCTTCTGCACAGCTAAGCTGGAAGTGGCATTTACAGCTCGCAATAGTGCAGAGTTATCTCAAAGAAAGGGGCCACGGTGTTTCTGCATCTCTATTATGTTGGTGCGGCTTCGGAACTTTTAAATATCTTGATATATCTCGAGAACTACGCATCTGATCAAAAAATATCATAGAACATAAAAAGTAGGAAACTTAATTCTCTACAAAAAAGGTCTCTTAACATTTTGCCATAGCTCGCTTCGTTTCCGAGATATTTGCAGATTTATCTCAAGGGAAGGGGCCTAACGGACATATTTCGAGATATTTCTTCTTCTTGTTGTTCTTCTTCTGCACAGCTAAACTGGAAGTGGCATTTCCAGCTCGCAATAGTGCAGAGTTATCTCAAAGAGAGGGGCCACGGTGTTTCTGTATCTCTATTATGTTGGTGCGGCTTCGGAACTTTTAAATATCTTGATATATCTCGAGAACTACGCATCTGATCAAAAAATATCATAGAACATAAAAAGTAGGAAACTTAATTCTCTACAAAAAAGGTCTCTTAACATTTTGCCATAGCTCGCTTCGTTTCCGAGATATTTGCAGATTTATCTCAAGGGAAGGGGCCTGACGGACATATTTCGAGATATTTCTTCTTCTTGTTGTTCTTCTTCTGCACAGCTAAGCTGGAAGTGGCATTTACAGCTCGCAATAGTGCAGAGTTATCTCAAAGAAAGGGGCCACGGTGTTTCTGCATCTCTATTATGTTGGTGCGGCTTCGGAACTTTTAAATATCTTGATATATCTCGAGAACTACGCATCTGATCAAAAAATATCATAGAACATAAAAAGTAGGAAACTTAATTCTCTACAAAAAAGGTCTCTTAACATTTTGCCATAGCTCGCTTCGATTCCGAGATATTTGCAGATTCAGCTCAAAGGAACTGGCCTAACGGACATATTTCGAGATATTTCTTCTTCTTGTTGTTCTTCTTCTGCACAGCTAAGCTGGAAGTGGCATTTGCGGCTCGCACTAGTGCAGAGTTATCTCAAAGAAAGGGGCCACGGTGTTTCTGTATCTCTATTATGTTGGTGCGGCTTTGGAACTTTTAAATATCTCGATATATCTCGAAAACTACGCTTCTGATCAAAAAATATCATAGAACATAAATTGTAGGAAACATAATTCTCTACAAAAAAGGTCTCTTAACATTTTGCCATAGCTCGCTTCGTTTCCGAGATATTTGCAGATATATCTCAAGGGAAGGGGCCTGACGGACATATTTCGAGATATTTCTTCTTCTTGTTGCTCTTCTCCTGCACAGCTAAGCTGGAAGTGGCATTTACAGCTCGCAATACTGCTGAGTTATCTCAAAGAAAGGGGCCACGGTGTTTCTGTATCTCTATTATGTTGGTGCGGCTTCGGAACTTTTAAAAATCTCGATATATCTCGAAAACTACGCTTCTGATCAAAAAATATCATAGAACATAAATTGTAGGAAACATAATTCTCTACAAAAAACGTCTCTTAACATTTTGCCATAGCTCGCTTCGTTTCCGAGATATTTGCAGATTCAGCTCAAAGGAACTGGCCTGACGGACATATTTCGAGATATTTCTTCTTCTTGTTGTTCTTCCTCTGCACAGCTAAGCTGGAAGTGGCATTTGCAGCTCGCAATAGTGCAGAGTTATCTCAAAGAAAGGGGCCACGGTGTTTCTGTATCTCTATTATGTTGGTGCGGCTTCGGAACTTTTAAATATCTTGATATATCTCGAGAACTACGCATCTGATCAAAAAATATCATAGAACATAAAAAGTAGGAAACTGAATTCTCTACAAAAAAGGTCTCTTAACATTTTGCCATAGCTCGCTTCGTTTCCGAGATATTTGCAGATATATCTCAAGGGAAGGGGCCTGACGGACATATTTCGAGATATGTCTTCTTCTTGTTGTTCTTCTTCTGCACAGCTAAGCTGGAAGTGGCATTTACAGCTCGCAATAGTGCAGAGTTATCTCAAAGAAAGGGGCCACGGTGTTTCTGCATCTCTATTATGTTGGTGCGGCTTCGGAACTTTTAAATATCTTGATATATCTCGAGAACTACGCATCTGATCAAAAAATATCATAGAACATAAAAAGTAGGAAACTTAATTCTCTACAAAAAAGGTCTCTTAACATTTTGCCATAGCTCGCTTCGTTTCCGAGATATTTGCAGATTTATCTCAAGGGAAGGGGCCTAACGGACATATTTCGAGATATTTCTTCTTCTTGTTGTTCTTCTTCTGCACAGCTAAACTGGAAGTGGCATTTCCAGCTCGCAATAGTGCAGAGTTATCTCAAAGAGAGGGGCCACGGTGTTTCTGTATCTCTATTATGTTGGTGCGGCTTCGGAACTTTTAAATATCTTGATATATCTCGAGAACTACGCATCTGATCAAAAAATATCATAGAACATAAAAAGTAGGAAACTTAATTCTCTACAAAAAAGGTCTCTTAACATTTTGCCATAGCTCGCTTCGTTTCCGAGATATTTGCAGATTTATCTCAAGGGAAGGGGCCTGACGGACATATTTCGAGATATTTCTTCTTCTTGTTGTTCTTCTTCTGCACAGCTAAGCTGGAAGTGGCATTTACAGCTCGCAATAGTGCAGAGTTATCTCAAAGAAAGGGGCCACGGTGTTTCTGCATCTCTATTATGTTGGTGCGGCTTCGGAACTTTTAAATATCTTGATATATCTCGAGAACTACGCATCTGATCAAAAAATATCATAGAACATAAAAAGTAGGAAACTTAATTCTCTACAAAAAAGGTCTCTTAACATTTTGCCATAGCTCGCTTCGTTTCCGAGATATTTGCAGATTCAGCTCAAAGGAACTGGCCTAACGGACATATTTCGAGATATTTCTTCTTCTTGTTGTTCTTCTTCTGCACAGCTAAGCTGGAAGTGGCATTTGCGGCTCGCACTAGTGCAGAGTTATCTCAAAGAAAGGGGCCACGGTGTTTCTGTATCTCTATTATGTTGGTGCGGCTTTGGAACTTTTAAATATCTCGATATATCTCGAAAACTACGCTTCTGATCAAAAAATATCATAGAACATAAATTGTAGGAAACATAATTCTCTACAAAAAAGGTCTCTTAACATTTTGCCATAGCTCGCTTCGTTTCCGAGATATTTGCAGATATATCTCAAGGGAAGGGGCCTGACGGACATATTTCGAGATATTTCTTCTTCTTGTTGCTCTTCTCCTGCACAGCTAAGCTGGAAGTGGCATTTACAGCTCGCAATACTGCTGAGTTATCTCAAAGAAAGGGGCCACGGTGTTTCTGTATCTCTATTATGTTGGTGCGGCTTCGGAACTTTTAAAAATCTCGATATATCTCGAAAACTACGCTTCTGATCAAAAAATATCATAGAACATAAATTGTAGGAAACATAATTCTCTACAAAAAACGTCTCTTAACATTTTGCCATAGCTCGCTTCGTTTCCGAGATATTTGCAGATTCAGCTCAAAGGAACTGGCCTGACGGACATATTTCGAGATATTTCTTCTTCTTGTTGTTCTTCCTCTGCACAGCTAAGCTGGAAGTGGCATTTGCAGCTCGCAATAGTGCAGAGTTATCTCAAAGAAAGGGGCCACGGTGTTTCTGTATCTCTATTATGTTGGTGCGGCTTCGGAACTTTTAAATATCTTGATATATCTCGAGAACTACGCATCTGATCAAAAAATATCATAGAACATAAAAAGTAGGAAACTGAATTCTCTACAAAAAAGGTCTCTTAACATTTTGCCATAGCTCGCTTCGTTTCCGAGATATTTGCAGATATATCTCAAGGGAAGGGGCCTGACGGACATATTTCGAGATATGTCTTCTTCTTGTTGTTCTTCTTCTGCACAGCTAAGCTGGAAGTGGCATTTACAGCTCGCAATAGTGCAGAGTTATCTCAAAGAAAGGGGCCACGGTGTTTCTGCATCTCTATTATGTTGGTGCGGCTTCGGAACTTTTAAATATCTTGATATATCTCGAGAACTACGCATCTGATCAAAAAATATCATAGAACATAAAAAGTAGGAAACTTAATTCTCTACAAAAAAGGTCTCTTAACATTTTGCCATAGCTCGCTTCGTTTCCGAGATATTTGCAGATTTATCTCAAGGGAAGGGGCCTAACGGACATATTTCGAGATATTTCTTCTTCTTGTTGTTCTTCTTCTGCACAGCTAAACTGGAAGTGGCATTTCCAGCTCGCAATAGTGCAGAGTTATCTCAAAGAGAGGGGCCACGGTGTTTCTGTATCTCTATTATGTTGGTGCGGCTTCGGAACTTTTAAATATCTTGATATATCTCGAGAACTACGCATCTGATCAGAAAATGTCATAGAAGATAAAAAGTGGGAAACTTAATTCTCTACAAAAAAGGTCTCTTAACATTTTGCCATAGCTCGCTTCGGTTCCGAGATATTTGCAGATTCAGCTCAAAGGAACTGGCCTGACGGATATATTTCGAGATATTTCTTCTTCTTGTTGTTCTTCCTCTGCACAGCTAAGCTGGAAGTGGCATTTGCAGCTCGCAATAGTGCAGAGTTATCTCAAAGAAAGGGGCCACGGTGTTTCTGTATCTCTATTATGTTGGTGCGGCTTCGGAACTTTTAAATATCTTGATATATCTCGAGAACTACGCATCTGATCAAAAAATATCATAGAACATAAAAAGTAGGAAACTTAATTCTCTACAAAAAAGGTCTCTTAACATTTTGCCATAGCTCGCTTCGTTTCCGAGATATTTGCAGATATATCTCAAGGGAAGGGGCCTGACGGACATATTTCGAGATATGTCTTCTTCTTGTTGTTCTTCTTCTGCACAGCTAAGCTGGAAGTGGCATTTACAGCTCGCAATAGTGCAGAGTTATCTCAAAGAAAGGGGCCACGGTGTTTCTGCATCTCTATTATGTTGGTGCGGCTTCGGAACTTTTAAATATCTTGATATATCTCGAGAACTACGCATCTGATCAAAAAATATCATAGAACATAAAAAGTAGGAAACTTAATTCTCTACAAAAAAGGTCTCTTAACATTTTGCCATAGCTCGCTTCGTTTCCGAGATATTTGCAGATTTATCTCAAGGGAAGGGGCCTAACGGACATATTTCGAGATATTTCTTCTTCTTGTTGTTCTTCTTCTGCACAGCTAAACTGGAAGTGGCATTTCCAGCTCGCAATAGTGCAGAGTTATCTCAAAGAGAGGGGCCACGGTGTTTCTGTATCTCTATTATGTTGGTGCGGCTTCGGAACTTTTAAATATCTTGATATATCTCGAGAACTACGCATCTGATCAAAAAATATCATAGAACATAAAAAGTAGGAAACTTAATTCTCTACAAAAAAGGTCTCTTAACATTTTGCCATAGCTCGCTTCGTTTCCGAGATATTTGCAGATTTATCTCAAGGGAAGGGGCCTGACGGACATATTTCGAGATATTTCTTCTTCTTGTTGTTCTTCTTCTGCACAGCTAAGCTGGAAGTGGCATTTACAGCTCGCAATAGTGCAGAGTTATCTCAAAGAAAGGGGCCACGGTGTTTCTGCATCTCTATTATGTTGGTGCGGCTTCGGAACTTTTAAATATCTTGATATATCTCGAGAACTACGCATCTGATCAAAAAATATCATAGAACATAAAAAGTAGGAAACTTAATTCTCTACAAAAAAGGTCTCTTAACATTTTGCCATAGCTCGCTTCGTTTCCGAGATATTTGCAGATTCATCTCAAAGGAACTGGCCTAACGGACATATTTCGAGATATTTCTTCTTCTTGTTGTTCTTCTTCTGCACAGCTAAGCTGGAAGTGGCACTTGCGGCTCGCACTAGTGCAGAGTTATCTCAAAGAAAGGGGCCACGGTGTTTCTGTATCTCTATTATGTTGGTGCGGCTTTGGAACTTTTAAATATCTCGATATATCTCGAAAACTACGCTTCTGATCAAAAAATATCATAGAACATAAATTGTAGGAAACATAATTCTCTACAAAAAAGGTCTCTTAACATTTTGCCATAGCTCGCTTCGTTTCCGAGATATTTGCAGATATATCTCAAGGGAAGGGGCCTGACGGACATATTTCGAGATATTTCTTCTTCTTGTTGCTCTTCTCCTGCACAGCTAAGCTGGAAGTGGCATTTACAGCTCGCAATACTGCTGAGTTATCTCAAAGAAAGGGGCCACGGTGTTTCTGTATCTCTATTATGTTGGTGCGGCTTCGGAACTTTTAAAAATCTCGATATATCTCGAAAACTACGCTTCTGATCAAAAAATATCATAGAACATAAATTGTAGGAAACATAATTCTCTACAAAAAACGTCTCTTAACATTTTGCCATAGCTCGCTTCGTTTCCGAGATATTTGCAGATTCAGCTCAAAGGAACTGGCCTGACGGACATATTTCGAGATATTTCTTCTTCTTGTTGTTCTTCCTCTGCACAGCTAAGCTGGAAGTGGCATTTGCAGCTCGCAATAGTGCAGAGTTATCTCAAAGAAAGGGGCCACGGTGTTTCTGTATCTCTATTATGTTGGTGCGGCTTCGGAACTTTTAAATATCTTGATATATCTCGAGAACTACGCATCTGATCAAAAAATATCATAGAACATAAAAAGTAGGAAACTGAATTCTCTACAAAAAAGGTCTCTTAACATTTTGCCATAGCTCGCTTCGTTTCCGAGATATTTGCAGATATATCTCAAGGGAAGGGGCCTGACGGACATATTTCGAGATATGTCTTCTTCTTGTTGTTCTTCTTCTGCACAGCTAAGCTGGAAGTGGCATTTACAGCTCGCAATAGTGCAGAGTTATCTCAAAGAAAGGGGCCACGGTGTTTCTGCATCTCTATTATGTTGGTGCGGCTTCGGAACTTTTAAATATCTTGATATATCTCGAGAACTACGCATCTGATCAAAAAATATCATAGAACATAAAAAGTAGGAAACTTAATTCTCTACAAAAAAGGTCTCTTAACATTTTGCCATAGCTCGCTTCGTTTCCGAGATATTTGCAGATTTATCTCAAGGGAAGGGGCCTAACGGACATATTTCGAGATATTTCTTCTTCTTGTTGTTCTTCTTCTGCACAGCTAAACTGGAAGTGGCATTTCCAGCTCGCAATAGTGCAGAGTTATCTCAAAGAGAGGGGCCACGGTGTTTCTGTATCTCTATTATGTTGGTGCGGCTTCGGAACTTTTAAATATCTTGATATATCTCGAGAACTACGCATCTGATCAAAAAATATCATAGAACATAAAAAGTAGGAAACTTAATTCTCTACAAAACGGTCTCTTAACATTTTGCCATAGCTCGCTTCGTTTCCGAGATATTTGCAGATTTATCTCAAGGGAAGGGGCCTGACGGACATATTTCGAGATATTTCTTCGTCTTGTTGTACTTCTTCTGCACAGCTAAGCTGGAAGTGGCATTTGCGGCTCGCACTAGTGCAGAGTTATCTCAAAGAAAGGGGCCACGGTGTTTCTGTATCTCTATTATGTTGGTGCGGCTTCGGAACTTTTAAATATCTTGATATATCTCGAGAACTACGCATCTGATCAGAAAATGTCATAGAAGATAAAAAGTGGGAAACTTAATTCTCTACAAAAAAGGTCTCTTAACATTTTGCCATAGCTCGCTTCGTTTCCGAGATATTTGCAGATTTATCTCAAGGGAAGGGGCCTAACGGACATATTTCGAGATATTTCTTCTTCTTGTTGTTCTTCTTCTGCACAGCTAAACTGGAAGTGGCATTTCCAGCTCGCAATAGTGCAGAGTTATCTCAAAGAGAGGGGCCACGGTGTTTCTGTATCTCTATTATGTTGGTGCGGCTTCGGAACTTTTAAATATCTTGATATATCTCGAGAACTACGCATCTGATCAAAAAATATCATAGAACATAAAAAGTAGGAAACTTAATTCTCTACAAAAAAGGTCTCTTAACATTTTGCCATAGCTCGCTTCGTTTCCGAGATATTTGCAGATTTATCTCAAGGGAAGGGGCCTGACGGACATATTTCGAGATATTTCTTCGTCTTGTTGTACTTCTTCTGCACAGCTAAGCTGGAAGTGGCATTTGCGGCTCGCACTAGTGCAGAGTTATCTCAAAGAAAGGGGCCACGGTGTTTCTGTATCCCTATTATGTTGGTGCGGCTTCGGAACTTTTAAATATCTCGATATATCTCGAAAACTACGCTTCTGATCAAAAAATATCATAGAACATAAATTGTAGGAAACATAATTCTCTACAAAAAACTTCTCTTAACATTTTGCCATAGCTCGCTTCGTTTCCGAGATATTTGCAGATTCAGCTCAAAGGAACTGGCCTGACGGACATATTTCGAGATATTTCTTCTTCTTGTTGTTCTTCTGCTGCACAGCTAACCTGGAAGTGGCATTTGCGGCTCGCACTAGTGCAGAGTTATCTCAAAGAAAGGGGCCACGGTGTTTCTGTATCTCTATTATGTTGGTGCGGCTTCGGAACTTTTAAATATCTTGATATATCTCGAGAACTACGCATCTGATCAGAAAATGTCATAGAAGATAAAAAGTAGGAAACTTAATTCTCTACAAAAAAGGTCTCTTAACATTTTGCCATAGCTCGCTTCGTTTCCGAGATATTTGCAGATTCAGCTCAAAGGAACTGGCCTGACGGATATATTTCGAGATATTTCTTCTTCTTGTTGTTCTTCTTCTGCACAGCTACACTGGAAGTGGCATTTCCAGCTCGCAATACTGCAGAGTTATCTCAAAGAAAGGGGCCACGGTGTTTCTGTATCACTATTATGTTGGTGCGGCTTCGGAACTTTTAAATATCTTGATATATCTCGAGAACTACGCATCTGATCAAAAAATATCATAGAACATAAAAAGTAGGAAACTTAATTCTCTACAAAAAAGGTCTCTAAACATTTTGCCATAGCTCGCTTCGTTTCCGAGATATTTGCAGATTCATCTCAAGGGAAGGGGCCTAACGGACATATTTCGAGATATTTCTTCTTCTTGTTGTTCTTCTTCTGCACAGCTAAACTGGAAGTGGCATTTGCGGCTCGCACTAGTGCAGAGTTATCTCAAAGAAAGGGGCCACGGTGTTTCTGTATCCCTATTATGTTGGTGCGGCTTCGGAACTTTTAAATATCTCGATATATCTCGAAAACTACGCTTCTGATCAAAAAATATCATAGAACATAAATTGTAGGAAACATAATTCTCTACAAAAAACGTCTCTTAACATTTTGCCATAGCTCGCTTCGTTTCCGAGATATTTGCAGATTCAGCTCAAAGGAACTGGCCTGACGGACATATTTCGAGATATTTCTTCTTCTTGTTGTTCTTCCTCTGCACAGCTAAGCTGGAAGTGGCATTTGCAGCTCGCAATAGTGCAGAGTTATCTCCAAGAAAGGGGCCACGGTGTTTCTGTATCCCTATTATGTTGGTGCGGCTTCGGAACTTTTAAATATCTCGATATATCTCGAAAACTACGCTTCTGATCAAAAAATATCATAGAACATAAATTGTAGGAAACATAATTCTCTACAAAAAACGTCTCTCAACATTTTGCCATAGCTCGCTTCGTTTCCGAGATATTTGCAGATTCAGCTCAAAGGAACTGGCCTGACGGACATATTTCGAGATATTTCTTCTTCTTGTTGTTCTTCCTCTGCACAGCTAAGCTGGAAGTGGCATTTGCAGCTCGCAATAGTGCAGAGTTATCTCAAAGAAAGGGGCCACGGTGTTTCTGTATCTCTATTATGTTGGTGCGGCTTTGGAACTTTTAAATATCTCGATATATCTCGAAAACTACGCTTCTGATCAAAAAATATCATAGAACATAAATTGTAGGAAACATAATTCTCTACAAAAAAGGTCTCTTAACATTTTGCCATAGCTCGCTTCGTTTCCGAGATATTTGCAGATATATCTCAAGGGAAGGGGCCTGACGGACATATTTCGAGATATGTCTTCTTCTTGTTGTTCTTCTTCTGCACAGCTAAGCTGGAAGTGGCATTTACAGCTCGCAATAGTGCAGAGTTATCTCAAAGAAAGGGGCCACGGTGTTTCTGTATCTCTATTATGTTGGTGCGGCTTCGGAACTTTTAAATATCTTGATATATCTCGAGAACTACGCATCTGATCAGAAAATGTCATAGAAGATAAAAAGTAGGAAACTTAATTCTCTACAAAAAAGGTCTCTTAACATTTTGCCATAGCTCGCTTTGTTTCCGAGATATTTGCAGATTTATCTCAAGGGAAGGGGCCTAACGGACATATTTCGAGATATTTCTTCTTCTTGTTGTTCTTCTTCTGCACAGCTAAACTGGAAGTGGCATTTCCAGCTCGCAATAGTGCAGAGTTATCTCAAAGAGAGGGGCCACGGTGTTTCTGTATCTCTATTATGTTGGTGCGGCTTCGGAACTTTTAAATATCTTGATATATCTCGAGAACTACGCATCTGATCAAAAAATATCATAGAACATAAAAAGTAGGAAACTTAATTCTCTACACAAAAGGTCTCTTAACATTTTGCCATAGCTCGCTTCGTTTCCGAGATATTTGCAGATTTATCTCAAGGGAAGGGGCCTGACGGACATATTTCGAGATATTTCTTCTTCTTGTTGTACTTCTTCTGCACAGCTAAGCTGGAAGTGGCATTTGCGGCTCGCACTAGTGCAGAGTTATCTCAAAGAAAGGGGCCACGGTGTTTCTGTATCTCTATTATGTTGGTGCGGCTTCGGAACTTTTAAATATCTCGATATATCTCGAAAACTACGCTTCTGATCAAAAAATATCATAGAACATAAATTGTAGGAAACATAATTCTCTACAAAAAACGTCTCTTAACATTTTGCCATAGCTCGCTTCGTTTCCGAGATATTTGCAGATTCAGCTCAAAGGAACTGGCCTGACGGACATATTTCGAGATATTTCTTCTTCTTGTTGTTCTTCCTCTGCACAGCTAAGCTGGAAGTGGCATTTGCAGCTCGCAATAGTGCAGAGTTATCTCAAAGAAAGGGGCCACGGTGTTTCTGTATCTCTATTATGTTGGTGCGGCTTCGGAACTTTTAAATATCTCGATATATCTCGAAAACTACGCTTCTGATCAAAAAATATCATAGAACATAAATTGTAGGAAACATAATTCTCTACAAAAAAGGTCTCTCAACATTTTGCCATAGCTCGCTTCGTTTCCGAGATATTTGAAGATTTATCTCAAGGGAAGGGGCCTAACGGACATATTTCGAGATATTTCTTCTTCTTGTTGTTCTTCTTCTGCACAGCTAAGCTGGAAGTGGCATTTGCGGCTCGCACTAGTGCAGAGTTATCTCAAAGAAAGGGGCCACGGTGTTTCTGTATCTCTATTATGTTGGTGCTGCTTCGGAACTTTTAAATATCCCGATATATCTCGAAAACTACGCTTCTGATCAAAAAATATCATAGAACATAAATTGTAGGAAACATAATTCTCTACAAAAAACGTCTCTTAACATTTTGCCATAGCTCGCTTCGTTTCCGAGATATTTGCAGATTTATCTCAATGGAAGGGGCCTGACGGACATATTTCGAGATATTTCTTCTTCTTGTTGTTCTTCTTCTGCACAGCTAAGCTGGAAGTGGCATTTGCGGCTCGCACTAGTGCAGAGTTATCTCAAAGAAAGGGGCCACGGTGTTTCTGTATCTCTATTATGTTGGTGCTGCTTCGGAACTTTTAAATATCTCGATATATCTCGAAAACTACGCATCTGATCAAAAAATATCATAGAACATAAAAAGTAGGAAACTTAATTCTCTACAAAAAAGGTCTCTTAACATTTTGCAATAGCTCGCTTCGATTCCGAGATATTTGCAGATTTATCTCAAGGGAAGGGGCCTGACGGACATATTTCGAGATATTTCTTCTTCTTGTTGTTCTTCTTCTGCACAGCTAAGCTGGAAGTGGCATTTGCGGCTCGCACTAGTGCAGAGTTATCTCAAAGAAAGGGGCCACGGTGTTTCTGTATCTCTATTATGTTGGTGCGGCTTCGGAACTTTTAAATATCTTGATATATCTCGAGAACTACGCATCTGATCAAAAAATATCATAGAACATAAAAAGTAGGAAACTTAATTCTCTACAAAAAAGGTCTCTTAACATTTTGCCATAGCTCTCTTCGTTTCCGAGATATTTGCAGATTTATCTCAAGGGAAGGGGCCTGACGGACACATTTCGAGATATTTCTTCTTCTTGTTGTTCTTCTTCTGCACAGCTAAGCTGGAAGTGGCATTTGCGGCTCGCACTAGTGCAGAGTTATCTCAAAGAAAGGGGCCACGGTGTTTCTGTATCTCTATTATGTTGGTGCTGCTTCGGAACTTTTAAATATCCCGATATATCTCGAAAACTACGCTTCTGATCAAAAAATATCATAGAACATAAATTGTAGGAAACATAATTCTCTACAAAAAACGTCTCTTAACATTTTGCCATAGCTCGCTTCGTTTCCGAGATATTTGCAGATTTATCTCAATGGAAGGGGCCTGACGGACATATTTCGAGATATTTCTTCTTCTTGTTGTTCTTCTTCTGCACAGCTAAGCTGGAAGTGGCATTTGCGGCTCGCACTAGTGCAGAGTTATCTCAAAGAAAGGGGCCACGGTGTTTCTGTATCTCTATTATGTTGGTGCTGCTTCGGAACTTTTAAATATCTCGATATATCTCGAAAACTACGCATCTGATCAAAAAATATCATAGAACATAAAAAGTAGGAAACTTAATTCTCTACAAAAAAGGTCTCTTAACATTTTGCAATAGCTCGCTTCGATTCCGAGATATTTGCAGATTTATCTCAAGGGAAGGGGCCTGACGGACATATTTCGAGATATTTCTTCTTCTTGTTGTTCTTCTTCTGCACAGCTAAGCTGGAAGTGGCATTTGCGGCTCGCACTAGTGCAGAGTTATCTCAAAGAAAGGGGCCACGGTGTTTCTGTATCTCTATTATGTTGGTGCGGCTTCGGAACTTTTAAATATCTTGATATATCTCGAGAACTACGCATCTGATCAAAAAATATCATAGAACATAAAAAGTAGGAAACTTAATTCTCTACAAAAAAGGTCTCTTAACATTTTGCCATAGCTCTCTTCGTTTCCGAGATATTTGCAGATTTATCTCAAGGGAAGGGGCCTGACGGACACATTTCGAGATATTTCTTCTTCTTGTTGTTCTTCTTCTGCACAGCTAAGCTGGAAGTGGCATTTGCGGCTCGCACTAGTGCAGAGTTATCTCAAAGAAAGGGGCCACGGTGTTTCTGTATCTCTATTATGTTGGTGCTGCTTCGGAACTTTTAAATATCTCGATATATCTCGAAAACTACGCTTCTGATCAAAAAATATCATAGAACATAAATTGTAGGAAACATAATTCTCTACAAAAAACGTCTCTTAACATTTTGCCATAGCTCGCTTCGTTTCCGAGATATTTGTAGATTTATCTCAAGGGAAGGGGCCTGACGGACATATTTCGAGATATTTCTTCTTCTTGTTGTACTTCTTCTGCACAGCTAAGCTGGAAGTGGCATTTGCGGCTCGCACTAGTGCAGAGTTATCTCAAAGAAAGGGGCCACGGTGTTTCTGTATCCCTATTATGTTGGTGCGGCTTCGGAACTTTTAAATATCTCGATATATCTCGAAAACTACGCTACTGATCAAAAAATATCATAGAACATAAATTGTAGGAAACATAATTCTCTACAAAAAACGTCTCTTAACATTTTGCCATAGCTCGCTTCGTTTCCGAGATATTTGCAGATTCAGCTCAAAGGAACTGGCCTGACGGACATATTTCGAGATATTTCTTCTTCTTGTTGTTCTTCCTCTGCACAGCTAAGCTGGAAGTGGCATTTGCAGCTCGCAATAGTGCAGAGTTATCTCAAAGAAAGGGGCCACGGTGTTTCTGTATCTCTATTATGTTGGTGCGGCTTCGGAACTTTTAAATATCTTGATATATCTCGAGAACTACGCATCTGATCAAAAAATATGATAGAACATAAAAAGTAGGAAACTTAATTCTCTACAAAAAAGGTCTCTTAACATTTTGCCATAGCTCTCTTCGTTTCCGAGATATTTGCAGATTTATCTCAAGGGAAGGGGCCTGACGGACACATTTCGAGATATTTCTTCTTCTTGTTGTTCTTCTTCTGCACAGCTAAGCTGGAAGTGGCATTTGCAGCTCGCAATAGTGCAGAGTTATCTCAAAGAAAGGGGCCACGGTGTTTCTGTATCTCTATTATGTTGGTGCTGCTTCGGAACTTTTAAATATCTCGATATATCTCGAAAACTACGCTTCTGATCAAAAAATATCATAGAACATAAATTGTAGGAAACATAATTCTCTACAAAAAACGTCTCTTAACATTTTGCCATAGCTCGCTTCGTTTCCGAGATATTTGCAGATTCATCTCAAGGGAAGGGGCCTAACGGACATATTTCGAGATATTTCTTCTTCTTGTTGTTCTTCTTCTGCACAGCTAAACTGGAAGTGGCATTTCCAGCTCGGAATAGTACAGAGTTATCTCAAAGAAAGGGGCCACGGTGTTTCTGTATCTCTATTATGTTGGTGCGGCTTCGGAACTTTTAAATATCTTGATATATCTCGAGAACTACGCATCTGATCAAAAAATATCATAGAACATAAAAAGTAGGAAACTTAATTCTCTACAAAAAAGTCTGGTAAGATTTTGCCATAGCTCGCTTCGTTTCCGAGATATTTGCAGATTTATCTCAAGGTAAGGGGCCTGACGGACATATTTCGAGATATTTCTTCTTCTTGTTGTTCTTCTTCTGCACAGCTAAGCTGGAAGTGGCATTTACAGCTCGCAATAGTGCATAGTTATCTGAAAGAAAGGGGCCACGGTGTTTCTGTATCTCTATTATGTTGGTGCGGCTTCGGAACTTTTAAATATCTTGATATATCTCGAGAACTACGCATCTGATCAAAAAATATCATAGAACATAAATTGTAGGAAACATAATTCTCTACAAAAAACGTCTCTCAACATTTTGCCATAGCTCGCTTCGTTTCCGAGATATTTGCAGATTTATCTCAAGGGAAGGGGCCTGACGGACATATTTCGAGATATTTCTTCTTCTTGTTGTTCTTCTTCTGCACAGCTAAGCTGGAAGTGGCATTTGCGGCTCGCACTAGTGCAGAGTTATCTCAAAGAAAGGGGCCACGGTGTTTCTGTATCTCTATTATGTTGGTGCGGCTTCGGAACTTTTAAATATCTTGATATATCTCGAGAACTACGCATCTGATCAAAAAATATCATAGAACATAAAAAGTAGGAAACTTAATTCTCTACAAAAAAGGTCTCTTAACATTTTGCCATAGCTCTCTTCGTTTCCGAGATATTTGCAGATTTATCTCAAGGGAAGGGGCCTGACGGACACATTTCGAGATATTTCTTCTTCTTGTTGTTCTTCTTCTGCACAGCTAAGCTGGAAGTGGCATTTGCGGCTCGCACTAGTGCAGAGTTATCTCAAAGAAAGGGGCCACGGTGTTTCTGTATCTCTATTATGTTGGTGCTGCTTCGGAACTTTTAAATATCTCGATATATCTCGAAAACTACGCTTCTGATCAAAAAATATCATAGAACATAAATTGTAGGAAACATAATTCTCTACAAAAAACGTCTCTTAACATTTTGCCATAGCTCGCTTCGTTTCCGAGATATTTGTAGATTTATCTCAAGGGAAGGGGCCTGACGGACATATTTCGAGATATTTCTTCTTCTTGTTGTACTTCTTCTGCACAGCTAAGCTGGAAGTGGCATTTGCGGCTCGCACTAGTGCAGAGTTAT
This sequence comes from Osmia lignaria lignaria, assembly GCF_051020975.1. NCBI lineage: Eukaryota > Metazoa > Arthropoda > Insecta > Hymenoptera > Megachilidae > Osmia > Osmia lignaria. The sequence continues at coordinate 22,408,323 of NW_027478163.1, forward strand.
CTCAAAGAAAGGGGCCACGGTGTTTCTGTATCCCTATTATGTTGGTGCGGCTTCGGAACTTTTAAATATCTCGATATATCTCGAAAACTACGCTACTGATCAAAAAATATCATAGAACATAAATTGTAGGAAACATAATTCTCTACAAAAAACGTCTCTTAACATTTTGCCATAGCTCGCTTCGTTTCCGAGATATTTGCAGATTCAGCTCAAAGGAACTGGCCTGACGGACATATTTCGAGATATTTCTTCTTCTTGTTGTTCTTCCTCTGCACAGCTAAGCTGGAAGTGGCATTTGCAGCTCGCAATAGTGCAGAGTTATCTCAAAGAAAGGGGCCACGGTGTTTCTGTATCTCTATTATGTTGGTGCGGCTTCGGAACTTTTAAATATCTTGATATATCTCGAGAACTACGCATCTGATCAAAAAATATGATAGAACATAAAAAGTAGGAAACTTAATTCTCTACAAAAAAGGTCTCTTAACATTTTGCCATAGCTCTCTTCGTTTCCGAGATATTTGCAGATTTATCTCAAGGGAAGGGGCCTGACGGACACATTTCGAGATATTTCTTCTTCTTGTTGTTCTTCTTCTGCACAGCTAAGCTGGAAGTGGCATTTGCAGCTCGCAATAGTGCAGAGTTATCTCAAAGAAAGGGGCCACGGTGTTTCTGTATCTCTATTATGTTGGTGCTGCTTCGGAACTTTTAAATATCTCGATATATCTCGAAAACTACGCTTCTGATCAAAAAATATCATAGAACATAAATTGTAGGAAACATAATTCTCTACAAAAAACGTCTCTTAACATTTTGCCATAGCTCGCTTCGTTTCCGAGATATTTGCAGATTCATCTCAAGGGAAGGGGCCTAACGGACATATTTCGAGATATTTCTTCTTCTTGTTGTTCTTCTTCTGCACAGCTAAACTGGAAGTGGCATTTCCAGCTCGCAATAGTACAGAGTTATCTCAAAGAAAGGGGCCACGGTGTTTCTGTATCTCTATTATGTTGGTGCGGCTTCGGAACTTTTAAATATCTTGATATATCTCGAGAACTACGCATCTGATCAAAAAATATCATAGAACATAAAAAGTAGGAAACTTAATTCTCTACAAAAAAGTCTGGTAAGATTTTGCCATAGCTCGCTTCGTTTCCGAGATATTTGCAGATTTATCTCAAGGTAAGGGGCCTGACGGACATATTTCGAGATATTTCTTCTTCTTGTTGTTCTTCTTCTGCACAGCTAAGCTGGAAGTGGCATTTACAGCTCGCAATAGTGCATAGTTATCTGAAAGAAAGGGGCCACGGTGTTTCTGTATCTCTATTATGTTGGTGCGGCTTCGGAACTTTTAAATATCTTGATATATCTCGAGAACTACGCATCTGATCAAAAAATATCATAGAACATAAATTGTAGGAAACATAATTCTCTACAAAAAACGTCTCTCAACATTTTGCCATAGCTCGCTTCGTTTCCGAGATATTTGCAGATTTATCTCAAGGGAAGGGGCCTAACGGACATATTTCGAGATATTTCTTCTTCTTGTTGTTCTTCTTCTGCACAGCTAAACTGGAAGTGGCATTTCCAGCTCGCAATAGTACAGAGTTATCTCAAAGAAAGGGGCCACGGTGTTTCTGTATCTCTATTATGTTGGTGCGGCTTCGGAACTTTTAAATATCTTGATATATCTCGAGAACTACGCATCTGATCAAAAAATATCATAGAACATAAAAAGTAGAAAACTTAATTCTCTACAAAAAAGGTCTCTTAACATTTTGCCATAGCTCTCTTCGTTTCCGAGATATTTGCAGATTTATCTCAAGGGAAGGGGCCTGACGGACACATTTCGAGATATTTCTTCTTCTTGTTGTTCTTCTTCTGCACGCTATGCTGGAAGTGGCATTTGCAGCTCGCAATAGTGCAGAGTTATCTCAAAGAAAGGGGCCACGGTGTTTCTGTATCTCTATTATGTTGGTGCGGCTTCGGAACTTTTAAATATCTTGATATCTCTCGAGAACTACGCATCTGATCAAAAAATATCATAGAACATAAAAAGTAGGAAACATAATTCCATACAGAAAAGGTCTCTTAACATTTTGCCATAGCTCGCTTCGTTTCCGAGATATTTGCAGATTCATCTCAAGGGAAGGGGCCTGACGGACATATTTCGAGATATTTCTTCTTCTTGTTGTTCTTCTTCTGCACAGCTAAGCTGGAAGTGGCATTTGCAGCTCGCAATAGTGCAGAGTTATCTCAAAGAAAGGGGCCACGGTGTTTCTGTATCTCTATTATGTTGGTGCGGCTTCGGAACTTTTAAATATCTTGATATATCTCGAGATCTACGCATCTGATCAAAAAATATCATAGAACATAAAAAGTAGGAAACTTAATTCTCTACAAAAAAGGTCTCTCAACATTTTGCCATAGCTCGCTTCGTTTCCGAGATACTTGCCGATTTATCTCAAGGGAAGGGGCCTGACGGACATATTTCGAGATATTTCTTCTTCTTGTTGTTCTTCTTCTGCACAGCTAAGCTGGAAGTGGCATTTGCAGCTCGCAATAGTGCAGAGTTATCTCAAAGAAAGGGGCCACGGTGTTTCTGTATCTCTATTATGTTGGTGCGGCTTCGGAACTTTTAAATATCTTGATATATCTCGAGATCTACGCATCTGATCAAAAAATATCATAGAACATAAAAAGTAGGAAACTTAATTCTCTACAAAAAAGGTCTCTCAACATTTTGCCATAGCTCGCTTCGTTTCCGAGATACTTGCCGATTTATCTCAAGGGAAGGGGCCTGACGGACATATTTCGAGATATTTCTTCTTCTTGTTGTTCTTCTTCTGCACAGCTAAGCTGGAAGTGGCATTTGCAGCTCGCAATTGTGCAGAGTTATCTCAAAGAGAGGGGCCACGGTGTTTCTGTATCTCTATTATGTTGGTGCGGCTTCGGAACTTTTAAATATCTTGATATATCTCGAGAACTACGAATCTGATCAGAAAATATCATAGAAGACAAAAAGTAGGAAACTTAATTCTCTACAAAAAAGGTCTCTTAACATTTTGCCATAGCTCGCTTCGTTTCCGAGATATTTGCAGATTTATCTCAAGGGAAGGGGCCTGACGGACATATTTCGAGATATTTCTTCTTCTTGTTGTTCTTCTTCTGCACAGCTAAGCTGGAAGTGGCATTTGCAGCTCGCAATAGTGCAGAGTTATCGCAAAGAAAGGGGCCACGGTGTTTCTGTATCTCTATTATGTTGGTGCGGCTTCGGAACTTTTAAATATCTTGATATATCTCGAGAACTACGCATCTGATCAAAAAATATCATAGAAGATAAAAAGTAGGAAACCTAATTTTCTACAAAAAAGGTCTCTTAACATTTTGCCGTAGCTGGCTTCGTTTCCGAGATATTTGCAGATTTATCTCAAGGGAAGGGGTCTGACGGACATATTTCGAGATATTTCTTCTTCTTGTTGTTCTTCTTCTGCACAGCTAAGCTGGAAGTGGCATTTGCAGCTCGCAATAGTGCAGAGTTATCTCAAAGAAAGGGGCCACGGTGTTTCTGTATCTCTATTATGTTGGTGCGGCTTCGGAACTTTTAAATATCTTGATATATCTCGAGAACTACGCATCTGATCAAAAAATATCATAGAACATAAATTGTAGGAAACATAATTCTCTACAAAAAACGTCTCTTAACATTTTGCCATAGCTCGCTTCGTTTCCGAGATATTTGCAGATTTATCTCAAGGGAAGGGGCCTAACGGACATATTTCGAGATATTTCTTCTTCTTGTTGTTCTTCTTCTGCACAGCTAAACTGGAAGTGGCATTTCCAGCTCGCAATAGTACAGAGTTATCTCAAAGAAAGGGGCCACGGTGTTTCTGTATCTCTATTATGTTGGTGCGGCTTCGGAACTTTTAAATATCTTGATATATCTCGAGAACTACGCATCTGATCAAAAAATACCATAGAACGTAAAAAGTAGGAAACTTAATTCTCTACAAAAAAGGTCTCTTAACATTTTGCCATAGCTCTCTTCGTTTCCGAGATATTTGCAGATTTATATCAAGGGAAGGGGCCTGACGGACACATTTCGAGATATTTCTTCTTCTTGTTGTTCTTCTTCTGCACAGCTAAACTGGAAGTGGCATTTCCAGCTCGCAATAGTGCAGAGTTATCTCAAAGAGAGGGGCCACGGTATTTCTGTATCTCTATTATGTTGGTGCGGCTTCGGAACTTTTAAATATCTTGATATATCTCGAGAACTACGCATCTGATCAAAAAATATCATAGAACATAAAAAGTAGGAAACTTAATTCTCTACAAAAAAGGTCTCTTAACATTTTGCCATAGCTCGCTTCGTTTCCGAGATAATTGCAGATTTATCTCAAGGGAAGGGGCCTAACGGACATATTTCCAGATATTTCTTCTTCTTGTTGTTCTTCTTCTGCACAGCTAAGCTGGAAGTGGCATTTGCGGCTCGCACTAGTGCAGAGTTATCTCAAAGAAAGGGGCCACGGTGTTTCTGTATCTCTATTATGTTGGTGCAGATTCAGAACTTTTAAATATCTTGATATATCTCGAGAACTACGCATCTGATCAAAAAATATCATAGAACATAAAAAGTAGGAAACATAATTCTCTACAGAAAAGGTCTCTTAACATTTTGCCGTAGCTCGCTTCGTTTCCGAGATATTTGCAGATTTATCTCAAGGGAAGGGGTCTGACGGACATATTTCGAGATATTTCTTCTTCTTGTTGTTCTTCTTCTGCACAGCTAAGCTGGAAGTGGCATTTGCAGCTCGCAATAGTGCAGAGTTATCTCAAAGAAAGGGGCCACGGTGTTTCTGTATCTCTATTATGTTGGTGCGGCTTCGGAACTTTTAAATATCTTGATATATCTCGAGAACTACGCATCTGATCGAAAAATATCATAGAACGTAAAAAGTAGGAAACTTAATTCTCTACAAATAAAGTCGCTTAACATTTTGCCATAGCTCGCTTCGTTTCCGAGATATTTGCAGATTTATCTCAAGGGAAGGGGCCTGACGGACATATTTCGAGATATTTCTTCTTCTTGTTGTTCTTCTTCTGCACAGCTAAGCTGGAAGTGGCATTTGCAGCTCGCAATAGTGCAGAGTTATCTCAAAGAAAGGGGCCACGGTGTTTCTGTATCTCTATTATGTTGGTGCGGCTTCGGAACTTTTAAATATTTTGATATATCTCGAGAGCTACGCATCCGATCAAAAAATATCATAGAACCTAAAAAGTAGGAAACTTAATTCTCTACAAAAAAGGTCTCTTAACATTTTGCCATAGCTCGCTTCGTTTCCGAGATATTTGCAGATTTATCTCGAGGGAAGGGGCCTGACGGACATATTTCGAGATATTTCTTCTTCTTGTTGTTCTTCTTCTGCACAGCTAAGCTGGACGTGGCATTTACAGCTCGCAATAGTGCAGAGTTATCTCAAAGAAAGGGGCCACGGTGTTTCTGTATCTCTATTATGTTGGTGCGGCTTCGGAACTTTTAAATATCTTGATATATCTCGAGAACTACGCATCTGATCAAAAAATATCATAGAACGTAAAAAGTAGGAAACCTAATTTTCTACAAAAAAGGTCTCTTAACATTTTGCCGTAGCTCGCTTCGTTTCCGAGATATTTGCAGATTTATCTCAAGGGAAGGGGCCTGACGGACATATTTCGAGATATTTCTTCTTCTTGTTGTTCTTCTTCTGCACAGCTAAACTGGAAGTGGCATTTCCAGCTCGCAGTAGTGCAGAGTTATCTCAAAGAAAGGGGCCACGGTGTTTCTGTATCTCTATTATGTTGGTGCGGCTTCGGAACTTTAAAATATCTTGATATATCTCGAGAACTACGCATCTGAGCAAAAAATATCATAGAACGTAAAAAGTAGGAAACTTAATTCTCTACAAATAAAGTCGCTTAACATTTTGCCATAGCTCGCTTCGTTTCCGAGATATTTGCAGATTTATCTCAAGGGAAGGGGCCTGACGGACATATTTCGAGATATTTCTTCTTCTTGTTGTTCTTCTTCTGCACAGCTAAGCTGGAAGTGGCATTTGCAGCTCGCAATAGTGCAGAGTTATCTCAAAGAAAGGGGCCACGGTGTTTCTGTATCTCTATTATGTTGGTGCGGCTTCGGAACTTTTAAATATCTTGATATATCTCGAGAACTACGCATCTGATCAAAAAATATCATAGAACATAAATTGTAGGAAACATAATTCTCTACAAAAAACGTCTCTTAACATTTTGCCATAGCTCGCTTCGTTTCCGAGATATTTGCAGATTTATCTCAAGGGAAGGGGCCTAACGGACATATTTCGAGATATTTCTTCTTCTTGTTGTTCTTCTTCTGCACAGCTAAACTGGAAGTGGCATTTCCAGCTCGCAATAGTACAGAGTTATCTCAAAGAAAGGGGCCACGGTGTTTCTGTATCTCTATTATGTTGGTGCGGCTTCGGAACTTTTAAAGATCTTGATATATCTCGAGAACTACGCATCTGATCAAAAAATACCATAGAACGTAAAAAGTAGGAAACTTAATTCTCTACAAAAAAGGTCTCTTAACATTTTGCCATAGCTCTCTTCGTTTCCGAGATATTTGCAGATTTATATCAAGGGAAGGGGCCTGACGGACACATTTCGAGATATTTCTTCTTCTTGTTGTTCTTCTTCTGCACAGCTAAACTGGAAGTGGCATTTCCAGCTCGCAATAGTGCAGAGTTATCTCAAAGAGAGGGGCCACGGTATTTCTGTATCTCTATTATGTTGGTGCGGCTTCGGAACTTTTAAATATCTTGATATATCTCGAGAACTACGCATCTGATCAAAAAATATCATAGAACATAAAAAGTAGGAAACTTAATTCTCTACAAAAAAGGTCTCTTAACATTTTGCCATAGCTCGCTTCGTTTCCGAGATAATTGCAGATTTATCTCAAGGGAAGGGGCCTAACGGACATATTTCCAGATATTTCTTCTTCTTGTTGTTCTTCTTCTGCACAGCTAAGCTGGAAGTGGCATTTGCGGCTCGCACTAGTGCAGAGTTATCTCAAAGAAAGGGGCCACGGTGTTTCTGTATCTCTATTATGTTGGTGCAGATTCAGAACTTTTAAATATCTTGATATATCTCGAGAACTACGCATCTGATCAAAAAATATCATAGAACATAAAAAGTAGGAAACATAATTCTCTACAGAAAAGGTCTCTTAACATTTTGCCATAGCTCGCTTCGTTTCCGAGATATTTGCAGATTTATCTCAAGGGAAGGGGCCTGACGGACATATTTCGAGATATTTCTTCTTCTTGTTGTTCTTCTTCTGCACAGCTAAGCTGGAAGTGGCATTTGCAGCTCGCAATAGTGCAGAGTTATCTCAAAGAAAGGGGCCACGGTGTTTCTGTATCTCTATTATGTTGGTGCGGCTTCGGAACTTTTAAATATCTTGATATATCTCGAGATCTACGCATCTGATCAAAAAATATCATAGAACATAAAAAGTAGGAAACTTAATTCTCCTCAAATAAGGTCTCTTAACATTTTGCCATAGCTCGCTTCGTTTCCGAGATATTTGCAGATTTATCTCAAGGGAAGGGGCCTGACGGACATATTTCGAGATATTTCTTCTTCTTGTTGGTCTTCTTCTGCACAGCTAAGCTGGAAGTGGCATTTGCAGCTCGCAATAGTGCAGAGTTATCTCAAAGAAAGGGGCCACGGTGTTTCTGTATCTCTATTATGTTGGTGCGGCTTCGGAACTTTTAAATATTTTGATATATCTCGAGAGCTACGCATCCGATCAAAAAATATCATAGAACATAAAAAGTAGGAAACTTAATTCTCTACAAAAAAGGTCTCTTAACATTTTGCCATAGCTCGCTTCGTTTCCGAGATATTTGCAGATTTATCTCGAGGGAAGGGGCCTGACGGACATATTTCGAGATATTTCTTCTTCTTGTTGTTCTTCTTCTGCACAGCTAAGCTGGACGTGGCATTTACAGCTCGCAATAGTGCAGAGTTATCTCAAAGAAAGGGGCCACGGTGTTTCTGTATCTCTATTATGTTGGTGCGGCTTCGGAACTTTTAAATATCTTGATATATCTCGAGAACTACGCATCTGATCAAAAAATATCATGGAACATAAAAAGTAGGAAACTTAATTCTCAACAAAAAAGGTGTCTTAACATTTTGCCATAGCTCGCTTCGTTTCCGAGATATTTGCAGATTTATCTCAAGGGAAGGGGCCTGACGGACATATTTCGAGATATTTCTTCTTCTTGTTGTTCTTCTTCTGCACAGCTAAACTGGAAGTGGCATTTCCAGCTCGCAATAGTGCAGAGTTATCGCAAAGAAAGGGGCCACGGTGTTTCTGTATCTCTATTATGTTGGTGCGGCTTCGGAACTTTTAAATATCTTGATATATCTCGAGAACTACGCATCTGATCAAAAAATATCATAGAACATAAAAAGTAGGAAACCTAATTTTCTACAAAAAAGGTCTCTTAACATTTTGCCGTAGCTCGCTTCGTTTCCGAGATATTTGCAGATTTATCTCAAGGGAAGGGGTCTGACGGACATATTTCGAGATATTTCTTCTTCTTGTTGTTCTTCTTCTGCACAGCTAAGCTGGAAGTGGCATTTGCAGCTCGCAATAGTGCAGAGTTATCTCAAAGAAAGGGGCCACGGTGTTTCTGTATCTCTATTATGTTGGTGCGGCTTCGGAACTTTTAAATATCTTGATATATCTCGAGAACTACGCATCTGATCGAAAAATATCATAGAACGTAAAAAGTAGGAAACTTAATTCTCTACAAATAAAGTCGCTTAACATTTTGCCATAGCTCGCTTCGTTTCCGAGATATTTGCAGATTTATCTCAAGGGAAGGGGCCTGACGGACATATTTCGAGATATTTCTTCTTCTTGTTGTTCTTCTTCTGCACAGCTAAGCTGGAAGTGGCATTTGCAGCTCGCAATAGTGCAGAGTTATCTCAAAGAAAGGGGCCACGGTGTTTCTGTATCTCTATTATGTTGGTGCGGCTTCGGAACTTTTAAATATTTTGATATATCTCGAGAGCTACGCATCCGATCAAAAAATATCATAGAACCTAAAAAGTAGGAAACTTAATTCTCTACAAAAAAGGTCTCTTAACATTTTGCCATAGCTCGCTTCGTTTCCGAGATATTTGCAGATTTATCTCGAGGGAAGGGGCCTGACGGACATATTTCGAGATATTTCTTCTTCTTGTTGTTCTTCTTCTGCACAGCTAAGCTGGACGTGGCATTTACAGCTCGCAATAGTGCAGAGTTATCTCAAAGAAAGGGGCCACGGTGTTTCTGTATCCCTATTATGTTGGTGCGGCTTCGGAACTTTTAAATATCTTGATATATCTCGAGAACTACGCATCTGATCAAAAAATATCATAGAACGTAAAAAGTAGGAAACCTAATTTTCTACAAAAAAGGTCTCTTAACATTTTGCCGTAGCTCGCTTCGTTTCCGAGATATTTGCAGATTTATCTCAAGGGAAGGGGCCTGACGGACATATTTCGAGATATTTCTTCTTCTTGTTGTTCTTCTTCTGCACAGCTAAACTGGAAGTGGCATTTCCAGCTCGCAGTAGTGCAGAGTTATCTCAAAGAAAGGGGCCACGGTGTTTCTGTATCTCTATTATGTTGGTGCGGCTTCGGAACTTTAAAATATCTTGATATATCTCGAGAACTACGCATCTGAGCAAAAAATATCATAGAACGTAAAAAGTAGGAAACTTAATTCTCTACAAATAAAGTCGCTTAACATTTTGCCATAGCTCGCTTCGTTTCCGAGATATTTGCAGATTTATCTCAAGGGAAGGGGCCTGACGGACATATTTCGAGATATTTCTTCTTCTTGTTGTTCTTCTTCTGCACAGCTAAACTGGAAGTGGCATTTCCAGCTCGCAGTAGTGCAGAGTTATCTCAAAGAAAGGGGCCACGGTGTTTCTGTATCACTATTATGTTGGTGCGGCTTCGGAACTTTAAAATATCTTGATATATCTCGAGAACTACGCATCTGATCAAAAAATATCATAGAACGTAAAAAGTAGGAAACTTAATTCTCTACAAATAAAGTCGCTTAACATTTTGCCATAGCTCGCTTCCTTTCCGAGATATTTGCAGATTTATCTCAAGGGAAGGGGCCTGACGGACATATTTCGAGATATTTCTTCTTCTTGTTGTTCTTCTTCTGCACAGCTAAGCTGGAAGTGGCATTTGCAGCTCGCAATAGTGCAGAGTTATCTCAAAGAAAGGGGCCACGGTGTTTCTGTATCTCTATTATGTTGGTGCGGCTTCGGAACTTTTAAATATCTTGATATATCTCGAGAACTACGCATCTGATCAAATAATATCATAGAACATAAAAAGTAGGAAACTTAATTCTCCACAAATAAGGTCTCTTAACATTTTGCCATAGCTCGCTTCGTTTCCGAGATATTTGCAGATTTATCTCAAGGGAAGGGGCCTGACGGACATATTTCGAGATATTTCTTCTTCTTGTTGTTCTTCTTCTGCACAGCTAAGCTGGAAGTGGCATTTGCAGCTCGCAATAGTGCAGAGTTATCTCAAAGAAAGGGGCCACGGTGTTTCTGTATCTCTATTATGTTGGTGCGGCTTCGGAACTTTTAAATATCTTGATATATGTCGAGAGTTACGCATCCGATCAAAAAATATCATAGAGCATAAAAAGGAGAAAACTTAATTCTCTACAAAAAAGGTCTCTTAACATTTTGCCATAGCTCGCTTCGTTTCCGAGATATTTGCAGATTTATCTCGAGGGAAGGGGCCTGACGGACATATTTCGAGATATTTCTTCTTCTTGTTGTTCTTCTTCTGCACAGCTAAGCTGGACGTGGCATTTACAGCTCGCAATAGTGCAGAGTTATCTCAAAGAAAGGGGCCACGGTGTTTCTGTATCTCTATTATGTTGGTGCGGCTTCGGAACTTTTAAATATCTTGATATATCTCGAGAACTACGCATCTGATCAAAAAATATCATAGAACATAAAAAGTAGGAAACTTAATTCTCTACAAATAAGGTCTCTTAACATTTTGCCATAGCTCGCTTCGTTTCCGAGATATTTGCAGATTTATCTCAAGGGAAGGGGTCTGACGGACATATTTCGAGATATCTCTTCTTCTTGTTGTTCTTCTTCTGCACAGCTAAGCTGGAAGTGGCATTTGCAGCTCGCAATAGTGCAGAGTTATCTCAAAGAAAGGGGCCACGGTGTTTCTGTATCTCTATTATGTTGGTGCGGCTTCGGAACTTTTAAATATCTTGATATATCTCGAGAACTACGCATCTGATCAAATAATATCATAGAACATGAAAAGTAGGAAACTTAATTCTCCACAAATAAGGTCTCTTAACATTTTGCCATAGCTCGCTTCGTTTCCGAGATATTTGCAGATTTATCTCAAGGGAAGGGGCCTGACGGACATATTTCGAGATATTTCTTCTTCTTGTTGGTCTTCTTCTGCACAGCTAAGCTGGAAGTGGCATTTACAGCTCGCAATAGTGCAGAGTTATCTCAAAGAAAGGGGCCACGGTGTTTCTGTATCTCTATTATGTTGGTGCGGCTTCGGAACTTTTAAATATCTTGATATATCTCGAGAACTACGCATCTGATCAAAAAATATCATAGAACATAAAAAGTAGGAAACTTAATTCTCTACAAATAAGGTCTCTTAACATTTTGCCATAGCTCGCTTCGTTTCCGAGATATTTGCAGATTTATCTCAAGGGAAGGGGCCTGACGGACATTTTTCGAGATATTTCTTCTTCTTGTTGTTCTTCTTCTGCACAGCTAAGCTGGAAGTGGCAATTGCAGCTCGCAATAGTGCAGAGTTATCTCAAAGAAAGGGGCCACGGTGTTTCTGTATCTCTATTATGTTGGTGCGGCTTCGGAACTTTTAAATATCTTGATATATCTCGAGAACTACGCATCTGATCAAATAATATCATAGAACATAAAAAGTAGGAAACTTAATTCTCCACAAATAAGGTCTCTTAACATTTTGCCATAGCTCGCTTCGTTTCCGAGATATTTGCAGATTTATCTCAAGGGAAGGGGCCTGACGGACATATTTCGAGATATTTCTTCTTCTTGTTGGTCTTCTTCTGCACAGCTAAGCTGGAAGTGGCATTTGCAGCTCGCAATAGTGCAGAGTTATCTCGAAGAAAGGGGCCACGGTGTTTCTGTATCTCTATTATGTTGGTGCGGCTTCGGATCTTTTAAATATCTCGATATATCTCGAGAACTACGCTTCTGATCAAAAAATATCATAGAACGTAAGTTGTGGGAAACATAATTCTCTACAAAAAAGGTCTCTTAACATTTTGCCATAGCTCGCTTCGTTTCCGAGATATTTGCAGATTTATCTCAAGGGAAGGGGTCTGACGGACATATTTCGAGATATCTCTTCTTCTTGTTGTTCTTCTTCTGCACAGCTAAGCTGGAAGTGGCATTTGCAGCTCGCAATAGTGCAGAGTTATCTCAAAGAAAGGGGCCACGGTGTTTCTGTATCTCTATTATGTTGGTGCGGCTTCGGAACTTTTAAATATCTTGATATATCTCGAGAACTACGCATCCGATCAAAAAATATCATAGAACATAAAAAGTAGGAACCTTAATTCTCTACAAAAAAGGTCTCTCAACATTTTGCCATAGCTCGCTTCGTTTCCGAGATATTTGCAGATTTATCTCGAGGGAAGGGGCCTGACGGACATATTTCGAGATATTTCTTCTTCTTGTTGTTCTTCTTCTGCACAGCTAAGCTGGACGTGGCATTTACAGCTCGCGATAGTGCAGAGTTATCTCAAAGAAAGGGGCCACGGTGTTTCTGTATCTCTATTATGTTGGTGCGGCTTCGGAACTTTTAAATATCTTGATATATCTCGAGAACTACGCATCTGATCAAATAATATCATAGAACGTAAAAAGTAGGAAACTTAATTCTCTACAAATAAGGTCTCTTAACATTTTGCCATAGCTCGCTTCGTTTCCGAGATATTTGCAGATTTATCTCAAGGGAAGGGGCCTGACGGACATATTTCGAGATATTTCTTCTTCTTGTTGGTCTTCTTCTGCACAGCTAAGCTGGAAGTGGCATTTGCAGCTCGCAATAGTGCAGAGTTATCTCAAAGAAAGGGGCCACGGTGTTTCTGTATCTCTATTATGTTGGTGCGGCTTCGGAACTTTTAAATATCTTGATATATCTCGAGAACTACGCATCTGATCAAAAAATATCATAGAACATCAAAAGTAGGAAACTTCATTCTCTACCAAAAAGGTCTCTTAACATTTTGCCATAGCTCGCTTCGTTTCCGAGATATATGCAGATTTATCTCAAGGGAAGGGGCCTGACGGACATATTTCGGGATATTTCTTCTTCTTGTTGTTCTTCTTCTGCACAGCTAAACAGGAAGTGGCATTTCCAGCTCGCAATAGTGCAGAGTTATCTGAAAGAAAGGGGCCACGGTGTTTCTGTATCTCTATTATGTTGGTGCGGCTTCGGAACTTTTAAATATCTTGATATATCTCGAGAACTATGCATCTGATCAAATAATATCATAGAACATAAAAAGTAGGAAACTTAATTCTCTACAAATAAGGTCTCTTAACATTTTGCCATAGCTCGCTTCGTTTCCGAGATATTTGCAGATTTATCTCAAGGGAAGGGGCCTGACGGACATATTTCGAGATATTTCTTCTTCTTGTTGGTCTTCTTCTGCACAGCTAAGCTGGAAGTGGCATTTGCAGCTCGCAATAGTGCAGAGTTATCTCGAAGAAAGGGGCCTCGGTGTTTCTGTATCTCTATTATGTTGGTGCGGCTTCGGAACTTTTAGATATCTTGATATATCTCGAGAACTACGCATCTGTTCAAAAAATATCATAGAACATAAAAAGTAGGAAACTTAATTCTCTCCAAAAAAGGTCTCTTAACATTTTGCCATAGCTCGCTTCGTTTCCGAGATATTTGCAGATTTATCTCGAGGGAAGGGGCCTGACGGACATATTTCGAGATATTTCTTCTTCTTGTTGTTCTTCTTCTGCACAGCTAAGCTGGACGTGGCATTTACAGCTCGCAATAGTGCAGAGTTATCTCAAAGAAAGGGGCCACGGTGTTTCTGTATCTCTATTATGTTGGTGCGGCTTCGGAACTTTTAAATATCTTGATATATCTCGAGAACTACGCATCTGATCAAAAAATATCACGGAACATAAAAAGTAGGAAACTTAATTCTCAACAAAAAAGGTCTCTTAACATTTTGCCATAGTTCGCTTCGTTTCCGAGATATTTGCAGATTTATCTCAAGGGTAGGGGCCTGACGGACATATTTCGAGATATTTCTTCTTCTTGTTGTTCTTCTTCTGCACAGCTAAACAGGAAGTGGCATTTCCAGCTCGCAATAGTGCAGAGTTATCTGAAAGAAAGGGGCCACGGTGTTTCTGTATCTCTATTATGTTGGTGCGGCTTCGGAACTTTTAAATATCTTGATATATCTCGAGAACTACGCATCTGATCAAAAAATATCATAGAACATAAAAAGTAGGAAACTTAATTCTCTACAAATAAGGTCTCTTAACATTTTGCCATAGCTCGCTTCGTTTCGGAGATATTTGCAGATTTATCTCAAGGGAAGGGGCCTGACGGACATTTTTCGAGATATTTCTTCTTCTTGTTGTTCTTCTTCTGCACAGCTAAGCTGGAAGTGGCATTTGCAGCTCGCAATAGTGCAGAGTTATCTCGAAGAAAGGGGCCACGGTGTTTCTGTATCTCTATTATGTTGGTGCGGCTTCGGAACTTTTAGATATCTTGATATATCTCGAGAACTACGCATCTGATCAAAAAATATCATAGAACATAAAAAGTAGGAAACTTAATTCTCTACAAAAAAGGTCTCTTACCATTTTGCCATAGCTCGCTTCGTTTCCGAGATATTTGCAGATTTATCTCAAGGGAAGGGGCCTGACGGACATTTTTCGAGATATTTCTTCTTCTTGTTGTTCTTCTTCTGCACAGCTAAGCTGGAAGTGGCATTTGCAGCTCGCAATAGTGCAGAGTCATCTCAAAGAAAGGGGCCACGGTGTTTCTGTATCTCTATTATGTTGGTGCGGCTTCGGAACTTTTAAATATCTTGATATATCTCGAGAACTACGCATCTGATCAAATAATATCATAGAACATAAAAAGTAGGAAACTTAATTCTCCACAAATAAGGTCTCTTAACATTTTGCCATAGCTCGCTTCGTTTCCGAGATATTTGCAGATTTATCTCAAGGGAAGGGGCCTGACGGACATATTTCGAGATATTTCTTCTTCTTGTTGGTCTTCTTCTGCACAGCTAAGCTGGAAGTGGCATTTGCAGCTCGCAATAGTGCAGAGTTATCTCGAAGAAAGGGGCCACGGTGTTTCTGTATCTCTATTATGTTGGTGCGGCTTCGGAACTTTTAGATATCTTGATATATCTCGAGAACTACGCATCTGATCAAAAAATATCATAGAACGTAAAAAGTAGGAAACTTAATTCTCTACAAATAAAGTCGCTTAACATTTTGCCATAGCTCGCTTCGTTTCCGAGATATTTGCAGATTTATCTCAAGGGAATGGGCCTGACGGACATATTTCGAGATATTTCTTCTTCTTGTTGTTCTTCTTCTGCACAGCTAAGCTGGAAGTGGCATTTGCAGCTCGCAATAGTGCAGAGTTATCTCAAAGAAAGGGGCCACGGTGTTTCTGTATCTCTATTATGTTGGTGCGGCTTCGGAACTTTTAAATATCTTGATATATCTCGAGAACTACGCATCTGATCAAAAAATATCATAGAACATAAAAAGTAGGAAACTTCATTCTCTACCAAAAAGGTCTCTTAACATTTTGCCATAGCTCGCTTCGTTTCCGAGATATATGCAGATTTATCTCAAGGGAAGGGGCCTGACGGACATATTTCGGGATATTTCTTCTTCTTGTTGTTCTTCTTCTGCACAGCTAAACAGGAAGTGGCATTTCCAGCTCGCAATAGTGCAGAGTTATCTGAAAGAAAGGGGCCACGGTGTTTCTGTATCTCTATTATGTTGGTGCGGCTCCGGAACTTTTAAATATCTTGATATATCTCGAGAACTACGCATCTGATCAAATAATATCATAGAACATAAAAAGTAGGAAACTTAATTCTCTACAAATAAGGTCTCTTAACATTTTGCCATAGCTCGCTTCGTTTCCGAGATATTTGCAGATTTATCTCAAGGGAAGGGGCCTGACGGACATATTTCGAGATATTTCTTCTTCTTGTTGGTCTTCTTCTGCACAGCTAAGCTGGAAGTGGCATTTGCAGCTCGCAATAGTGCAGAGTTATCTCAAAGAAAGGGGCCACGGTGTTTCTGTATCTCTATTATGTTGGTGCGGCTTCGGAACTTTTAAATATCTTGATATATCTCGAGAACTACGCATCTGATCAAAAAATATCATAGAACATAAAAAGTAGGAAACTTCATTCTCTACCAAAAAGGTCTCTAAACATTTTGCCATAGCTCGCTTCGTTTCCGAGATATATGCAGATTTATCTCAAGGGAAGGGGCCTGACGGACATATTTCGGGATATTTCTTCTTCTTGTTGTTCTTCTTCTGCACAGCTAAACAGGAAGTGGCATTTCCAGCTCGCAATAGTGCAGAGTTATCTGAAAGAAAGGGGCCACGGTGTTTCTGTATCTCTATTATGTTGGTGCGGCTCTGGAACTTTTAAATATCTTGATATATCTCGAGAACTACGCATCTGATCAAATAATATCATAGAACATAAAAAGTAGGAAACTTAATTCTCTACAAATAAGGTCTCTTAACATTTTGCCATAGCTCGCTTCGTTTCCGAGATATTTGCAGATTTATCTCAAGGGAAGGGGCCTGACGGACATATTTCGAGATATTTCTTCTTCTTGTTGGTCTTCTTCTGCACAGCTAAGCTGGAAGTGGCATTTGCAGCTCGCAATAGTGCAGAGTTATCTCAAAGAAAGGGGCCACGGTGTTTCTGTATCTCTATTATGTTGGTGCGGCTTCGGAACTTTTAAATATCTTGATATATCTCGAGAACTACGCATCTGATCAAAAAATATCATAGAACATAAAAAGTAGGAAACTTCATTCTCTACCAAAAAGGTCTCTAAACATTTTGCCATAGCTCGCTTCGTTTCCGAGATATATGCAGATTTATCTCAAGGGAAGGGGCCTGACGGACATATTTCGGGATATTTCTTCTTCTTGTTGTTCTTCTTCTGCACAGCTAAACAGGAAGTGGCATTTCCAGCTCGCAATAGTGCAGAGTTATCTGAAAGAAAGGGGCCACGGTGTTTCTGTATCTCTATTATGTTGGTGCGGCTTCGGAACTTTTAAATATCTTGATATATCTCGAGAACTACGCATCTGATCAAATAATATCATAGAACAGAAATTGTAGGAAACATAATTCTCTACAAAAAAGGTCTCTTAACATTTTGCCATAGCTCGTTTCGTTTCCGAGATATTTGCAGATTTATCTCAAGGGAAGGGGCCTGACGGACATATTTCCAGATATTTCTTCTTCTTGTTGTTCTTCTTCTGCACAGCTAAGCTGGAAGTGGCATTTGCAGCTCGCAATAGTGCAGAGTTATCTCAAAGAAAGGGGCCACGGTGTTTCTGTATCTCTATTATGTTGGTGCGGCTTCGGAACTTTTAAATATCTTGATATATCTCGAGAACTACGCATCTGATCAAATAATATCATAGAACATAAAAAGTCGGAAACTTAATTCTCCACAAATAAGGTCTCTTAACATTTTGCCATAGCTCGCTTCGTTTCCGAGATATTTGCAGATTTATCTCAAGGGAAGGGGCCTGACGGACATATTTCGGGATATTTCTTCTTCTTGTTGTTCTTCTTCTGCACAGCTAAACAGGAAGTGGCATTTCCAGCTCGCAATAGTGCAGAGTTATCTGAAAGAAAGGGGCCACGGTGTTTCTGTATCTCTATTATGTTGGTGCGGCTTCGGAACTTTTAAATATCTTGATATATCTCGAGAACTACGCATCTGATCAAATAATATCATAGAACAGAAATTGTAGGAAACATAATTCTCTACAAAAAAGGTCTCTTAACATTTTGCCATAGCTCGTTTCGTTTCCGAGATATTTGCAGATTTATCTCAAGGGAAGGGGCCTGACGGACATATTTCCAGATATTTCTTCTTCTTGTTGTTCTTCTTCTGCACAGCTAAGCTGGAAGTGGCATTTGCAGCTCGCAATAGTGCAGAGTTATCTCAAAGAAAGGGGCCACGGTGTTTCTGTATCTCTATTATGTTGGTGCGGCTTCGGAACTTTTAAATATCTTGATATATCTCGAGAACTACGCATCCGATCAAAAAATATCATAGAACATAAAAAGTAGGAAACTTAATTCTCTACAAAAAAGGTCTCTTAACATTTTGCCATAGCTCGCTTCGTTTCCGAGATATTTGCAGATTTATCTCGAGTGAAGGGGCCTGACGGACATATTTCGAGATATTTCTTCTTCTTGTTGTTCTTCTTCTGCACAGCTTAGCTGGAAGTGGCATTTGCGGCTCGCACTAGTGCACAGTTATCTCAAAGAAAGGGGCCACGGTGTTTCTGTATCTCTATTATGTTGGTGCGTCTTCGGAACTTTTAAATATCTTGCTATATCTCGAGAACTACGCTTCTGATCAAAAAATATCATAGAACGTAAATTGTAGGAAACATTATTCTCTACAAAAAAGGTCTCTTAACATTTTGCCATAGCTCGCTTCGTTTCCGAGATATTTGCAGATTCATCTCAAGGGAAGGGGTCTGACGGACATATTTCGAGATATTTCTTCTTCTTGTTGTTCTTCTTCTGCACAGCTAAGCTCGAAGTGGCATTTGCAGCTCGCAATAGTGCAGAGTTATCTCAAGGAAAGAGGCCACGGTGTTTCTGTACCTCTATTATGTTGGTGCAGCTTCGGAACTTTTAAATATCTTGATATATCTCGAGAACTACGCATCTGATCGAAAAATATCATAGAACATAAAAAGTAGGAAACTTAATTCTCTACAAAAGAGGTCTCTTAACATTTTGCCATAGCTCGCTTCGTTTCCGAGATATTTGCAGATTTATCTCAAGGGAAGGGGCCTGACGGACATATTTCGAGATATTTCTTCTTTTTGTTGTTCTTCTTCTGCACAGCTAAGCTGGAAGTGGCATTTGCAGCTCGCAATAGTGCAGAGTTATCTCAAAGAAAGGGGCCACGGTGTTTCTGTATCTCTATTATGTTAGTGCGGCTTCGGATTTTTTAAATATCTTGATATATCTCGAGAACTACGCATCCGATCAAAAAATATCATAGAGCATAAAAAGTAGGAAACTTAATTCTCTACAAAAAAGGTCTCTTAACATTTTGCCATAGCTCGCTTCGTTTCCGAGATATTTGCAGATTTATCTCGAGGGAAGGGGCCTGACGGACATATTTCGAGATATTTCTTCTTCCTGTTGTTCTTCTTCTGCACAGCTAAGCTGGAAGCGGCGTTTGCGGCTCGCACTAGTGCAGGGTTATCTCAAAGAAAGGGGCCACGGTGTTTCTGTATCTCTATTATGTAGGTGCGGCTTCGGATCTTTTGAATATCTCGATATATCTCGAAAACTACGCTTCTGATTAAAAAATATCATAGAACATAAATTGTAGGAAACATAACTCTCTACAAAAAAGGTCTCTTAACATTTTGCCATAGCTCGTTTCGTTTCCGAGATATTTGCAGATATATCTCAAGGGAACGGGCCTGACGGACATATTTCGAGATATTTCCTCTTCTTGTTGTTCTTCTTCTGCACAGCTAAACTGGAAGTGGCATTTCCAGCTCGCAATAGCGCAGAGTTATCTCAAAGAAAGGGGCCACGGTGTTTCTGTATCTCTATTATGTTGGTGCGTCTTCGGAACTTTTAAATATGTCGATATATCTCGAAAACTACGCTTCTGATCAAAAAATATCATAGAACGTAAATTGTAGGAAACATAATTCTCTACAAAAAACGTCTCTTAACATTTTGCCATAGCTCGCTTCGGTTCCGAGATATTTGCAGATACAGCTCAAAGGAACTGGCCTGACGGACATATTTCGAGATATTTTTTCTTCTTGTTGTTCTTCCTCTGCACAGCTAAGCTGGAAGTGGCATCTGCAGCTCGCAATAGTGCAGAGTTATCTCAAAGAAAGGGGCCACGGTGTTTCTGTATCTCTATTATGTTGGGGCGGCTTCGGAACTTTTAAATATCTCGATATATCTCGAAAACTACGCTTCAGATCAAAAAATATCATAGAACATAAATTGTAGGAAACATAATTCTCTACAAAAAAGGTCTCTTAACATTTTGCCATAGCTCGCTTCGTTTCCGAGATATTTGCAGATATATCTCAAGGGAAGGGGCCTGACGGACATATTTCGAGATATTTCTTCTTCTTGTTGTTCTTCTTCTGCACAGCTAAACTGGAAGTGGCATTTACAGCTCGCAATAGTGCAGAGTTATCTCAAAGAAAGGGGCCACGGTGTTTCTGTATCTCTATTATGTTGGTGCGGCTTCGGAACTTTTAAATATCTTGATATATCTCGAGAACTACGCATCTGATCAAAAAATATCATAGAACATGAAAAGTAGGAAACTTAATTCTCTACAAAAAAGGTCTCTTAACATTTTGCCATAGCTCTCTTCGTTTCCGAGATATTTGCAGATTTATCTCAAGGGAAGGGGCCTGACGGACATATTTCGAGATATTTCTTCTTCTTGTTGTTCTTCTTCTGCACAGCTTAGCTGGAAGTGGCATTTGCGGCTCGCACTAGTGCACAGTTATCTCAGAGAAAGGGGCCACGGTGTTTCTGTATCTCTATTATGTTGGTGCGTCTTCGGAACTTTTAAATATCTTGCTATATCTCGAGAACTACGCTTCTGATCAAAAAATATCATAGAACGTAAATTGTAGGAAACATTATTCTCTACAAAAAAGGTCTCTTAACATTTTGCCATAGCTCGCTTCGTTTCCGAGATATTTGCAGATTCATCTCAAGGGAAGGGGTCTGACGGACATATTTCGAGATATTTCTTCTTCTTGTTGTTCTTCTTCTGCACAGCTAAGCTCGAAGTGGCATTTGCAGCTCGCAATAGTGCAGAGTTATCTCAAGGAAAGAGGCCACGGTGTTTCTGTACCTCTATTATGTTGGTGCAGCTTCGGAACTTTTAAATATCTTGATATATCTCGAGAACTACGCATCTGATCGAAAAATATCATAGAACATAAAAAGTAGGAAACTTAATTCTCTACAAAAGAGGTCTCTTAACATTTTGCCATAGCTCGCTTCGTTTCCGAGATATTTGCAGATTTATCTCAAGGGAAGGGGCCTGACGGACATATTTCGAGATATTTCTTCTTTTTGTTGTTCTTCTTCTGCACAGCTAAGCTGGAAGTGGCATTTGCAGCTCGCAATAGTGCAGAGTTATCTCAAAGAAAGGGGCCACGGTGTTTCTGTATCTCTATTATGTTAGTGCGGCTTCGGATTTTTTAAATATCTTGATATATCTCGAGAACTACGCATCCGATCAAAAAATATCATAGAGCATAAAAAGTAGGAAACTTAATTCTCTACAAAAAAGGTCTCTTAACATTTTGCCATAGCTCGCTTCGTTTCCGAGATATTTGCAGATTTATCTCGAGGGAAGGGGCCTGACGGACATATTTCGAGATATTTCTTCTTCTTGTTGTTCTTCTTCTGCACAGCTAAGCTGGAAGCGGCGTTTGCGGCTCGCACTAGTGCAGGGTTATCTCAAAGAAAGGGGCCACGGTGTTTCTGTATCTCTATTATGTAGGTGCGGCTTCGGATCTTTTGAATATCTCGATATATCTCGAAAACTACGCTTCTGATTAAAAAATATCATAGAACATAAATTGTAGGAAACATAACTCTCTACAAAAAAGGTCTCTTAACATTTTGCCATAGCTCGTTTCGTTTCCGAGATATTTGCAGATATATCTCAAGGGAACGGGCCTGACGGACATATTTCGAGATATTTCCTCTTCTTGTTGTTCTTCTTCTGCACAGCTAAACTGGAAGTGGCATTTCCAGCTCGCAATAGCGCAGAGTTATCTCAAAGAAAGGGGCCACGGTGTTTCTGTATCTCTATTATGTTGGTGCGTCTTCGGAACTTTTAAATATGTCGATATATCTCGAAAACTACGCTTCTGATCAAAAAATATCATAGAACGTAAATTGTAGGAAACATAATTCTCTACAAAAAACGTCTCTTAACATTTTGCCATAGCTCGCTTCGGTTCCGAGATATTTGCAGATACAGCTCAAAGGAACTGGCCTGACGGACATATTTCGAGATATTTTTTCTTCTTGTTGTTCTTCCTCTGCACAGCTAAGCTGGAAGTGGCATCTGCAGCTCGCAATAGTGCAGAGTTATCTCAAAGAAAGGGGCCACGGTGTTTCTGTATCTCTATTATGTTGGGGCGGCTTCGGAACTTTTAAATATCTCGATATATCTCGAAAACTACGCTTCTGATCAAAAAATATCATAGAACATAAATTGTAGGAAACATAATTCTCTACAAAAAAGGTCTCTTAACATTTTGCCATAGCTCGCTTCGTTTCCGAGATATTTGCAGATATATCTCAAGGGAAGGGGCCTGACGGACATATTTCGAGATATTTCTTCTTCTTGTTGTTCTTCTTCTGCACAGCTAAACTGGAAGTGGCATTTACAGCTCGCAATAGTGCAGAGTTATCTCAAAGAAAGGGGCCACGGTGTTTCTGTATCTCTATTATGTTGGTGCGGCTTCGGAACTTTTAAATATCTTGATATATCTCGAGAACTACGCATCTGATCAAAAAATATCATAGAACATGAAAAGTAGGAAACTTAATTCTCTACAAAAAAGGTCTCTTAACATTTTGCCATAGCTCTCTTCGTTTCCGAGATATTTGCAGATTTATCTCAAGGGAAGGGGCCTGACGGACATATTTCGAGATATTTCTTCTTCTTGTTGTTCTTCTTCTGCACAGCTTAGCTGGAAGTGGCATTTGCGGCTCGCACTAGTGCACAGTTATCTCAGAGAAAGGGGCCACGGTGTTTCTGTATCTCTATTATGTTGGTGCGTCTTCGGAACTTTTAAATATCTTGCTATATCTCGAGAACTACGCTTCTGATCAAAAAATATCATAGAACGTAAATTGTAGGAAACATTATTCTCTACAAAAAAGGTCTCTTAACATTTTGCCATAGCTCGCTTCGTTTCCGAGATATTTGCAGATTCATCTCAAGGGAAGGGGTCTGACGGACATATTTCGAGATATTTCTTCTTCTTGTTGTTCTTCTTCTGCACAGCTAAGCTCGAAGTGGCATTTGCAGCTCGCAATAGTGCAGAGTTATCTCAAGGAAAGAGGCCACGGTGTTTCTGTACCTCTATTATGTTGGTGCAGCTTCGGAACTTTTAAATATCTTGATATATCTCGAGAACTACGCATCTGATCGAAAAATATCATAGAACATAAAAAGTAGGAAACTTAATTCTCTACAAAAGAGGTCTCTTAACATTTTGCCATAGCTCGCTTCGTTTCCGAGATATTTGCAGATTTATCTCAAGGGAAGGGGCCTGACGGACATATTTCGAGATATTTCTTCTTTTTGTTGTTCTTCTTCTGCACAGCTAAGCTGGAAGTGGCATTTGCAGCTCGCAATAGTGCAGAGTTATCTCAAAGAAAGGGGCCACGGTGTTTCTGTATCTCTACTATGTTAGTGCGGCTTCGGATTTTTTAAATATCTTGATATATCTCGAGAACTACGCATCCGACCAAAAAATATCATAGAGCATAAAAAGTAGGAAACTTAATTCTCTACAAAAAAGGTCTCTTAACATTTTGCCATAGCTCGCTTCGTTTCCGAGATATTTGCAGATTTATCTCGAGGGAAGGGGCCTGACGGACATATTTCGAGATATTTCTTCTTCTTGTTGTTCTTCTTCTGCACAGCTAAGCTGGAAGCGGCGTTTGCGGCTCGCACTAGTGCAGGGTTATCTCAAAGAAAGGGGCCACGGTGTTTCTGTATCTCTATTATGTTGGTGCGGCTTCGGATCTTTTGAATATCTCGATATATCTCGAAAACTACGCTTCTGATTAAAAAATATCATAGAACATAAATTGTAGGAAACATAATTCTCTACAAAAAAGGTCTCTTAACATTTTGCCATAGCTCGTTTCGTTTCCGAGATATTTGCAGATATATCTCAAGGGAACGGGCCTGACGGACATATTTCGAGATATTTCCTCTTCTTGTTGTTCTTCTTCTGCACAGCTAAACTGGAAGTGGCATTTCCAGCTCGCAATAGCGCAGAGTTATCTCAAAGAAAGGGGCCACGGTGTTTCTGTATCTCTATTATGTTGGTGCGTCTTCGGAACTTTTAAATATGTCGATATATCTCGAAAACTACGCTTCTGATCAAAAAATATCATAGAACGTAAATTGTAGGAAACATAATTCTCTACAAAAAACGTCTCTTAACATTTTGCCATAGCTCGCTTCGGTTCCGAGATATTTGCAGATACAGCTCAAAGGAACTGGCCTGACGGACATATTTCGAGATATTTTTTCTTCTTGTTGTTCTTCCTCTGCACAGCTAAGCTGGAAGTGGCATCTGCAGCTCGCAATAGTGCAGAGTTATCTCAAAGAAAGGGGCCACGGTGTTTCTGTATCTCTATTATGTTGGGGCGGCTTCGGAACTTTTAAATATCTCGATATATCTCGAAAACTACGCTTCTGATCAAAAAATATCATAGAACATAAATTGTAGGAAACATAATTCTCTACAAAAAAGGTCTCTTAACATTTTGCCATAGCTCGTTTCGTTTCCGAGATATTTGCAGATATATCTCAAGGGAAGGGGCCTGACGGACATATTTCGAGATATTTCCTCTTCTTGTTGTTCTTCTTCTGCACAGCTAAACTGGAAGTGGCATTTCCAGCTCGCAATAGCGCAGAGTTATCTCAAAGAAAGGGGCCACGGTGTTTCTGTATCTCTATTATGTTGGTGCGTCTTCGGAACTTTTAAATATCTCGATATATCTCGAAAACTACGCTTCTGATCAAAAAATATCATAGAACGTAAATTGTAGGAAACATAATTCTCTACAAAAAACGTCTCTTAACATTTTGCCATAGCTCGCTTCGTTTCCGAGATATTTGCAGATTCAGCTCAAAGGAACTGGCCTGACGGACATATTTCGAGATATTTTTTCTTCTTGTTGTTCTTCCTCTGCACAGCTAAGCTGGAAGTGGCATCTGCAGCTCGCAATAGTGCAGAGTTATCTCAAAGAAAGGGGCCACGGTGTTTCTGTATCTCTATTATGTTGGTGCGGCTTCGGATCTTTTAAATATCTCGATATATCTCGAAAACTACGCTTCTGATCAAAAAATATCATAGAACCTAAATTGAGGGAAATATAATTCTCTACAAAAAAGGTCTCTTAACATTTTGCCATAGCTCGCTTCGTTTCCGAGATATTTGCAGATTTATCTCGAGGGAAGGGGCCTAACGGACATATTTCGAGATATTTCTTCTTCTTGTTGTTCTTCTTCTGCACAGCTAAGCTGGAAGCGGCATTTGCGGCTCGCAATAGCGCAGAGTTATCTCAAAGAAAGGGGCCACGGTGTTTCTGTATCTCTATTATGTTGGTGCGGCTTCGGAACTTTTAAATATCTTGATATATCTCGAGAACTACGCATCTGATCAAAAAATATCATAGAACATGAAAAGTAGGAAACTTAATTCTCTACAAAAAAGGTCTCTTAACATTTTGCCATAGCTCTCTTCGTTTCCGAGATATTTGCAGATTTATCTCAAGGGAAGGGGCCTGACGGACATATTTCGAGATATTTCTTCTTCTTGTTGTTCTTCTTCTGCACAGCTTAGCTGGAAGTGGCATTTGCGGCTCGCACTAGTGCACAGTTATCTCAAAGAAAGGGGCCACGGTGTTTCTGTATCTCTATTATGTTGGTGCGTCTTCGGAACTTTTAAATATCTTGATATATCTCGAGAACTACGCTTCTGATCAAAAAATATCATAGAACGTAAATTGTAGGAAACATTATTCTCTACAAAAAAGGTCTCTTAACATTTTGCCATAGCTCGCTTCGTTTCCGAGATATTTGCAGATTCATCTCAAGGGAAGGGGTCTGACGGACATATTTCGAGATATTTCTTCTTCTTGTTGTTCTTCTTCTGCACAGCTAAGCTCGAAGTGGCATTTGCAGCTCGCAATAGTGCAGAGTTATCTCAAGGAAAGAGGCCACGGTGTTTCTGTACCTCTATTATGTTGGTGCAGCTTCGGAACTTTTAAATATCTTGATATATCTCGAGAACTACGCATCTGATCAAAAAATATCATAGAACATAAAAAGTAGGAAACTTAATTGTCTACAAAAAAGGTCTCTTAACATTTTGCCATAGCTCGCTTCGTTTCCGAGATATTTGCAGATTTATCTCAAGGGAAGGGGCCTGACGGACATATTTCGAGATATTTCTTCTTCTTGTTGTTCTTCTTCTGCACAGCTAAGCTGGAAGTGGCATTTGCAGCTCGCAATAGTGCAGAGTTATCTCAAAGAAAGGGGCCACGGTGTTTCTGTATCTCTATTATGTTGGTGCGGCTTCGGATCTTTTAAATATCTCGATATATCTCGAAAACTACGCTTCTGATCAAAAAATATCATAGAACCTAAATTGAGGGAAATATAATTCTCTACAAAAAAGGTCTCTTAACATTTTGCCATAGCTCGCTTCGTTTCCGAGATATTTGCAGATTTATCTCGAGGGAAGGGGCCTAACGGACATATTTCGAGATATTTCTTCTTCTTGTTGTTCTTCTTCTGCACAGCTAAGCTGGAAGCGGCATTTGCGGCTCGCACTAGTGCAGAGTTATCTCAAAGAAAGGGGCCACGGTGTTTCTGTATCTCTATTATGTTGGTGCAGCTTCGGATCTTTTAAATATCTCGATATATCTCGAAAACTACGCATCTGATCAAAAAATATCATAGAACATAAAAAGTAGGAAACTTAATTCTCTACAAATAAGGTCTCTTAACATTTTGCCATAGCTCGCTTCGTTTCCGAGATATTTGCAGATTTATCTCAAGGGAAGGGGCCTGACGGACATTTTTCGAGATATTTCTTCTTCTTGTTGTTCTTCTTCTGCACAGCTAAGCTGGAAGTGGCATTTGCAGCTCGCAATAGTGCAGAGTTATCTCGAAGAAAGGGGCCACGGTGTTTCTGTATCTCTATTATGTTGGTGCGGCTTCGGATCTTTTACATATCTCGATATATCTCGAAAACTACGCTTCTGATCAAAAAATATCATAAAACCTAAATTGTGGGAAATATAATTCTCTACAAAAAAGGTCTCTTAACATTTTGCCGTAACTCGCTTCGTTTCCGAGATATTTGCAGATTTATCTCAAGGGAAGGGGCCTGACGGACATATTTCCAGATATTTCTTCTTCTTGTTGTTCTTCTTCTGCACAGCTAAGCTGGAAGTGGCATTTGCAGCTCGCAATAGTGCAGAGTTATCTCAAAGAAAGGGGCCACGGTGTTTCTGTATCTCTATTATGTTGGTGCGGCTTCGGAACTTTTAAGTATCTTGATATATCTCGAGAACTACGCACCCGATCAAAAAATATCATAGAACATAAAAAGTAGGAAACTTAATTCTCTACAAAAAAGGTCTCTTATCATTTTGCCATAGCTCGCTTCGTTTCCGAGATATTTGCAGATTTATCTCGAGTGAAGGGGCCTGACGGACATATTTCGAGGTATATTTCTTCTTCTTGTTGTTCTTCTTCTGCACAGCTAAGCTGGAAGCGGCATTTGCGGCTCGCACTAGTGCATAGTTATCTCAAAGAAAGGGGCCACGGTGTTTCAGTATCTCTATTATGTTGGTGCAGCTTCGGATCTTTTAAATATCTCGATATATCTCGAAAACTACGCTTCTGATCAAAAAATATCATAGAACATAAATTGTAGGAAACATAATTCTCTACAAAAAAGGTCTCTTAACATTTTGCCATAGCTCGTTTCGTTTCCGAGATATTTGCAGATATATCTCAAGGGAAGGGGCCTGACGGACATATTTCGAGATATTTCCTCTTCTTGTTGTTCTTCTTCTGCACAGCTAAACTGGAAGTGGCATTTCCAGCTCGCAATAGCGCAGAGTTATCTCAAAGAAAGGGGCCACGGTGTTTCTGTATCTCTATTATGTTGGTGCGGCTTCGGAACTTTTAAATATCTGGATATATCTCGAGAACTACGCATCTGATCAAAAAATATCATAGAACATAAAAAGTAGGAAACTTAATTCTCTACAAATAAGGTCTCTTAACATTTTGCCATAGCTCGCTTCGTTTCCGAGATATTTGCAGATTTATCTCAAGGGAAGGGGCCTGACGGACATTTTTCGAGATATTTCTTCTTCTTGTTGTTCTTCTTCTGCACAGCTAAGCTGGAAGTGGCATTTGCAGCTCGCAATAGTGCAGAGTTATCTCGAAGAAAGGGGCCACGGTGTTTCTGTATCTCTATTATGTTGGTGCGGCTTCGGAACTTTTAGATATCTTGATATATCTCGAGAACTACGCATCTGATCAAAAAATATCATAGAACATAAAAAGTAGGAAACTTAATTCTCTACAAAAAAGGTCTCTTAACATTTTGCCATAGCTCGCTTCGTTTCCGAGATATTTGCAGATTTATCTCAAGGGAAGGGGCCTGACGGACATATTTCGAGATATTTCTTCTTCTTGTTGTTCTTCTTCTGCACAGCTAAGCTGGAAGTGGCATTTGCAGCTCGCAATAGAGCAGAGTTATCTCAAAGAAAGGGGCCACGGTGTTTCTGTATCTCTATTATGTTGGTGCGGCTTCGGATCTTTTAAATATCTCGATATATCTCGAAAACTACGCTTCTGATCAAAAAATATCATAGAACCTAAATTGAGGGAAATATAATTCTCTACAAAAAAGGTCTCTTAACATTTTGCCATAGCTCGCTTCGTTTCCGAGATATTTGCAGATTTATCTCGAGGGAAGGGGCCTAACGGACATATTTCGAGATATTTCTTCTTCTTGTTGTTCTTCTTCTGCACAGCTAAGCTGGAAGCGGCATTTGCGGCTCGCACTAGTGCAGAGTTATCTCAAAGAAAGGGGCCACGGTGTTTCTGTATCTCTATTATGTTGGTGCAGCTTCGGATCTTTTAAATATCTCGATATATCTCGAAAACTACGCATCTGATCAAAAAATATCATAGAACATAAAAAGTAGGAAACTTAATTCTCTACAAATAAGGTCTCTTAACATTTTGCCATAGCTCGCTTGGTTTCCGAGATATTTGCAGATTTATCTCAAGGGAAGGGGCCTGACGGACATTTTTCGAGATATTTCTTCTTCTTGTTGTTCTTCTTCTGCACAGCTAAGCTGGAAGTGGCATTTGCAGCTCGCAATAGTGCAGAGTTATCTCGAAGAAAGGGGCCACGGTGTTTCTGTATCTCTATTATGTTGGTGCGGCTTCGGATCTTTTAAATATCTCGATATATCTCGAAAACTACGCTTCTGATCAAAAAATATCATAGAACCTAAATTGTGGGAAATATAATTCTCTACAAAAAAGGTCTCTTAACATTTTGCCGTAACTCGCTTCGTTTCCGAGATATTTGCAGATTTATCTCAAGGGAAGGGGCCTGACGGACATATTTCCAGATATTTCTTCTTCTTGTTGTTCTTCTTCTGCACAGCTAAGCTGGAAGTGGCATTTGCAGCTCGCAATAGTGCAGAGTTATCTCAAAGAAAGGGGCCACGGTGTTTCTGTATCTCTATTATGTTGGTGCGGCTTCGGAACTTTTAAGTATCTTGATATATCTCGAGAACTACGCACCCGATCAAAAAATATCATAGAACATAAAAAGTAGGAAACTTAATTCTCTACAAAAAAGGTCTCTTATCATTTTGCCTTAGCTCGCTTCGTTTCCGAGATATTTGCAGATTTATCTCGAGTGAAGGGGCCTGACGGACATATTTCGAGGTATATTTCTTCTTCTTGTTGTTCTTCTTCTGCACAGCTAAGCTGGAAGCGGCATTTGCGGCTCGCACTAGTGCAGAGTTATCTCAAAGAAAGGGGCCACGGTGTTTCAGTATCTCTATTATGTTGGTGCAGCTTCGGATCTTTTAAATATCTCGATATATCTCGAAAACTACGCTTCTGATCAAAAAATATCATAGAACATAAATTGTAGGAAACATAATTCTCTACAAAAAAGGTCTCTTAACATTTTGCCATAGCTCGTTTCGTTTCCGAGATATTTGCAGATATATCTCAAGGGAAGGGGCCTGACGGACATATTTCGAGATATTTCCTCTTCTTGTTGTTCTTCTTCTGCACAGCTAAACTGGAAGTGGCATTTCCAGCTCGCAATAGCGCAGAGTTATCTCAAAGAAAGGGGCCACGGTGTTTCTGTATCTCTATTATGTTGGTGCGGCTTCGGAACTTTTAAATATCTGGATATATCTCGAGAACTACGCATCTGATCAAAAAATATCATAGAACATAAAAAGTAGGAAACCTAATTCTCTACAAATAAGGTCTCTTAACATTTTGCCATAGCTCGCTTCGTTTCCGAGATATTTGCAGATTTATCTCAAGGGAAGGGGCCTGACGGACATTTTTCGAGATATTTCTTCTTCTTGTTGTTCTTCTTCTGCACAGCTAAGCTGGAAGTGGCATTTGCAGCTCGCAATAGTGCAGAGTTATCTCAAAGAAAGGGGCCACGGTGTTTCTGTATCTCTATTATGTTGGTGCGGCTTCGGATCTTTTAAATATCTCGATATATCTCGAAAACTACGCTTCTGATCAAAAAATATCATAGAACATAAATTATAGGAAACATAATTCTCTAGAAAAAAGGTCTCTTAACGTTTTGCCATAGCTCGATTCGTTTCCGAGATATTTGCAGATTTATCTCAAGGGAAGGGGCCTGACGGACATATTTCGAGATATTTCTTCTTCTTGTTGTTCTTCTTCTGCACAGCTAAACTGGAAGTGGCATTTCCAGCTCGCAATAGCGCAGAGTTATCTCAA
Organism: Osmia lignaria lignaria; assembly: GCF_051020975.1. Lineage (NCBI taxonomy): Eukaryota > Metazoa > Arthropoda > Insecta > Hymenoptera > Megachilidae > Osmia > Osmia lignaria. Next base: position 22,439,564 of record NW_027478163.1, read on the forward strand.
AGAAAGGGGCCGCGGTGTTTCTGTATCTCTATTATGTTGGTGCGGCTTCGGAACTTTTAAATATCTTGATATATCTCGAGAACTACGCATCTGATCAAAAAATATCATAGAACATAAAAAGTAGGAAACTTAATTCTCTACAAATAAGGTCTCTTAACATTTTGCCATAGCTCGCTTCGTTTCCGAGATATTTGCAGATTTATCTCAAGGGAAGGGCCCTGACGGACATTTTTCGAGATATTTCTTCTTCTTGTTGTTCTTCTTCTGCACAGCTAAGCTGGAAGTGGCATTTGCAGCTCGCAATAGTGCAGAGTTATCTCGAAGAAAGGGGCCACGGTGTTTCTGTATCTCTATTATGTTGGTGCGGCTTCGGAACTTTTAGATATCTTGATATATCTCGAGAACTACGCATCTGATCAAAAAATATCATAGAACATAAAAAGTAGGAAACTTAATTCTCTACAAAAAAGGTCTCTTAAGATTTTGCCATAGCTCGCTTCGTTTCCGAGATATTTGCAGATTTATCTCAAGGGAAGGGGCCTGACGGACATATTTCCAGATATTTCTTCTTCTTGTTGTTCTTCTTCTGCACAGCTAAGCTGGAAGCGGCATTTGCGGCTCGCACTAGTGCAGGGTTATCTCAAAGAAAGGGGCCACGGTGTTTCTGTATCTCTATTATGTTGGTGCAGCTTCGGATCTTTTAAATATCTCGATATATCTCGAAAACTACGCTTCTCATCAAAAAATATCATAGAACATAAAAAGTAGGAAACTTAATTCTCTACAAATAAGGTCTCTTAACATTTTGCCATAGCTCGCTTCGTTTCCGAGATATTTGCAGATTTATCTCAGGGGAAGGGGCCTGACGGACATTTTTCGAGATATTTCTTCTTCTTGTTGTTCTTCTTCTGCACAGCTAAGCTGGAAGTGGCATTTGCAGCTCGCAATAGTGCAGAGTTATCTCGAAGAAAGGGGCCACGGTGTTTCTGTATCTCTATTATGTTGGTGCGGCTTCGGAACTTTTAGATATCTTGATATATCTCGAGAACTACGCATCTGATCAAAAAATATCATAGAACATAAAAAGTAGGAAACTTAATTCTCTACAAAAAAGGTCTCTTAACATTTTGCCATAGCTCGCTTCGTTTCCGAGATATTTGCAGATTTATCTCAAGGGAAGGGGCCTGACGGACATATTTCGAGATATTTCTTCTTCTTGTTGTTCTTCTTCTGCACAGCTAAGCTGGAAGTGGCATTTGCAGCTCGCAATAGTGCAGAGTTATCTCAAAGAAAGGGGCCACGGTGTTTCTGTATCTCTATTATGTTGGTGCGGCTTCGGATCTTTTAAATATCTCGATATATCTCGAAAACTACGCTTCTGATCAAAAAATATCATAGAACCTAAATTGAGGGAAATATAATTCTCTACAAAAAAGGTCTCTTAACATTTTGCCATAGCTCGCTTCGTTTCCGAGATATTTGCAGATTTATCTCGAGGGAAGGGGCCTAACGGACATATTTCGAGATATTTCTTCTTCTTGTTGTTCTTCTTCTGCACAGCTAAGCTGGAAGCGGCATTTGCGGCTCGCACTAGTGCAGAGTTATCTCAAAGAAAGGGGCCACGGTGTTTCTGTATCTCTATTATGTTGGTGCAGCTTCGGATCTTTTAAATATCTCGATATATCTCGAAAACTACGCATCTGATCAAAAAATATCATAGAACATAAAAAGTAGGAAACTTAATTCTCTACAAATAAGGTCTCTTAACATTTTGCCATAGCTCGCTTCGTTTCCGAGATATTTGCAGATTTATCTCAAGGGAAGGGGCCTGACGGACATTTTTCGAGATATTTCTTCTTCTTGTTGTTCTTCTTCTGCACAGCTAAGCTGGAAGTGGCATTTGCAGCTCGCAATAGTGCAGAGTTATCTCGAAGAAAGGGGCCACGGTGTTTCTGTATCTCTATTATGTTGGTGCGGCTTCGGATCTTTTAAATATCTCGATATATCTCGAAAACTACGCTTCTGATCAAAAAATATCATAGAACCTAAATTGTGGGAAATATAATTCTCTACAAAAAAGGTCTCTTAACATTTTGCCGTAACTCGCTTCGTTTCCGAGATATTTGCAGATTTATCTCAAGGGAAGGGGCCTGACGGACATATTTCCAGATATTTCTTCTTCTTGTTGTTCTTCTTCTGCACAGCTAAGCTGGAAGTGGCATTTGCAGCTCGCAATAGTGCAGAGTTATCTCAAAGAAAGGGGCCACGGTGTTTCTGTATCTCTATTATGTTGGTGCGGCTTCGGAACTTTTAAGTATCTTGATATATCTCGAGAACTACGCACCCGATCAAAAAATATCATAGAACATAAAAAGTAGGAAACTTAATTCTCTACAAAAAAGGTCTCTTATCATTTTGCCTTAGCTCGCTTCGTTTCCGAGATATTTGCAGATTTATCTCGAGTGAAGGGGCCTGACGGACATATTTCGAGGTATATTTCTTCTTCTTGTTGTTCTTCTTCTGCACAGCTAAGCTGGAAGCGGCATTTGCGGCTCGCACTAGTGCAGAGTTATCTCAAAGAAAGGGGCCACGGTGTTTCAGTATCTCTATTATGTTGGTGCAGCTTCGGATCTTTTAAATATCTCGATATATCTCGAAAACTACGCTTCTGATCAAAAAATATCATAGAACATAAATTGTAGGAAACATAATTCTCTACAAAAAAGGTCTCTTAACATTTTGCCATAGCTCGTTTCGTTTCCGAGATATTTGCAGATATATCTCAAGGGAAGGGGCCTGACGGACATATTTCGAGATATTTCCTCTTCTTGTTGTTCTTCTTCTGCACAGCTAAACTGGAAGTGGCATTTCCAGCTCGCAATAGCGCAGAGTTATCTCAAAGAAAGGGGCCACGGTGTTTCTGTATCTCTATTATGTTGGTGCGGCTTCGGAACTTTTAAATATCTGGATATATCTCGAGAACTACGCATCTGATCAAAAAATATCATAGAACATAAAAAGTAGGAAACCTAATTCTCTACAAATAAGGTCTCTTAACATTTTGCCATAGCTCGCTTCGTTTCCGAGATATTTGCAGATTTATCTCAAGGGAAGGGGCCTGACGGACATTTTTCGAGATATTTCTTCTTCTTGTTGTTCTTCTTCTGCACAGCTAAGCTGGAAGTGGCATTTGCAGCTCGCAATAGTGCAGAGTTATCTCAAAGAAAGGGGCCACGGTGTTTCTGTATCTCTATTATGTTGGTGCGGCTTCGGATCTTTTAAATATCTCGATATATCTCGAAAACTACGCTTCTGATCAAAAAATATCATAGAACATAAATTATAGGAAACATAATTCTCTAGAAAAAAGGTCTCTTAACGTTTTGCCATAGCTCGATTCGTTTCCGAGATATTTGCAGATTTATCTCAAGGGAAGGGGCCTGACGGACATATTTCGAGATATTTCTTCTTCTTGTTGTTCTTCTTCTGCACAGCTAAACTGGAAGTGGCATTTCCAGCTCGCAATAGCGCAGAGTTATCTCAAAGAAAGGGGCCGCGGTGTTTCTGTATCTCTATTATGTTGGTGCGGCTTCGGAACTTTTAAATATCTTGATATATCTCGAGAACTACGCATCTGATCAAAAAATATCATAGAACATAAAAAGTAGGAAACTTAATTCTCTACAAATAAGGTCTCTTAACATTTTGCCATAGCTCGCTTCGTTTCCGAGATATTTGCAGATTTATCTCAAGGGAAGGGCCCTGACGGACATTTTTCGAGATATTTCTTCTTCTTGTTGTTCTTCTTCTGCACAGCTAAGCTGGAAGTGGCATTTGCAGCTCGCAATAGTGCAGAGTTATCTCGAAGAAAGGGGCCACGGTGTTTCTGTATCTCTATTATGTTGGTGCGGCTTCGGAACTTTTAGATATCTTGATATATCTCGAGAACTACGCATCTGATCAAAAAATATCATAGAACATAAAAAGTAGGAAACTTAATTCTCTACAAAAAAGGTCTCTTAACATTTTGCCATAGCTCGCTTCGTTTCCGAGATATTTGCAGATTTATCTCAAGGGAAGGGGCCTGACGGACATATTTCCAGATATTTCTTCTTCTTGTTGTTCTTCTTCTGCACAGCTAAGCTGGAAGCGGCATTTGCGGCTCGCACTAGTGCAGGGTTATCTCAAAGAAAGGGGCCACGGTGTTTCTGTATCTCTATTATGTTGGTGCAGCTTCGGATCTTTTAAATATCTCGATATATCTCGAAAACTACGCTTCTCATCAAAAAATATCATAGAACATAAAAAGTAGGAAACTTAATTCTCTACAAATAAGGTCTCTTAACATTTTGCCATAGCTCGCTTCGTTTCCGAGATATTTGCAGATTTATCTCAGGGGAAGGGGCCTGACGGACATTTTTCGAGATATTTCTTCTTCTTGTTGTTCTTCTTCTGCACAGCTAAGCTGGAAGTGGCATTTGCAGCTCGCAATAGTGCAGAGTTATCTCGAAGAAAGGGGCCACGGTGTTTCTGTATCTCTATTATGTTGGTGCGGCTTCGGAACTTTTAGATATCTTGATATATCTCGAGAACTACGCATCTGATCAAAAAATATCATAGAACATAAAAAGTAGGAAACTTAATTCTCTACAAAAAAGGTCTCTTAACATTTTGCCATAGCTCGCTTCGTTTCCGAGATATTTGCAGATTTATCTCAAGGGAAGGGGCCTGACGGACATATTTCGAGATATTTCTTCTTCTTGTTGTTCTTCTTCTGCACAGCTAAGCTGGAAGTGGCATTTGCAGCTCGCAATAGTGCAGAGTTATCTCAAAGAAAGGGGCCACGGTGTTTCTGTATCTCTATTATGTTGGTGCGGCTTCGGATCTTTTAAATATCTCGATATATCTCGAAAACTACGCTTCTGATCAAAAAATATCATAGAACATAAATTATAGGAAACATAATTCTCTAGAAAAAAGGTCTCTTAACGTTTTGCCATAGCTCGATTCGTTTCCGAGATATTTGCAGATTTATCTCAAGGGAAGGGGCCTGACGGACATATTTCGAGATATTTCTTCTTCTTGTTGTTCTTCTTCTGCACAGCTAAACTGGAAGTGGCATTTCCAGCTCGCAATAGCGCAGAGTTATCTCAAAGAAAGGGGCCACGGTGTTTCTGTATCTCTATTATGTTGGTGCGGCTTCGGAACTTTTAAATATCTTGATATATCTCGAGAACTACGCATCTGATCAAAAAATATCATAGAACATAAAAAGTAGGAAACTTAATTCTCTACAAATAAGGTCTCTTAACATTTTGCCATAGCTCGCTTCGTTTCCGAGATATTTGCAGATTTATCTCAAGGGAAGGGCCCTGACGGACATTTTTCGAGATATTTCTTCTTCTTGTTGTTCTTCTTCTGCACAGCTAAGCTGGAAGTGGCATTTGCAGCTCGCAATAGTGCAGAGTTATCTCGAAGAAAGGGGCCACGGTGTTTCTGTATCTCTATTATGTTGGTGCGGCTTCGGAACTTTTAGATATCTTGATATATCTCGAGAACTACGCATCTGATCAAAAAATATCATAGAACATAAAAAGTAGGAAACTTAATTCTCTACAAAAAAGGTCTCTTAACATTTTGCCATAGCTCGCTTCGTTTCCGAGATATTTGCAGATTTATCTCAAGGGAAGGGGCCTGACGGACCTATTTCCAGATATTTCTTCTTCTTGTTGTTCTTCTTCTGCACAGCTAAGCTGGAAGTGGCATTTGCAGCTCGCAATAGTGCAGAGTTATCTCAAAGAAAGGGGCCACGGTGTTTCTGTATCTCTATTATGTTGGTGCGGCTTCGGAACTTTTAAATATCTTGATATATCTCGAGAACTACGCATCCGATCAAAAAATATCATAAAACATAAAAAGTAGGAAACTTAATTCTCTACAAAAAAGGTCTCTTAACATTTTGCCATAGCTCGCTTCGTTTCCGAGATATTTGCAGATTTATCTCGAGGGAAGGGGCCTGGCGGACATATTTCGAGATATTTCTTCTTCTTGTTGTTCTTCTTCTGCACAGCTAAGCTGGAAGCGGCATTTGCGGCTCGCACTAGTGCAGAGTTATCTCAAAGAAAGGGGCCACGGTGTTTCTGTATCTCTATTATGTTGGTGCGGCTTCGGATCTTTTAAATATCTCGATATATCTCGAAAACTACGCTTCTGATCAAAAAATATCATAGAACATAAATTGTGGGAAATATAATTCTCTACAAAAAAGGTCTCTTAACATTTTGCCGTAACTCGCTTCGTTTCCGAGATATTTGCAGATTTATCTCAAGGGAAGGGGCCTGACGGACATATTTCCAGATATTTCTTCTTCTTGTTGTTCTTCTTCTGCACAGCTAAGCTGGAAGTGGCATTTGCAGCTCGCAATAGTGCAGAGTTATCTCAAAGAAAGGGGCCACGGTGTTTCTGTATCTCTATTATGTTGGTGCGGCTTCGGAACTTTTAAATATCTTGATATATCTCGAGAACTACGCATCCGATCAAAAAATATCATAGAACATAAAAAGTAGGAAACTTAATTCTCTACAAAAAAGGTCTCTTAACATTTTGCCATAGCTCGCTTCGTTTCCGAGATATTTGCAGATTTATCTCGAGTGAAGGGGCCTGACGGACATATTTCGAGATATTTCTTCTTCTTGTTGTTCTTCTTCTGCACAGCTAAGCTGGAAGCGGCATTTGCGGCTCGCACTAGTGCAGAGTTATCTCAAAGAAAGGGGCCACGGTGTTTCTGTATCTCTATTATGTTGGTGCAGCTTCGGATCTTTTAAATATCTCGATATATCTCGAAAACTACGCTTCTGATCAAAAAATATCATAGAACATAAAAAGTAGGAAACTTAATTTTCTACAAAAAAGGTCTCTTAACATTTTGCCATAGCTCGCTTCGTTTCCGAGATATTTGCAGATTTATCTCAAGGGAAGGGGCCTGACGGACATATTTCGAGATATTTCTTCTTCTTGTTGTTCTTCTTCTGCACAGCTAAGCTGGAAGTGGCATTTGCAGCTCGCAATAGCGCAGAGTTATCTCAAAGAAAGGGGCCACGGTGTTTCTGTATCTCTATTATGTTGGTGCGGCTTCGGAACTTTTAAATATCTCGATATATCTCGAGAACTACGCATCTGATCGAAAAATATCATAGAACATAAAAAGTAGGAAACTTAATTCTCTACAAAAGAGGTCTCTTAATATTTTGCCATAGCTCGCTTCGTTTCCGAGATATTTGCAGATTTATCTCAAGGGAAGGGGCCTGACGGACATATTTCGAGATATTTCTTCTTTTTGTTGTTCTTCTTCTGCACAGCTAAGCTGGAAGTGGCATTTGCAGCTCGCAATAGTGCAGAGTTATCTCAATGAAAGGGGCCACGGTGTTTCTGTATCTCTATTATGTTGGTGCGGCTTCGGATTGTTTAAATATCTTGATATATCGCGAGAACTACGCATCCGATCAAAAAATATCATAGAGCATAAACAGTAGGAAACTTAATTGTCTACAAAAAAGGTCTCTTAACATTTTGCCATAGCTCGCTTCGTTTCCGAGATATTTGCAGATTTATCTCGAGGGAAGGGGCCTGACGGACATATTTCGAGATATTTCTTCTTCTTGTTGTTCTTCTTCTGCACAGCTAAGCTGGAAGCGGCATTTGCGGCTCGCACTAGTGCAGGGTTATCTCAAAGAAAGGGGCCACGGTGTTTCTGTATCTCTATTATGTTGGTGCGGCTTCGGATCTTTTAAATATCTCGATATATCTCGAAAACTACGCTTCTGATTAAAAAATATCATAGAACATAAATTGTAGGAAACATAATTCTCTACAAAAAAGGTCTCTTAACATTTTGCCATAGCTCGCTTCGTTTCCGAGATATTTGCAGATTTATCTCAAGGGAAGGGGCCTGACGGACATATTTCGAGATATTCCTTCTTCTTGTTGTTCTTCTTCTGCACAGCTAAGCTGGAAGTGGCATTTGCAGCTCGCAATAGTGCAGAGTTATCTCAAAGAAAGGGGCCACGGTGTTTCTGTATCTCTATTATGTTGGTGCGGCTTCGGATCTTTTAAATATCTCGATATATCTCGAAAACTACGCTTCTGATCAAAAAAGATCATAGAACCCAAATTGTGGGAAATATAATTCTCTACAAAAAAGGTCTCTTAACATTTTGCCGTAGCTCGCTTCGTTTCCGAGATATTTGCAGATTTATCTCAAGGGAAGGGGCCTGACGGACATATTTCCAGATATTTCTTCTTCTTGTTGTTCTTCTTCTGCACAGCTAAGCTGGAAGTGGCATTTGCAGCTCGCAGTAGTGCAGAGTTATCTCAAAGAAAGGGGCCACGGTGTTTCTGTATCTCTATTATGTTGGTGCGGCTTCGGAACTTTTAAATATCTTGATATATCTCGAGAACTACGCATCCGATCAAAAAACATCATAGAACATAAAAAGTAGGAAACTTAATTCTCTACAAAAAAGGTCTCTTAACATTTTGCCATAGCTCGCTTCGTTTCCGAGATATTTGCAGATTTATCTCGAGGGAAGGGGCCTGACGGACATATTTCGAGATATTTCTTCTTCTTGTTGTTCTTCTTCTGCACAGCTAAGCTGGAAGTGGCATTTGCAGCTCGCAATAGTGCAGAGTTATCTCAAAGAAAGGGGCCACGGAGTTTCTGTATCTCTATTATGTTGGTGCGGCTTCGGAACTTTTAAATATCTCGATATATCTCGAGAACTACGCATCTGATCGAAAAATATCATAGAACATAAAAAGTAGGAAACTTAATTCTCTACAAAAGAGGTCTCTTAACATTTTGCCATAGCTCGCTTCGTTTCCGAGATATTTGCAGATTTATCTCAAGGGAAGGGGCCTGACGGACATATTTCGAGATATTTCCTCTTCTTGTTGTTCTTCTTCTGCACAGCTAAACTGGAAGTGGCATTTCCAGCTCGCAATAGCGCAGAGCTATCTCAAAGAAAGGGGCCACGGTGTTTCTGTATCTCTATTATGTTGGTGCGTCTTCGGAACTTTTAAATATCTCGATATATCTCGAAAACTACGCTTCTGATCAAAAAATATCATAGAAAATAGATTGTAGGAAACATAATTCTCTACAAAAAACGTCTCTTAACATTTTGCCATAGCTCGCTTCGTTTCCGAGATATTTGCAGATTCAGCTCAAAGGAACTGGCCTGACGGACATATTTCGAGATATTTCTTCTTCTTGTTGTTCTTCTTCTGCACAGCTAAGCTGGAAGCGGCATTTGCGGCTGGCACTAGTGCAGGGTTATCTCAAAGAAAGGGGCCACGGTGTTTCTGTATCTCTATTATGTTGGTGCGGCTTCGGATCTTTTAAATATCTCGATATATCTCGAAAACTACGCTTCTGATTAAAAAATATCATACAACATAAATTGTAGGAAACATAATTCTCTACAAAAAAGGTCTCTTAACATTTTGCCATAGCTCGTTTCGTTTCCGAGATATTTGCAGATATATCTCAAGGGAAGGGGCCTGACGGACATATTTCGAGATATTTCCTCTTCTTGTTGTTCTTCTTCTGCACAGCTAAACTGGAAGTGGCATTTCCAGCTCGCAATAGCGCAGAGTTATCTCAAAGAAAGGGGCCACGGTGTTTCTGTATCTCTATTATGTTGGTGCGTCTTCGGAACTTTTAAGTATCTCGATATATCTCGAAAACTACGCTTCTGATCAAAAAATATCATAGAACATAAATTGTAGGAAACATAATTCTCTACAAAAAACGTCTCTTAACATTTTGCCATAGCTCGCTTCGTTTCCCAGATATTTGCAGATTCATCTCAAAGGAACTGGCCTGACGGACATATTTCGAGATATTTCTTCTTCTTGTTGTTCTTCTTCTGCACAGCTAAGCTGGAAGTGGCATTTACAGCTCGCAATAGTGCAGAGTTATCTCAAAGAAAGGGGCCACGGTGTTTCTGTATCTCTATTATGTTGGTGCGGCTTCGGAACTTTTAAATATCTTGATATATCTCGAGAACTACGCATCTGATCAAAAAATATCATAGAACGTGAAAAGTAGGAAACTTAATTCTCTACAAAAAAGGTCTCTTAACATTTTGCCATAGCTCTCTTCGTTTCCGAGATATTTGCAGATTTATCTCAAGGGAAGGGGCCTGACGGACATATTTCGAGATATTTCTTCTTCTTGTTGTTCTTCTTCTGCACAGCTAAGCTGGAAGTGGCATTTGCAGCTCGCAATAGTGCAGAGTTATCCCAAAGAAAGGGGCCACGGTGTTTCTGTATCTCTATCATGTTGGTGCGGCTTCGGAACTTTTAAATATCTTGATATATCTCGAGAACTACGCATCTGATCAAAAAATATCATAGAACATAAAAAGTAGGAAACTTAATTCTCTACAAAAAAGGTCTCTTAACATTTTGCCATAGCTCGCTTCGTTTCCGAGATATTTGCAGATTTATCTCAAGGGAAGGGGCCTGACGGACATATTTCGAGATATTTCTTCTTCTTGTTGTTCTTCTTCTGCACAGCTAAGCTGGAAGTGGCATTTGCGGCTCGCACTAGTGCAGAGTTATCTCAACGAAAGGGGCCACGGTGTTTCTGTATCTCTATTATGTTGGTGCGGCTTCGGAACTTTTAAATATCTCGATATATCTCGAAAACTACGCTTCTGATCAAAAAATATCATAGAACATAAATTGTAGGAAGCATAATTCTCTACAAAAAAGGTCTCTCAACATTTTGCCATAGCTCGCTTCGTTTCCGAGATATTTGCAGATATATCTCAAGGGAAGGGGCCTGACGGACATATTTCGAGATATTTCTTCTTCTTGTTGTTCTTCTTCTGCACAGCTAAGCTGGAAGTGGCATTTACAGCTCGCAATAGTGCAGAGTTATCTCAAAGAAAGGGGCCACGGTGTTTCTGTATCTCTATTATGTTGGTGCGGGTTCGGAACTTTTAAATATCTTGATATATCTCGAGAACTACGCATCTGATCAAAAAATATCATAGAACATGAAAAGTAGGAAACTTAATTCTCTACAAAAAAGGTCTCTTAACATTTTGCCATAGCTCTCTTCGTTTCCGAGATATTTGCAGATTTATCTCAAGGGATGGGGCCTGACGGACATATTTCGAGATATTTCTTCTTCTTGTTGTTCTTCTTCTGCACAGCTAAGCTGGAAGTGGCATTTGCAGCTCGCAATAGTGCAGAGTTATCTCAAAGAAAGGGGCCACGGTGTTTCTGTATCTCTATTATGTTGGTGCGGCTTCGGAACTTTTAAATATCTTGATATATCTCGAGAACTACGCGTCTGATCAAAAAATATCATAGAACATAAAAAGTAGGAAACTTAATTCTCTACAAAAACGGTCTCTTAACATTTTGCCATAGCTCGCTTCGTTTCCGAGATATTTGCACATATATCTCAAGGGAAGAGGCCTGACGGACATATTTCGAGATATTTCTTCTTCTTGTTGTTCTTCTTCTGCACAGCTAAGCTGGAAGTGGCATTTGCGGCTCGCACTAGTGCACAGTTATCTCAAAGAAAGGGGCCACGGTGTTTCTGTATCTCTATTATGTTGGTGCGTCTTCGGAACTTTTAAATATCTCGATATATCTCGAAAAGTACGCATCTGATCAAAAAATATCATAGAACATAAATTGTAGGAAACATAATTCTCTACAAAAAACGTCTCTTAACATTTTGCCATAGCTCGCTTCGTTTCCGAGATATTTGCAGATTCAGCTCAAAGGAACTGGCCTGACGGACATATTTCGAGATATTTCTTCTTCTTGTTGTTCTTCCTCTGCACAGCTAAGCTGGAAGTGGCATTTGCAGCTCGCAATAGTGCAGAGTTATCTCAAAGAAAGGGGCCACGGTGTTTCTGTATCTCTATTATGTTGGTGCGGCTTCGGAACTTTTAAATATCTTGATATATCTCGAGAACTACGCATCTGATCAAAAAATATCATAGAACATAAAAGGTAGGAAACTTAATTCTCTACAAAAAAGGTCTCTTAACATTGTGCCATACCTCGCTTCGTTTCCGAGATATTTGCATATTTATCTCAAGGGAAGGGGCCTGACGGACATATTTCGAGATATTTCTTCTTCTTGTTGTTCTTCTTCTGCACAGCTAAGCTGGAAGTGGCATTTGCGGCTCGCACTAGTGCAGAGTTATCTCAAAGAGAGGGGCCACGGTGTTTCTGTATCTCTATTATGTTGGTGCGGCTTCGGAACTTTTAAATATCTCGATATATCGCGAAAACTACGCTTCTGATCAAAAAATATCATAGAACCTAAATTGTAGGAAACATAATTCTCTACAAAAAAGGTCTCTTAACATTTTGCCATAGCTCGCTTCGTTTCCGTGATATTTGCAGATATATCTCAAGGGAAGGGGCCTGACGGACATATTTCGAGATATTTCTTCTTCTTGTTGTTCTTCTTCTGCACAGCTAAGCTGGAAGTGGCATTTGCAGCTCGCAATAGTGCAGAGTTATCTCAAAGAAAGGGGCCACGGTGTTTCTGTATCTCTATTATGTTGGTGCGGCTTCGGCCCTTTTAAATATCTTGATATATCTCGAGAACTACGCATCTGATCAAAAAATATCATAGAACATAAAAAGTAGGAAACTTAATTCTCTACAAAAAAGGTCTCTTAACATTTTGCCATAGCTCGCTCCGTTTCCGAGATATTTGCGGATTTATCTCAAGGGAAGGGGCCTAACGGACATATTTCGAGATATTTCTTCTTCTTGTTGTTCTTCTTCTGCACAGCTAAACTGGAAGTGGCATTTCCAGCTCGCAATAGTGCAGAGTTATCTCAAAGAAAGGGGCCACGGTGTTTCTGTATCTCTATTATGTTGGTGCGGCTTCGGAACTTTTAAATATCTCGATATATCTCGAAAACTACGCTTCTGATCAAAAAATATCATAGAACGTAAATTGTAGGAAACATTATTCTCTACAAAAAAGGTCTCTTAACATTTTGCCATACCTCGCTTCGTTTCCGAGATATTTGCATATTTATCTCAAGGGAAGGGGCCTGACGGACATATTTCGAGATATTCCTTCTTCTTGTTGTTCTTCCTCTGCACAGCTAAGCTGGAAGTGGCATTTGCGGCTCGCACTAGTGCAGAGTTATCTCAAAGAAAGGGGCCACGGTGTTTCTGTATCTCTATTATGTTGGTGCGGCTTCGGAACTTTTAAATATCTCGATATATATCGAAAACTACGCTTCTGATCAAAAAATATCATAGAACCTAAATTGTAGGAAACATAATTCTCTACAAAAAAGGTCTCTTAACATTTTGCCATAGCTCGCTTCGTTTCCGAGATATTTGCAGATATATCTCAAGGGAAGGGGCCTGGCGGACATATTTCGAGATATTTCTTCTTCTTGTTGTTCTTCTTCTGCACAGCTAAGCTGGAAGTGGCATTTGCAGCTCGCAATAGTGCAGAGTTGTCCCAAAGAAAGGGGCCACGGTGTTTCTGTATCTCTATTATGTTGGTGCGGCTTCGGAACTTTTAAATATCTTGATATATCCCGAGAACTACGCATCTGATCAAAAAATATCATAGAACATAAAAAGTAGGAAACCTAATTCTCTACAAAAAAGTTCTCTTAACATTTTGCCATACCTCGCTTCGTTTCCGAGATATTTGCATATTTATCTCAAGGGAAGGGGCCTGACGGACATATTTCGAGATATTTCTTCTTCTTGTTGTTCTTCTTCTGCACAGCTAAGCTGGAAGTGGCATTTGCAGCTCGCAATAGTGCAGAGTTATCTCAAAGAAAGGGGCCACGGTGTTTCTGTATCTCTATTATGTTGGTGCGGCTTCGGAACTTTTAAATATCTCGATATATCTCGAAAACTACGCTTGTGATCAAAAAATATCATAGAACCTAAATTGTAGGAAACATAATTCTCTACAAAAAAGGTCTCTTAACATTTTGCCATAGCTCGCTTCGTTTCCGAGATATTTGCAGATATATCTCAAGGGAAGGGGCCTGACGGACATATTTCGAGATATTTCTTCTTCTTGTTGTTCTTCTTCTGCACAGCTAAGCTGGAAGTGGCATTTGCAGCTCGCAATAGTGCAGAGTTATCTCAAAGAAAGGGGCCACGGTGTTTCTGTATCTCTATTATGTTGGTGCGGCTTCGGAACTTTGAAATATCTTGATATATCTCGAGAACTACGCATCTGATCAAAAAATATCATAGAACATAAAAAGTAGGAAACTTAATTCTCTACAAAAAAGGTCTCTTAACATTTTGCCATAGCTCGCTTCGTTTCCGAGATATTTGCGGATTTATCTCAAGGGAAGGGGCCTAACGGACATATTTCGAGATATTTCTTCTTCTTGTTGTTCTTCTTCTGCACAGCTAAACTGGAAGTGGCATTTCCAGCTCGCAATAGTGCAGAGTTATCTCAAGGAAAGGGGCCACGGTGTTTCTGTATCTCTATTATGTTGGTGCGGCTTCGGAACTTTTAAATATCTCGATATATCTCGAAAACTACGCTTCTGATCAAAAAATATCATAGAACGTAAATTGTAGGAAACATTATTCTCTACAAAAAAGGTCTCTTAACATTTTGCCATAGCTCGCTTCGTTTCCGAGATATTTGCAGATTCATCTCAAGGGAAGGGGTCTGACGGACATATTTCGAGATATTTCTTCTTCTTGTTGTTCTTCTTCTGCACAGCTAAGCTGGAAGTGGCATTTGCAGCTCGCAATAGTGCCGAGTTATCCCAAAGAAAGGGGCCACGGTGTTTCTGTATCTCTATTATGTTGGTGCGGCTTCGGAACTTTTAAATATCTTGATATATCTCGAGAACTACGCATCTGATCAAAAAATATCATAGAACATAAAAAGTAGGAAACTTAATTCTCTACAAAAAAGGTCTCTTAACATTTTGCCATACCTCGCGTCGTTTCCGAGATATTTGCATATTTATCTCAAGGGAAGGGGCCTGACGGACATATTTCGAGATATTTCTTCTTCTTGTTGTTCTTCTTCTGCACAGCTAAGCTGGAAGTGGCATTTGCAGCTCGCAATAGTGCAGAGTTATCTCAAAGAAAGGGGCCACGGTGTTTCTGTATCTCTATTATGTTGGTGCGGCTTCGGAACTTTTAAATATCTTGATATATCTCGAGAACGACGCGTCTGATCAAAAAATATCATAGAACATAAAAAGTAGGAAACTTAATTCTCTACAAAAACGGTCTCTTAACATTTTGCCATAGCTCGCTTCGTTTCCGAGATATTTGCAGATATATCTCAAGGGAAGGGGCCTGACGGACATATTTCGAGATATTTCTTCTTCTTGTTGTTCTTCTTGTGCACAGCTAAGCTGGAAGTGGCATTTGCGGCTCGCACTAGTGCACAGTTATCTCAAAGAAAGGGGCCACGGTGTTTCTGTATCTCTATTATGTTGGTGCGTCTTCGGAACTTTTAAATATCTCGATATATCTCGAAAACTACGCTTCTGATCAAAAAATATCATAGAACATAAATTGTAGGAAACATAATTCTCTACAAAAAACGTCTCTTAACATTTTGCCATAGCTCGCTTCGTTTCCGAGATATTTGCAGATTCAGCTCAAAGGAACTGGCCTGACGGACATATTTCGAGATATTTCTTCTTCTTGTTGTTCTTCCTCTGCACAGCTAAGCTGGAAGTGGCATTTGCAGCTCGCAATAGTGCAGAGTTATCTCAAAGAAAGGGGCCACGGTGTTTCTGTATCTCTATTATGTTGGTGCGGCTTCGGAACTTTTAAATATGTTGATATATCTCGAGAACTACGCATCTGATCAAAAAATATCATAGAACATAAATTGTAGGAAACATAATTCTCTACAAAAAAGGTCTCTTAACATTTTGCCATAGCTCGCTTCGTTTCCGAGATATTTGCAGATTCAACTCAAAGGAACTGGCCTGACGGACATATTTCGAGATATTTCTTCTTCTTGTTGTTCTTCTTCTGCACAGCTAAACTGGAAGTGGCATTTCCAGCTCGCAATAGTGCAGAGTTATCTCAAAGAGAGGGGCCACGGTGTTTCTGTATCTCTATTATGTTGGTGCGGCTTCGGAACTTTTAAATATCTTGATATATCTCGAGAACTACGCATCTGATCAAAAAATATCATAGAACATAAATTGTAGGAAACATAATTCTCTACAAAAAAGGTCTCTTAACATTTTGCCATAGCTCGCTTCGTTTCCGAGATATTTGCAGATTCAACTCAAAGGAACTGGCCTGACGGACATATTTCGAGATATTTCTTCTTCTTGTTGTTCTTCCTCTGCACAGCTAAGCTGGAAGTGGCATTTGCAGCTCGCAATAGTGCAGAGTTATCTCAAAGAAAGGGGCCACGGTGTTTCTGTATCTCTATTATGTTGGTGCGGCTTCGGAACTTTTAAATATCTTGATATATCTCGAGAACTACGCATCTGATCAAAAAATATCATAGAACATAAATTGTAGGAAACATAATTCTCTACAAAAAAGGTCTCTTAACATTTTGCCATAGCTCGCTTCGTTTCCGAGATATTTGCAGATTTATCTCAAGGGAAGGGGCCTGATGGACATATTTCGAGATATTTCTTCTTCTTGTTGTTCTTCTTCTGCACAGCTAAGCTGGAAGTGGCATTTGCAGCTCGCAATAGTGCAGAGTTATCTCAAAGAAAGGGGCCACGGTGTTTCTGTATCTCTATTATGTTGGTGCGGCTTCGGAACTTTTAAATATCTTGATATATCTCGAGAACTACGCATCTGATCAAAAAATATCATAGAACATAAATTGTAGGAAACATAATTCTCTACAAAAAAGGTCTCTTAACATTTTGCCATAGCTCGCTTCGTTTCCGAGATATTTGCAGATTCAGCTCAAAGGAACTGGCCTGACGGACATATTTCGAGATATTTCTTCTTCTTGTTGTTCTTCCTCTGCACAGCTAAGCTGGAAGTGGCATTTGCAGCTCGCAATAGTGCAGAGTTATCTCAAAGAAAGGGGCCACGATGTTTCTGTATCTCTATTATGTTGGTGCGGCTTCGGAACTTTTAAATATCTTGATATATCTCGAGAACTACGCATCTGATCAAAAAATATCATAGAACATAAAAAGTAGGAAACTTAATTCTCTACAAAAAAGGTCTCTTAACATTTTGCCATAGCTCGCTTCGTTTCCGAGATATTTGCATATTTATCTCAAGGGAAGGGGCCTGACGGACATATTTCGAGATATTTCTTCTTCTTCTTGTTCTTCTTCTGCACAGCTAAGCTGGAAGTGGCATTTGCGGCTCGCACTAGTGCAGAGTTATCTCAAAGAAAGGGGCCACGGTGTTTCTGTATCTCTATTATGTTGGTGCGGCTTCGGAACTTTTAAATATCTTGATATATCTCGAGAACTACGCTTCTGATCAAAAAATATCATAGAACGTAAATTGTAGGAAACATTATTCTCTACAAAAAAGGTCTCTTAACATTTTGCCATAGCTCGCTTCGTTTCCGAGATATTTGCAGATTCATCTCAAGGGAAGGGGTCTGACGGACATATTTCGAGATATTTCTTCTTCTTGTTGTTCTTCTTCTGCACAGCTAAGCTCGAAGTGGCATTTGCAGCTCGCAATAGTGCAGAGTTATCTCAAAGAAAGAGGCCACGGTGTTTCTGTACCTCTATTATGTTGGTGCAGCTTCGGAACTTTTAAATATCTTGATATATCTCGAGAACTACGCATCTGATCAAAAAATATCATCGAACATAAAAAGTAGGAAACATAATTCTCTACAAAAAAGGTCTCTTAACATTTTGCCATAGCTCGCTTCGTTTCCGAGATATTTGCAGATTTATCTCAAGGGAAGTGGCCTGACGGACATATTTCGAGATATTTCTTCTTCTTGTTGTTCTTCTTCTGCACAGCTAAGCTGGAAGTGGCATTTGCAGCTCGCAATAGTGCAGAGTTATCCCAAAGAAAGGGGCCACGGTGTTTCTGTATCTCTACCATGTTGGTGCGGCTTCGGAACTTTTAAATATCTTGATATATCTCGAGAACTACGCATCTGATCAAAAAATATCATAGAACATAAAAAGTAGGAAACTTAATTCTCTACAAAAAAGGTCGCTTAACATTTTGCCATAGCTCGCTTCGTTTCCGAGATATTTGCAGATTTATCTCAAGGGAAGGGGCCTGACGGACATATTTCGAGATATTTCTTCTTCTTGTTGTTCTTCTTCTGCACAGCTAAGCTGGAAGTGGCATTTGCGGCTCGCACTAGTGCAGAGTTATCTCAACGAAAGGGGCCACGGTGTTTCTGTATCTCTATTATGTTGGTGCGGCTTCGGAACTTTTAAATATCTCGATATATCTCGAGAACTACGCATCTGATCAAAAAATATCATAGAACATAAATTGTAGGAAACATAATTCTCTACAAAAAAGGTCTCTTAACATTTTGCCATAGCTCGCTTCGTTTCCGAGATATTTGCAGATTCAACTCAAAGGAACTGGCCTGACGGACATATTTCGAGATATTTCTTCTTCTTGTTGTTCTTCCTCTGCACAGCTAAGCTGGAAGTGGCATTTGCAGCTCGCAATAGTGCAGAGTTATCTCAAAGAAAGGGGCCACGGTGTTTCTGTATCTCTATTATGTTGGTGCGGCTTCGGAACTTTTAAATATCTTGATATATCTCGAGAACTACGCATCTGATCAAAAAATATCATAGAACATAAAAAGTAGGAAACTTAATTCTCTACAAAAAAGGTTTCTTAACATTTTGCCATAGCTCGCTTCGTTTCCGAGATATTTGCATATTTATCTCAAGGGAAGGGGCCTGACGGACATATTTCGAGATATTTCTTCTTCTTGTTGTTCTTCTTCTGCACAGCTAAGCTGGAAGTGGCATTTGCGGCTCGCACTAGTGCAGAGTTATCTCAACGAAAGGGGCCACGGTGTTTCTGTATCTCTATTATGTTGGTGCGGCTTCGGAACTTTTAAATATCTCGATATATCTCGAAAACTACGCTTCTGATCAAAAAATATCATAGAACATAAATTGTAGGAAGCATAATTCTCTACAAAAAAGGTCTCTCAACATTTTGCCATAGCTCGCTTCGTTTCCGAGATATTTGCAGATATATCTCAAGGGAAGGGGCCTGACGGACATATTTCGAGATATTTCTTCTTCTTGTTGTTCTTCTTCTGCACAGCTAAGCTGGAAGTGGCATTTACAGCTCGCAATAGTGCAGAGTTATCTCAAAGAAAGGGGCCACGGTGTTTCTGTATCTCTATTATGTTGGTGCGGGTTCGGAACTTTTAAATATCTTGATATATCTCGAGAACTACGCATCTAATCAAAAAATATCATAGAACATGAAAAGTAGGAAACTTAATTCTCTACAAAAACGGTCTCTTAACATTTTGCCATAGCTCGCTTCGTTTCCGAGATATTTGCACATATATCTCAAGGGAAGGGGCCTGACGGACATATTTCGAGATATTTCTTCTTCTTGTTGTTCTTCTTCTGCACAGCTAAGCTGGAAGTGGCATTTGCGGCTCGCACTGGTGCACAGTTATCTCAAAGAAAGGGGCCACGGTGTTTCTGTATCTCTATTATGTTGGTGCGTCTTCGGAACTTTTAAATATCTCGATATATCTCGAAAACTACGCTTCTGATCAAAAAATATCATAGAACATAAATTGTAGGAAACATAATTCTCTACAAAAAACGTCTCTTAACATTTTGCCATAGCTCGCTTCGTTTCCGAGATATTTGCAGATTCAGCTCAAAGGAACTGGCCTGACGGACATATTTCGAGATATTTCTTCTTCTTGTTGTTCTTCCTCTGCACAGCTAAGCTGGAAGTGGCATTTGCAGCTCGCAATAGTGCAGAGTTATCTCAAAGAAAGGGGCCACGGTGTTTCTGTATCTCTATTATGTTGGTGCGGCTTCGGAACTTTAAAATATCTTTATATATCTCGAGAACTACGCATCTGATTAAAAAATATCATAGAACGGAAAAGTAGGAAACTTCATTCTCTACAAATAAAGTCGCTTAACATTTTGCCATAGCTCGCTTCGTTTCCGAGATATTTGCAGATTTATCTCAAGGGAAGGGGCCTGACGGACATATTTCGAGATATTTCTTCTTCTTGTTGTTCTTCTTCTGCACAGCTAAGCTGGAAGTGGCATTTGCAGCTCGCAATAGTGCAGAGTTATCTCAAAGAAAGGGGCCACGGTGTTTCTGTATCTCTATTATGTTGGTGCGGCTTCGGAACTTTTAAATATCTTGATATATCTCGAGAACTACGCATCTGATCAAAAAATATCATAGAAGATAAAAAGTAGGAAACTTAATTCTCTACACAAAAGGTCTCTTCACATTTTGCCATAGCTCGCTTCGTTTCCGAGTTATGTGCAGATTTATCTCAAGGGAAGGGGCCTGACGGACATATTTCGAGATATTTCTTCTTCTTGTTGTTCTTCTTCTGCACAGCTAAGCTGGAAGTGGCATTTGCGGCTCGCAATAGTGCAGAGTTATCTCAAAGAAAGTGGCCACGGTGTTTCTGTATCTCTATTATGTTGGTGCGGCTTCGGAACTTTTAAATATCTTGATATATCTCGAGAACTACGCATCTGATCAAAAAATATCATAGAACATAAAAAGTAGGAAACTTAATTCTCTACAAAAAAGCTCTCTTAACATTTTGCCATAGCTCGCTTCGTTTCCGAGATATTTGCAGATTCAACTCAAAGGAACTGGCCTGACGGACATATTTCGAGATATTTCTTCTTCTTGTTGTTCTTCCTCTGCACAGCTAAGCTGGAAGTGGCATTTGCGGCTCGCACTAGTGCAGAGTTATCTCAAAGAAAGGGGCCACGGTGTTTCTGTATCTCTATTATGTTGGTGCGGCTTCGGAACTTTTAAATATCTTGATATATCTCGAGAACTACGCTTCTGATCAAAAAATATCATAGAACGTAAATTGTAGGAAACATTATTCTCTACAAAAAAGGTCTCTTAACATTTTGCCATAGCTCGCTTCGTTTCCGAGATATTTGCAGATTCATCTCAAGGGAAGGGGTCTGACGGACATATTTCGAGATATTTCTTCTTCTTGTTGTTCTTCTTCTGCACAGCTAAGCTCGAAGTGGCATTTGCAGCTCGCAATAGTGCAGAGTTATCTCAAAGAAAGAGGCCACGGTGTTTCTGTACCTCTATTATGTTGGTGCAGCTTCGGAACTTTTAAATATCTTGATATATCTCGAGAACTACGCATCTGATCAAAAAATATCATCGAACATAAAAAGTAGGAAACATAATTCTCTACAAAAAAGGTCTCTTAACATTTTGCCATAGCTCGCTTCGTTTCCGAGATATTTGCAGATTTATCTCAAGGGAAGTGGCCTGACGGACATATTTCGAGATATTTCTTCTTCTTGTTGTTCTTCTTCTGCACAGCTAAGCTGGAAGTGGCATTTGCAGCTCGCAATAGTGCAGAGTTATCCCAAAGAAAGGGGCCACGGTGTTTCTGTATCTCTATCATGTTGGTGCGGCTTCGGAACTTTTAAATATCTTGATATATCTCGAGAACTACGCATCTGATCAAAAAATATCATAGAACATAAAGAGTAGGAAACTTAATTCTCTACAAAAAAGGTCTCTTAACATTTTGCCATAGCTCGCTTCGTTTCCGAGATATTTGCAGATTTATCTCAAGGGAAGGGGCCTGACGGACATATTTCGAGATATTTCTTCTTCTTGTTGTTCTTCTTCTGCACAGCTAAGCTGGAAGTGGCATTTGCGGCTCGCACTAGTGCAGAGTTATCCCAAAGAAAGGGGCCACGATGTTTCTGTATCTCTATCATGTTGGTGCGGCTTCGGAACTTTTAAATATCTTGATATATCTCGAGAACTACGCATCTGATCAAAAAATATTATAGAACATAAAAAGTAGGAAACTTAATTCTCTACAAAAAAGGTCTCTTAACATTTTGCCATAGCTCGCTTCGTTTCCGAGATATTTGCAGATTTATCTCAAGGGAAGGGGCCTGACGGACATATTTCGAGATATTTCTTCTTCTTGTTGTTCTTCTTCTGCACAGCTAAGCTGGAAGTGGCATTTGCGGCTCGCACTAGTGCAGAGTTATCTCAACGAAAGGGGCCACGGTGTTTCTGTATCTCTATTATGTTGGTGCGGCTTCGGAACTTTTAAATATCTCGATATATCTCGAAAACTACGCTTCTGATCAAAAAATATCATAGAACATAAATTGTAGGAAGCATAATTCTCTACAAAAAAGGTCTCTCAACATTTTGCCATAGCTCGCTTCGTTTCCGAGATATTTGCAGATATATCTCAAGGGAAGGGGCCTGACGGACATATTTCGAGATATTTCTTCTTCTTGTTGTTCTTCTTCTGCACAGCTAAGCTGGAAGTGGCATTTACAGCTCGCAATAGTGCAGAGTTATCTCAAAGAAAGGGGCCACGGTGTTTCTGTATCTCTATTATGTTGGTGCGGGTTCGGAACTTTTAAATATCTTGATATATCTCGAGAACTACGCATCTGATCAAAAAATATCATAGAACATGAAAAGTAGGATACTTAATTCTCTACAAAAAAGGTCTCTTAACATTTTGCCATAGCTCGCTTCGTTTCCGAGATATTTGCAGATTTATCTCAAGGGAAGGGGCCTGACGGACATATTTCGAGATATTTCTTCTTCTTGTTGTTCTTCTTCTGCACAGCTAAGCTGGAAGTGGCATTTGCGGCTCGCACTAGTGCAGAGTTATCTCAACGAAAGGGGCCACGGTGTTTCTGTATCTCTATTATGTTGGTGCGGCTTCGGAACTTTTAAATATCTTGATATATCTCGAGAACTACGCATCTGATCAAAAAATATCATAGAACATAAAAAGTAGGAAACTTAATTCTCTACAAAAAAGGTCTCTTAACATTTTGCCATACCTCGCTTCGTTTCCGAGATATTTGCATATTTATCTCAAGCGAAGGGGCCTGACGGACATATTTCGAGATATTTCTTCTTCTTGTTGTTCTTCTTCTGCACAGCTAAGCTGGAAGTGGCATTTGCGGCTCGCACTAGTGCAGAGTTATCTCAAAGAAAGGGGCCACGGTGTTTCTGTATCTCTATTATGTTGGTGCGGCTTCGGAACTTTTAAATATCTTGATATATCTCGAGAACTACGCATCTGATCAAAAAATATCATAGAACATAAAAAGTAGGAAACTTAATTCTCTACAAAAAAGGTCTCTTAACATTTTGCCATAGCTCGCTTCGTTTCCGAGATATTTGCACATTTATCTCAAGGGAAGGGGCCTAACGGACATATTTCGAGATATTTCTTCTTCTTGTTGTTCTTCTTCTGCACAGCTAAACTGGAAGTGGCATTTCCAGCTCGCAATAGTGCAGAGTTATCTCAAAGAGAGGGGCCACGGTGTTTCTGTATCTCTATTATGTTGGTGCGGCTTCGGAACTGTTAAATATCTTGATATATCTCGAGAACTACGCATCTGATCAAAAAATATCATAGAACATAAATTGTAGGAAACATAATTCTCTACAAAAAAGGTCTCTTAACATTTTGCCATAGCTCGCTTCGTTTCCGAGATATTTGCAGATTCAGCTCAAAGGAACTGGCCTGACGGACATATTTCGAGATATTTCTTCTTCTTGTTGTTCTTCCTCTGCACAGCTAAGCTGGAAGTGGCATTTGCAGCTCGCAATAGTGCAGAGTTATCTCAAAGAAAGGGGCCACGGTGTTTCTGTATCTCTATTATGTTGGTGCGGCTTCGGAACTTTTAAATATCTTGATATATCTCGAGAACTACGCATCTGATCAAAAAATATCATAGAACATAAATTGTAGGAAACATAATTCTCTACAAAAAAGGTCTCTTAGCATTTTGCCATCGCTCGCTTCGTTTCCGAGATATTTGCAGATTCAACTCAAAGGAACTGGCCTGACGGACATATTTCGAGATATTTCTTCTTCTTGTTGTTCTTCCTCTGCACAGCTAAGCTGGAAGTGGCATTTGCAGCTCGCAATAGTGCAGAGTTATCTCAAAGAAAGGGGCCATGATGTTTCTGTATCTCTATTATGTTGGTGCGGCTTCGGAACTTTTAAATATCTTGATATATCTCGAGAACTACGCATCTGATCAAAAAATATCATAGAACATAAAAAGTAGGAAACTTAATTCTCTACAAAAAAGGTCTCTTAACATTTTGCCATAGCTCGCTTCGTTTCCGAGATATTTGCATATTTATCTCAAGGGAAGGGGCCTGACGGACATATTTCGAGATATTTCTTCTTCTTGTTGTTCTTCTTCTGCACAGCTAAGCTGGAAGTGGCATTTGCGGCTCGCACTAGTGCAGAGTTATCTCAAAGAAAGGGGCCACGGTGTTTCTGTATCTCTATTATGTTGGTGCGGCTTCGGAACTTTTAAATATCTTGATATATCTCGAGAACTACGCTTCTGATCAAAAAATATCATAGAACGTAAATTGTAGGAAACATTATTCTCTACAAAAAAGGTCTCTTAACATTTTGCCATAGCTCGCTTCGTTTCCGAGATATTTGCAGATTCATCTCAAGGGAAGGGGTCTGACGGACATATTTCGAGATATTTCTTCTTCTTGTTGTTCTTCTTCTGCACAGCTAAGCTCGAAGTGGCATTTGCAGCTCGCAATAGTGCAGAGTTATCTCAAAGAAAGAGGCCACGGTGTTTCTGTACCTCTATTATGTTGGTGCAGCTTCGGAACTTTTAAATATCTTGATATATCTCGAGAACTACGCATCTGATCAAAAAATATCATCGAACATAAAAAGTAGGAAACATAATTCTCTACAAAAAAGGTCTCTTAACATTTTGCCATAGCTCGCTTCGTTTCCGAGATATTTGCAGATTTATCTCAAGGGAAGTGGCCTGACGGACATATTTCGAGATATTTCTTCTTCTTGTTGTTCTTCTTCTGCACAGCTAAGCTGGAAGTGGCATTTGCAGCTCGCAATAGTGCAGAGTTATCCCAAAGAAAGGGGCCACGGTGTTTCTGTATCTCTATTATGTTGGTGCGGCTTCGGAACTTTTAAATATCTTGATATATCTCGAGAACTACGCATCTGATCAAAAAATATCATAGAACATAAAAAGTAGGAAACTTAATTCTCTACAAAAAAGGTTTCTTAACATTTTGCCATAGCTCGCTTCGTTTCCGAGATATTTGCATATTTATCTCAAGGGAAGGGGCCTGACGGACATATTTCGAGATATTTCTTCTTCTTGTTGTTCTTCTTCTGCACAGCTAAGCTGGAAGTGGCATTTGCGGCTCGCACTAGTGCAGAGTTATCTCAACGAAAGGGGCCACGGTGTTTCTGTATCTCTATTATGTTGGTGCGGCTTCGGAACTTTTAAATATCTCGATATATCTCGAAAACTACGCTTCTGATCAAAAAATATCATAGAACATAAATTGTAGGAAGCATAATTCTCTACAAAAAAGGTCTCTCAACATTTTGCCATAGCTCGCTTCGTTTCCGAGATATTTGCAGATATATCTCAAGGGAAGGGGCCTGACGGACATATTTCGAGATATTTCTTCTTCTTGTTGTTCTTCTTCTGCACAGCTAAGCTGGAAGTGGCATTTACAGCTCGCAATAGTGCAGAGTTATCTCAAAGAAAGGGGCCACGGTGTTTCTGTATCTCTATTATGTTGGTGCGGGTTCGGAACTTTTAAATATCTTGATATATCTCGAGAACTACGCATCTGATCAAAAAATATCATAGAACATGAAAAGTAGGAAACTTAATTCTCTACAAAAACGGTCTCTTAACATTTTGCCATAGCTCGCTTCGTTTCCGAGATATTTGCAGATTCAACTCAAAGGAACTGGCCTGACGGACATATTTCGAGATATTTCTTCTTCTTGTTGTTCTTCCTCTGCACAGCTAAGCTGGAAGTGGCATTTGCAGCTCGCAATAGTGCAGAGTTATCTCAAAGAAAGGGGCCACGGTGTTTCTGTATCTCTATTATGTTGGTGCGGCTTCGGAACTTTTAAATATCTTGATATATCTCGAGAACTACGCATCTGATCAAAAAATATCATAGAACATAAAAAGTAGGAAACTTAATTCTCTACAAAAAAGGTTTCTTAACATTTTGCCATAGCTCGCTTCGTTTCCGAGATATTTGCATATTTATCTCAAGGGAAGGGGCCTGACGGACATATTTCGAGATATTTCTTCTTCTTGTTGTTCTTCTTCTGCACAGCTAAGCTGGAAGTGGCATTTGCGGCTCGCACTAGTGCAGAGTTATCTCAACGAAAGGGGCCACGGTGTTTCTGTATCTCTATTATGTTGGTGCGGCTTCGGAACTTTTAAATATCTCGATATATCTCGAAAACTACGCTTCTGATCAAAAAATATCATAGAACATAAATTGTAGGAAGCATAATTCTCTACAAAAAAGGTCTCTCAACATTTTGCCATAGCTCGCTTCGTTTCCGAGATATTTGCAGATATATCTCAAGGGAAGGGGCCTGACGGACATATTTCGAGATATTTCTTCTTCTTGTTGTTCTTCTTCTGCACAGCTAAGCTGGAAGTGGCATTTACAGCTCGCAATAGTGCAGAGTTATCTCAAAGAAAGGGGCCACGGTGTTTCTGTATCTCTATTATGTTGGTGCGGGTTCGGAACTTTTAAATATCTTGATATATCTCGAGAACTACGCATCTAATCAAAAAATATCATAGAACATGAAAAGTAGGAAACTTAATTCTCTACAAAAACGGTCTCTTAACATTTTGCCATAGCTCGCTTCGTTTCCGAGATATTTGCACATATATCTCAAGGGAAGGGGCCTGACGGACATATTTCGAGATATTTCTTCTTCTTGTTGTTCTTCTTCTGCACAGCTAAGCTGGAAGTGGCATTTGCAGCTCGCAATAGTGCAGAGTTATCTCAAAGAAAGGGGCCACGGTGTTTCTGTATCTCTATTATGTTGGTGCGGCTTCGGAACTTTTAAATATCTTGATATATCTCGAGAACTACGCATCTGATCAAAAAATATCATAGAACATAAAAAGTAGGAAACTTAATTCTCTACAAAAAAGGTCTCTTAACATTTTGCCATAGCTCGCTTCGTTTCCGAGATATTTGCATATTTATCTCAAGGGAAGGGGCCTGACGGACATATTTCGAGATATTTCTTCTTCTTGTTGTTCTTCTTCTGCACAGCTAAGCTGGAAGTGGCATTTGCGGCTCGCACTAGTGCAGAGTTATCTCAAAGAAAGGGGCCACGGTGTTTCTGTATCTCTATTATGTTGGTGCGGCTTCGGAACTTTTAAATATCTTGATATATCTCGAGAACTACGCTTCTGATCAAAAAATATCATAGAACGTAAATTGTAGGAAACATTATTCTCTACAAAAAAGGTCTCTTAACATTTTGCCATAGCTCGCTTCGTTTCCGAGATATTTGCAGATTCATCTCAAGGGAAGGGGTCTGACGGACATATTTCGAGATATTTCTTCTTCTTGTTGTTCTTCTTCTGCACAGCTAAGCTCGAAGTGGCATTTGCAGCTCGCAATAGTGCAGAGTTATCTCAAAGAAAGAGGCCACGGTGTTTCTGTACCTCTATTATGTTGGTGCAGCTTCGGAACTTTTAAATATCTTGATATATCTCGAGAACTACGCATCTGATCAAAAAATATCATCGAACATAAAAAGTAGGAAACATAATTCTCTACAAAAAAGGTCTCTTAACATTTTGCCATAGCTCGCTTCGTTTCCGAGATATTTGCAGATTTATCTCAAGGGAAGTGGCCTGACGGACATATTTCGAGATATTTCTTCTTCTTGTTGTTCTTCTTCTGCACAGCTAAGCTGGAAGTGGCATTTGCAGCTCGCAATAGTGCAGAGTTATCCCAAAGAAAGGGGCCACGGTGTTTCTGTATCTCTATCATGTTGGTGCGGCTTCGGAACTTTTAAATATCTTGATATATCTCGAGAACTACGCATCTGATCAAAAAATATCATAGAACATAAAAAGTAGGAAACTTAATTCTCTACAAAAAAGGTCGCTTAACATTTTGCCATAGCTCGCTTCGTTTCCGAGATATTTGCAGATTTATCTCAAGGGAAGGGGCCTGACGGACATATTTCGAGATATTTCTTCTTCTTGTTGTTCTTCTTCTGCACAGCTAAGCTGGAAGTGGCATTTGCGGCTCGCACTAGTGCAGAGTTATCTCAACGAAAGGGGCCACGGTGTTTCTGTATCTCTATTATGTTGGTGCGGCTTCGGAACTTTTAAATATCTCGATATATCTCGAGAACTACGCATCTGATCAAAAAATATCATAGAACATAAATTGTAGGAAACATAATTCTCTACAAAAAAGGTCTCTTAACATTTTGCCATAGCTCGCTTCGTTTCCGAGATATTTGCAGATTCAACTCAAAGGAACTGGCCTGACGGACATATTTCGAGATATTTCTTCTTCTTGTTGTTCTTCCTCTGCACAGCTAAGCTGGAAGTGGCATTTGCAGCTCGCAATAGTGCAGAGTTATCTCAAAGAAAGGGGCCACGGTGTTTCTGTATCTCTATTATGTTGGTGCGGCTTCGGAACTTTTAAATATCTTGATATATCTCGAGAACTACGCATCTGATCAAAAAATATCATAGAACATAAAAAGTAGGAAACTTAATTCTCTACAAAAAAGGTTTCTTAACATTTTGCCATAGCTCGCTTCGTTTCCGAGATATTTGCATATTTATCTCAAGGGAAGGGGCCTGACGGACATATTTCGAGATATTTCTTCTTCTTGTTGTTCTTCTTCTGCACAGCTAAGCTGGAAGTGGCATTTGCGGCTCGCACTAGTGCAGAGTTATCTCAACGAAAGGGGCCACGGTGTTTCTGTATCTCTATTATGTTGGTGCGGCTTCGGAACTTTTAAATATCTCGATATATCTCGAAAACTACGCTTCTGATCAAAAAATATCATAGAACATAAATTGTAGGAAGCATAATTCTCTACAAAAAAGGTCTCTCAACATTTTGCCATAGCTCGCTTCGTTTCCGAGATATTTGCAGATATATCTCAAGGGAAGGGGCCTGACGGACATATTTCGAGATATTTCTTCTTCTTGTTGTTCTTCTTCTGCACAGCTAAGCTGGAAGTGGCATTTACAGCTCGCAATAGTGCAGAGTTATCTCAAAGAAAGGGGCCACGGTGTTTCTGTATCTCTATTATGTTGGTGCGGGTTCGGAACTTTTAAATATCTTGATATATCTCGAGAACTACGCATCTAATCAAAAAATATCATAGAACATGAAAAGTAGGAAACTTAATTCTCTACAAAAACGGTCTCTTAACATTTTGCCATAGCTCGCTTCGTTTCCGAGATATTTGCACATATATCTCAAGGGAAGGGGCCTGACGGACATATTTCGAGATATTTCTTCTTCTTGTTGTTCTTCTTCTGCACAGCTAAGCTGGAAGTGGCATTTGCGGCTCGCACTGGTGCACAGTTATCTCAAAGAAAGGGGCCACGGTGTTTCTGTATCTCTATTATGTTGGTGCGTCTTCGGAACTTTTAAATATCTCGATATATCTCGAAAACTACGCTTCTGATCAAAAAATATCATACAACATAAATTGTAGGAAACATAATTCTCTACAAAAAACGTCTCTTAACATTTTGCCATAGCTCGCTTCGTTTCCGAGATATTTGCAGATTCAGCTCAAAGGAACTGGCCTGACGGACATATTTCGAGATATTTCTTCTTCTTGTTGTTCTTCCTCTGCACAGCTAAGCTGGAAGTGGCATTTGCAGCTCGCAATAGTGCAGAGTTATCTCAAAGAAAGGGGCCACGGTGTTTCTGTATCTCTATTATGTTGGTGCGGCTTCGGAACTTTAAAATATCTTTATATATCTCGAGAACTACGCATCTGATTAAAAAATATCATAGAACGGAAAAGTAGGAAACTTCATTCTCTACAAATAAAGTCGCTTAACATTTTGCCATAGCTCGCTTCGTTTCCGAGATATTTGCAGATTTATCTCAAGGGAAGGGGCCTGACGGACATATTTCGAGATATTTCTTCTTCTTGTTGTTCTTCTTCTGCACAGCTAAGCTGGAAGTGGCATTTGCAGCTCGCAATAGTGCAGAGTTATCTCAAAGAAAGGGGCCACGGTGTTTCTGTATCTCTATTATGTTGGTGCGGCTTCGGAACTTTTAAATATCTTGATATATCTCGAGAACTACGCATCTGATCAAAAAATATCATAGAAGATAAAAAGTAGGAAACTTAATTCTCTACACAAAAGGTCTCTTCACATTTTGCCATAGCTCGCTTCGTTTCCGAGTTATGTGCAGATTTATCTCAAGGGAAGGGGCCTGACGGACATATTTCGAGATATTTCTTCTTCTTGTTGTTCTTCTTCTGCACAGCTAAGCTGGAAGTGGCATTTGCGGCTCGCAATAGTGCAGAGTTATCTCAAAGAAAGTGGCCACGGTGTTTCTGTATCTCTATTATGTTGGTGCGGCTTCGGAACTTTTAAATATCTTGATATATCTCGAGAACTACGCATCTGATCAAAAAATATCATAGAACATAAAAAGTAGGAAACTTAATTCTCTACAAAAAAGCTCTCTTAACATTTTGCCATAGCTCGCTTCGTTTCCGAGATATTTGCAGATTCAACTCAAAGGAACTGGCCTGACGGACATATTTCGAGATATTTCTTCTTCTTGTTGTTCTTCCTCTGCACAGCTAAGCTGGAAGTGGCATTTGCGGCTCGCACTAGTGCAGAGTTATCTCAAAGAAAGGGGCCACGGTGTTTCTGTATCTCTATTATGTTGGTGCGGCTTCGGAACTTTTAAATATCTTGATATATCTCGAGAACTACGCTTCTGATCAAAAAATATCATAGAACGTAAATTGTAGGAAACATTATTCTCTACAAAAAAGGTCTCTTAACATTTTGCCATAGCTCGCTTCGTTTCCGAGATATTTGCAGATTCATCTCAAGGGAAGGGGTCTGACGGACATATTTCGAGATATTTCTTCTTCTTGTTGTTCTTCTTCTGCACAGCTAAGCTCGAAGTGGCATTTGCAGCTCGCAATAGTGCAGAGTTATCTCAAAGAAAGAGGCCACGGTGTTTCTGTACCTCTATTATGTTGGTGCAGCTTCGGAACTTTTAAATATCTTGATATATCTCGAGAACTACGCATCTGATCAAAAAATATCATCGAACATAAAAAGTAGGAAACATAATTCTCTACAAAAAAGGTCTCTTAACATTTTGCCATAGCTCGCTTCGTTTCCGAGATATTTGCAGATTTATCTCAAGGGAAGTGGCCTGACGGACATATTTCGAGATATTTCTTCTTCTTGTTGTTCTTCCTCTGCACAGCTAAGCTGGAAGTGGCATTTGCAGCTCGCAATAGTGAAGAGTTATCCCAAAGAAAGGGGCCACGATGTTTCTGTATCTCTATCATGTTGGTGCGGCTTCGGAACTTTTAAATATCTTGATATATCTCGAGAACTACGCATCTGATCAAAAAATATTATAGAACATAAAAAGTAGGAAACTTAATTCTCTACAAAAAAGGTCTCTTAACATTTTGCCATAGCTCGCTTCGTTTCCGAGATATTTGCAGATTTATCTCAAGGGAAGGGGCCTGACGGACATATTTCGAGATATTTCTTCTTCTTGTTGTTCTTCTTCTGCACAGCTAAGCTGGAAGTGGCATTTGCGGCTCGCACTAGTGCAGAGTTATCTCAACGAAAGGGGCCACGGTGTTTCTGTATCTCTATTATGTTGGTGCGGCTTCGGAACTTTTAAATATCTCGATATATCTCGAAAACTACGCTTCTGATCAAAAAATATCATAGAACATAAATTGTAGGAAGCATAATTCTCTACAAAAAAGGTCTCTCAACATTTTGCCATAGCTCGCTTCGTTTCCGAGATATTTGCAGATATATCTCAAGGGAAGGGGCCTGACGGACATATTTCGAGATATTTCTTCTTCTTGTTGTTCTTCTTCTGCACAGCTAAGCTGGAAGTGGCATTTACAGCTCGCAATAGTGCAGAGTTATCTCAAAGAAAGGGGCCACGGTGTTTCTGTATCTCTATTATGTTGGTGCGGGTTCGGAACTTTTAAATATCTTGATATATCTCGAGAACTACGCATCTGATCAAAAAATATCATAGAACATGAAAAGTAGGATACTTAATTCTCTACAAAAAAGGTCTCTTAACATTTTGCCATAGCTCGCTTCGTTTCCGAGATATTTGCAGATTTATCTCAAGGGAAGGGGCCTGACGGACATATTTCGAGATATTTCTTCTTCTTGTTGTTCTTCTTCTGCACAGCTAAGCTGGAAGTGGCATTTGCGGCTCGCACTAGTGCAGAGTTATCTCAACGAAAGGGGCCACGGTGTTTCTGTATCTCTATTATGTTGGTGCGGCTTCGGAACTTTTAAATATCTTGATATATCTCGAGAACTACGCATCTGATCAAAAAATATCATAGAACATAAAAAGTAGGAAACTTAATTCTCTACAAAAAAGGTCTCTTAACATTTTGCCATACCTCGCTTCGTTTCCGAGATATTTGCATATTTATCTCAAGCGAAGGGGCCTGACGGACATATTTCGAGATATTTCTTCTTCTTGTTGTTCTTCTTCTGCACAGCTAAGCTGGAAGTGGCATTTGCGGCTCGCACTAGTGCAGAGTTATCTCAAAGAAAGGGGCCACGGTGTTTCTGTATCTCTATTATGTTGGTGCGGCTTCGGAACTTTTAAATATCTTGATATATCTCGAGAACTACGCATCTGATCAAAAAATATCATAGAACATAAAAAGTAGGAAACTTAATTCTCTACAAAAAAGGTCTCTTAACATTTTGCCATAGCTCGCTTCGTTTCCGAGATATTTGCACATTTATCTCAAGGGAAGGGGCCTAACGGACATATTTCGAGATATTTCTTCTTCTTGTTGTTCTTCTTCTGCACAGCTAAACTGGAAGTGGCATTTCCAGCTCGCAATAGTGCAGAGTTATCTCAAAGAGAGGGGCCACGGTGTTTCTGTATCTCTATTATGTTGGTGCGGCTTCGGAACTGTTAAATATCTTGATATATCTCGAGAACTACGCATCTGATCAAAAAATATCATAGAACATAAATTGTAGGAAACATAATTCTCTACAAAAAAGGTCTCTTAACATTTTGTCATAGCTCGCTTCGTTTCCGAGATATTTGCAGATTCAGCTCAAAGGAACTGGCCTGACGGACATATTTCGAGATATTTCTTCTTCTTGTTGTTCTTCCTCTGCACAGCTAAGCTGGAAGTGGCATTTGCAGCTCGCAATAGTGCAGAGTTATCTCAAAGAAAGGGGCCACGGTGTTTCTGTATCTCTATTATGTTGGTGCGGCTTCGGAACTTTTAAATATCTTGATATATCTCGAGAACTACGCATCTGATCAAAAAATATCATAGAACATAAATTGTAGGAAACATAATTCTCTACAAAAAAGGTCTCTTAGCATTTTGCCATCGCTCGCTTCGTTTCCGAGATATTTGCAGATTCAACTCAAAGGAACTGGCCTGACGGACATATTTCGAGATATTTCTTCTTCTTGTTGTTCTTCCTCTGCACAGCTAAGCTGGAAGTGGCATTTGCAGCTCGCAATAGTGCAGAGTTATCTCAAAGAAAGGGGCCATGATGTTTCTGTATCTCTATTATGTTGGTGCGGCTTCGGAACTTTTAAATATCTTGATATATCTCGAGAACTACGCATCTGATCAAAAAATATCATAGAACATAAAAAGTAGGAAACTTAATTCTCTACAAAAAAGGTCTCTTAACATTTTGCCATAGCTCGCTTCGTTTCCGAGATATTTGCATATTTATCTCAAGGGAAGGGGCCTGACGGACATATTTCGAGATATTTCTTCTTCTTGTTGTTCTTCTTCTGCACAGCTAAGCTGGAAGTGGCATTTGCGGCTCGCACTAGTGCAGAGTTATCTCAAAGAAAGGGGCCACGGTGTTTCTGTATCTCTATTATGTTGGTGCGGCTTCGGAACTTTTAAATATCTTGATATATCTCGAGAACTACGCTTCTGATCAAAAAATATCATAGAACGTAAATTGTAGGAAACATTATTCTCTACAAAAAAGGTCTCTTAACATTTTGCCATAGCTCGCTTCGTTTCCGAGATATTTGCAGATTCATCTCAAGGGAAGGGGTCTGACGGACATATTTCGAGATATTTCTTCTTCTTGTTGTTCTTCTTCTGCACAGCTAAGCTCGAAGTGGCATTTGCAGCTCGCAATAGTGCAGAGTTATCTCAAAGAAAGAGGCCACGGTGTTTCTGTACCTCTATTATGTTGGTGCAGCTTCGGAACTTTTAAATATCTTGATATATCTCGAGAACTACGCATCTGATCAAAAAATATCATCGAACATAAAAAGTAGGAAACATAATTCTCTACAAAAAAGGTCTCTTAACATTTTGCCATAGCTCGCTTCGTTTCCGAGATATTTGCAGATTTATCTCAAGGGAAGTGGCCTGACGGACATATTTCGAGATATTTCTTCTTCTTGTTGTTCTTCTTCTGCACAGCTAAGCTGGAAGTGGCATTTGCAGCTCGCAATAGTGCAGAGTTATCCCAAAGAAAGGGGCCACGGTGTTTCTGTATCTCTATTATGTTGGTGCGGCTTCGGAACTTTTAAATATCTTGATATATCTCGAGAACTACGCATCTGATCAAAAAATATCATAGAACATAAAAAGTAGGAAACTTAATTCTCTACAAAAAAGGTTTCTTAACATTTTGCCATAGCTCGCTTCGTTTCCGAGATATTTGCATATTTATCTCAAGGGAAGGGGCCTGACGGACATATTTCGAGATATTTCTTCTTCTTGTTGTTCTTCTTCTGCACAGCTAAGCTGGAAGTGGCATTTGCGGCTCGCACTAGTGCAGAGTTATCTCAACGAAAGGGGCCACGGTGTTTCTGTATCTCTATTATGTTGGTGCGGCTTCGGAACTTTTAAATATCTCGATATATCTCGAAAACTACGCTTCTGATCAAAAAATATCATAGAACATAAATTGTAGGAAGCATAATTCTCTACAAAAAAGGTCTCTCAACATTTTGCCATAGCTCGCTTCGTTTCCGAGATATTTGCAGATATATCTCAAGGGAAGGGGCCTGACGGACATATTTCGAGATATTTCTTCTTCTTGTTGTTCTTCTTCTGCACAGCTAAGCTGGAAGTGGCATTTACAGCTCGCAATAGTGCAGAGTTATCTCAAAGAAAGGGGCCACGGTGTTTCTGTATCTCTATTATGTTGGTGCGGGTTCGGAACTTTTAAATATCTTGATATATCTCGAGAACTACGCATCTGATCAAAAAATATCATAGAACATGAAAAGTAGGAAACTTAATTCTCTACAAAAACGGTCTCTTAACATTTTGCCATAGCTCGCTTCGTTTCCGAGATATTTGCAGATTCAACTCAAAGGAACTGGCCTGACGGACATATTTCGAGATATTTCTTCTTCTTGTTGTTCTTCCTCTGCACAGCTAAGCTGGAAGTGGCATTTGCAGCTCGCAATAGTGCAGAGTTATCTCAAAGAAAGGGGCCACGGTGTTTCTGTATCTCTATTATGTTGGTGCGGCTTCGGAACTTTTAAATATCTTGATATATCTCGAGAACTACGCATCTGATCAAAAAATATCATAGAACATAAAAAGTAGGAAACTTAATTCTCTACAAAAAAGGTTTCTTAACATTTTGCCATAGCTCGCTTCGTTTCCGAGATATTTGCATATTTATCTCAAGGGAAGGGGCCTGACGGACATATTTCGAGATATTTCTTCTTCTTGTTGTTCTTCTTCTGCACAGCTAAGCTGGAAGTGGCATTTGCGGCTCGCACTAGTGCAGAGTTATCTCAACGAAAGGGGCCACGGTGTTTCTGTATCTCTATTATGTTGGTGCGGCTTCGGAACTTTTAAATATCTCGATATATCTCGAAAACTACGCTTCTGATCAAAAAATATCATAGAACATAAATTGTAGGAAGCATAATTCTCTACAAAAAAGGTCTCTCAACATTTTGCCATAGCTCGCTTCGTTTCCGAGATATTTGCAGATATATCTCAAGGGAAGGGGCCTGACGGACATATTTCGAGATATTTCTTCTTCTTGTTGTTCTTCTTCTGCACAGCTAAGCTGGAAGTGGCATTTACAGCTCGCAATAGTGCAGAGTTATCTCAAAGAAAGGGGCCACGGTGTTTCTGTATCTCTATTATGTTGGTGCGGGTTCGGAACTTTTAAATATCTTGATATATCTCGAGAACTACGCATCTAATCAAAAAATATCATAGAACATGAAAAGTAGGAAACTTAATTCTCTACAAAAACGGTCTCTTAACATTTTGCCATAGCTCGCTTCGTTTCCGAGATATTTGCACATATATCTCAAGGGAAGGGGCCTGACGGACATATTTCGAGATATTTCTTCTTCTTGTTGTTCTTCTTCTGCACAGCTAAGCTGGAAGTGGCATTTGCAGCTCGCAATAGTGCAGAGTTATCTCAAAGAAAGGGGCCACGGTGTTTCTGTATCTCTATTATGTTGGTGCGGCTTCGGAACTTTTAAATATCTTGATATATCTCGAGAACTACGCATCTGATCAAAAAATATCATAGAACATAAAAAGTAGGAAACTTAATTCTCTACAAAAAAGGTCTCTTAACATTTTGCCATAGCTCGCTTCGTTTCCGAGATATTTGCATATTTATCTCAAGGGAAGGGGCCTGACGGACATATTTCGAGATATTTCTTCTTCTTGTTGTTCTTCTTCTGCACAGCTAAGCTGGAAGTGGCATTTGCGGCTCGCACTAGTGCAGAGTTATCTCAAAGAAAGGGGCCACGGTGTTTCTGTATCTCTATTATGTTGGTGCGGCTTCGGAACTTTTAAATATCTTGATATATCTCGAGAACTACGCTTCTGATCAAAAAATATCATAGAACGTAAATTGTAGGAAACATTATTCTCTACAAAAAAGGTCTCTTAACATTTTGCCATAGCTCGCTTCGTTTCCGAGATATTTGCAGATTCATCTCAAGGGAAGGGGTCTGACGGACATATTTCGAGATATTTCTTCTTCTTGTTGTTCTTCTTCTGCACAGCTAAGCTCGAAGTGGCATTTGCAGCTCGCAATAGTGCAGAGTTATCTCAAAGAAAGAGGCCACGGTGTTTCTGTACCTCTATTATGTTGGTGCAGCTTCGGAACTTTTAAATATCTTGATATATCTCGAGAACTACGCATCTGATCAAAAAATATCATCGAACATAAAAAGTAGGAAACATAATTCTCTACAAAAAAGGTCTCTTAACATTTTGCCATAGCTCGCTTCGTTTCCGAGATATTTGCAGATTTATCTCAAGGGAAGTGGCCTGACGGACATATTTCGAGATATTTCTTCTTCTTGTTGTTCTTCTTCTGCACAGCTAAGCTGGAAGTGGCATTTGCAGCTCGCAATAGTGCAGAGTTATCCCAAAGAAAGGGGCCACGGTGTTTCTGTATCTCTATCATGTTGGTGCGGCTTCGGAACTTTTAAATATCTTGATATATCTCGAGAACTACGCATCTGATCAAAAAATATCATAGAACATAAAAAGTAGGAAACTTAATTCTCTACAAAAAAGGTCGCTTAACATTTTGCCATAGCTCGCTTCGTTTCCGAGATATTTGCAGATTTATCTCAAGGGAAGGGGCCTGACGGACATATTTCGAGATATTTCTTCTTCTTGTTGTTCTTCTTCTGCACAGCTAAGCTGGAAGTGGCATTTGCGGCTCGCACTAGTGCAGAGTTATCTCAACGAAAGGGGCCACGGTGTTTCTGTATCTCTATTATGTTGGTGCGGCTTCGGAACTTTTAAATATCTCGATATATCTCGAGAACTACGCATCTGATCAAAAAATATCATAGAACATAAATTGTAGGAAACATAATTCTCTACAAAAAAGGTCTCTTAACATTTTGCCATAGCTCGCTTCGTTTCCGAGATATTTGCAGATTCAACTCAAAGGAACTGGCCTGACGGACATATTTCGAGATATTTCTTCTTCTTGTTGTTCTTCCTCTGCACAGCTAAGCTGGAAGTGGCATTTGCAGCTCGCAATAGTGCAGAGTTATCTCAAAGAAAGGGGCCACGGTGTTTCTGTATCTCTATTATGTTGGTGCGGCTTCGGAACTTTTAAATATCTTGATATATCTCGAGAACTACGCATCTGATCAAAAAATATCATAGAACATAAAAAGTAGGAAACTTAATTCTCTACAAAAAAGGTTTCTTAACATTTTGCCATAGCTCGCTTCGTTTCCGAGATATTTGCATATTTATCTCAAGGGAAGGGGCCTGACGGACATATTTCGAGATATTTCTTCTTCTTGTTGTTCTTCTTCTGCACAGCTAAGCTGGAAGTGGCATTTGCGGCTCGCACTAGTGCAGAGTTATCTCAACGAAAGGGGCCACGGTGTTTCTGTATCTCTATTATGTTGGTGCGGCTTCGGAACTTTTAAATATCTCGATATATCTCGAAAACTACGCTTCTGATCAAAAAATATCATAGAACATAAATTGTAGGAAGCATAATTCTCTACAAAAAAGGTCTCTCAACATTTTGCCATAGCTCGCTTCGTTTCCGAGATATTTGCAGATATATCTCAAGGGAAGGGGCCTGACGGACATATTTCGAGATATTTCTTCTTCTTGTTGTTCTTCTTCTGCACAGCTAAGCTGGAAGTGGCATTTACAGCTCGCAATAGTGCAGAGTTATCTCAAAGAAAGGGGCCACGGTGTTTCTGTATCTCTATTATGTTGGTGCGGGTTCGGAACTTTTAAATATCTTGATATATCTCGAGAACTACGCATCTAATCAAAAAATATCATAGAACATGAAAAGTAGGAAACTTAATTCTCTACAAAAACGGTCTCTTAACATTTTGCCATAGCTCGCTTCGTTTCCGAGATATTTGCACATATATCTCAAGGGAAGGGGCCTGACGGACATATTTCGAGATATTTCTTCTTCTTGTTGTTCTTCTTCTGCACAGCTAAGCTGGAAGTGGCATTTGCGGCTCGCACTGGTGCACAGTTATCTCAAAGAAAGGGGCCACGGTGTTTCTGTATCTCTATTATGTTGGTGCGTCTT
Organism: Osmia lignaria lignaria; assembly: GCF_051020975.1. NCBI lineage: Eukaryota > Metazoa > Arthropoda > Insecta > Hymenoptera > Megachilidae > Osmia > Osmia lignaria. The sequence goes on from NW_027478163.1 coordinate 22,478,896, forward strand.
CGGAACTTTTAAATATCTCGATATATCTCGAAAACTACGCTTCTGATCAAAAAATATCATACAACATAAATTGTAGGAAACATAATTCTCTACAAAAAACGTCTCTTAACATTTTGCCATAGCTCGCTTCGTTTCCGAGATATTTGCAGATTCAGCTCAAAGGAACTGGCCTGACGGACATATTTCGAGATATTTCTTCTTCTTGTTGTTCTTCCTCTGCACAGCTAAGCTGGAAGTGGCATTTGCAGCTCGCAATAGTGCAGAGTTATCTCAAAGAAAGGGGCCACGGTGTTTCTGTATCTCTATTATGTTGGTGCGGCTTCGGAACTTTAAAATATCTTTATATATCTCGAGAACTACGCATCTGATTAAAAAATATCATAGAACGGAAAAGTAGGAAACTTCATTCTCTACAAATAAAGTCGCTTAACATTTTGCCATAGCTCGCTTCGTTTCCGAGATATTTGCAGATTTATCTCAAGGGAAGGGGCCTGACGGACATATTTCGAGATATTTCTTCTTCTTGTTGTTCTTCTTCTGCACAGCTAAGCTGGAAGTGGCATTTGCAGCTCGCAATAGTGCAGAGTTATCTCAAAGAAAGGGGCCACGGTGTTTCTGTATCTCTATTATGTTGGTGCGGCTTCGGAACTTTTAAATATCTTGATATATCTCGAGAACTACGCATCTGATCAAAAAATATCATAGAAGATAAAAAGTAGGAAACTTAATTCTCTACACAAAAGGTCTCTTCACATTTTGCCATAGCTCGCTTCGTTTCCGAGTTATGTGCAGATTTATCTCAAGGGAAGGGGCCTGACGGACATATTTCGAGATATTTCTTCTTCTTGTTGTTCTTCTTCTGCACAGCTAAGCTGGAAGTGGCATTTGCGGCTCGCAATAGTGCAGAGTTATCTCAAAGAAAGTGGCCACGGTGTTTCTGTATCTCTATTATGTTGGTGCGGCTTCGGAACTTTTAAATATCTTGATATATCTCGAGAACTACGCATCTGATCAAAAAATATCATAGAACATAAAAAGTAGGAAACTTAATTCTCTACAAAAAAGCTCTCTTAACATTTTGCCATAGCTCGCTTCGTTTCCGAGATATTTGCAGATTCAACTCAAAGGAACTGGCCTGACGGACATATTTCGAGATATTTCTTCTTCTTGTTGTTCTTCCTCTGCACAGCTAAGCTGGAAGTGGCATTTGCGGCTCGCACTAGTGCAGAGTTATCTCAAAGAAAGGGGCCACGGTGTTTCTGTATCTCTATTATGTTGGTGCGGCTTCGGAACTTTTAAATATCTTGATATATCTCGAGAACTACGCTTCTGATCAAAAAATATCATAGAACGTAAATTGTAGGAAACATTATTCTCTACAAAAAAGGTCTCTTAACATTTTGCCATAGCTCGCTTCGTTTCCGAGATATTTGCAGATTCATCTCAAGGGAAGGGGTCTGACGGACATATTTCGAGATATTTCTTCTTCTTGTTGTTCTTCTTCTGCACAGCTAAGCTCGAAGTGGCATTTGCAGCTCGCAATAGTGCAGAGTTATCTCAAAGAAAGAGGCCACGGTGTTTCTGTACCTCTATTATGTTGGTGCAGCTTCGGAACTTTTAAATATCTTGATATATCTCGAGAACTACGCATCTGATCAAAAAATATCATCGAACATAAAAAGTAGGAAACATAATTCTCTACAAAAAAGGTCTGTTAACATTTTGCCATAGCTCGCTTCGTTTCCGAGATATTTGCAGATTTATCTCAAGGGAAGTGGCCTGACGGACATATTTCGAGATATTTCTTCTTCTTGTTGTTCTTCTTCTGCACAGCTAAGCTGGAAGTGGCATTTGCAGCTCGCAATAGTGCAGAGTTATCCCAAAGAAAGGGGCCACGGTGTTTCTGTATCTCTATCATGTTGGTGCGGCTTCGGAACTTTTAAATATCTTGATATATCTCGAGAACTACGCATCTGATCAAAAAATATCATAGAACATAAAGAGTAGGAAACTTAATTCTCTACAAAAAAGGTCTCTTAACATTTTGCCATAGCTCGCTTCGTTTCCGAGATATTTGCAGATTTATCTCAAGGGAAGGGGCCTGACGGACATATTTCGAGATATTTCTTCTTCTTGTTGTTCTTCTTCTGCACAGCTAAGCTGGAAGTGGCATTTGCGGCTCGCACTAGTGCAGAGTTATCTCAACGAAAGGGGCCACGGTGTTTCTGTATCTCTATTATGTTGGTGCGGCTTCGGAACTTTTAAATATCTCGATATATCTCGAGAACTACGCATCTGATCAAAAAATATCATAGAACATAAATTGTAGGAAACATAATTCTCTACAAAAAAGGTCTCTTAACATTTTGCCATAGCTCGCTTCGTTTCCGAGATATTTGCAGATTCAACTCAAAGGAACTGGCCTGACGGACATATTTCGAGATATTTCTTCTTCTTGTTGTTCTTCCTCTGCACAGCTAAGCTGGAAGTGGCATTTGCAGCTCGCAATAGTGCAGAGTTATCTCAAAGAAAGGGGCCACGGTGTTTCTGTATCTCTATTATGTTGGTGCGGCTTCGGAACTTTTAAATATCTTGATATATCTCGAGAACTACGCATCTGATCAAAAAATATCATAGAACATAAAAAGTAGGAAACTTAATTCTCTACAAAAAAGGTCTCTTAACATTTTGCCATAGCTCGCTTCGTTTCCGAGATATTTGCATATTTATCTCAAGGGAAGGGGCCTGACGGACATATTTCGAGATATTTCTTCTTCTTGTTGTTCTTCTTCTGCACAGCTAAGCTGGAAGTGGCATTTGCGGCTCGCACTAGTGCAGAGTTATCTCAAAGAAAGGGGCCACGGTGTTTCTGTATCTCTATTATGTTGGTGCGGCTTCGGAACTTTTAAATATCTTGATATATCTCGAGAACTACGCTTCTGATCAAAAAATATCATAGAACGTAAATTGTAGGAAACATTATTCTCTACAAAAAAGGTCTCTTAACATTTTGCCATAGCTCGCTTCCTTTCCGAGATATTTGCAGATTCATCTCAAGGGAAGTGGCCTGACGGACATATTTCGAGATATTTCTTCTTCTTGTTGTTCTTCTTCTGCACAGCTAAGCTGGAAGTGGCATTTGCAGCTCGCAATAGTGCAGAGTTATCCCAAAGAAAGGGGCCACGATGTTTCTGTATCTCTATCATGTTGGTGCGGCTTCGGAACTTTTAAATATCTTGATATATCTCGAGAACTACGCATCTGATCAAAAAATATTATAGAACATAAAAAGTAGGAAACTTAATTCTCTACAAAAAAGGTCTCTTAACATTTTGCCATAGCTCGCTTCGTTTCCGAGATATTTGCAGATATATCTCAAGGGAAGGGGCCTGACGGACATATTTCGAGATATTTCTTCTTCTTGTTGTTCTTCTTCTGCACAGCTAAGCTGGAAGTGGCATTTACAGCTCGCAATAGTGCAGAGTTATCTCAAAGAAAGGGGCCACGGTGTTTCTGTATCTCTATTATGTTGGTGCGGGTTCGGAACTTTTAAATATCTTGATATATCTCGAGAACTACGCATCTGATCAAAAAATATCATAGAACATGAAAAGTAGGATACTTAATTCTCTACAAAAAAGGTCTCTTAACATTTTGCCATAGCTCGCTTCGTTTCCGAGATATTTGCAGATTTATCTCAAGGGAAGGGGCCTGACGGACATATTTCGAGATATTTCTTCTTCTTGTTGTTCTTCTTCTGCACAGCTAAGCTGGAAGTGGCATTTGCGGCTCGCACTAATGCAGAGTTATCTCAACGAAAGGGGCCACGGTGTTTCTGTATCTCTATTATGTTGGTGCGGCTTCGGAACTTTTAAATATCTTGATATATCTCGAGAACTACGCATCTGATCAAAAAATATCATAGAACATAAAAAGTAGGAAACTTAATTCTCTACAAAAAAGGTCTCTTAACATTTTGCCATACCTCGCTTCGTTTCCGAGATATTTGCATATTTATCTCAAGGGAAGGGGCCTGACGGACATATTTCGAGATATTTCTTCTTCTTGTTGTTCTTCTTCTGCACAGCTAAGCTGGAAGTGGCATTTGCGGCTCGCACTAGTGCAGAGTTATCTCAAAGAAAGGGGCCACGGTGTTTCTGTATCTCTATTATGTTGGTGCGGCTTCGGAACTTTTAAATATCTTGATATATCTCGAGAACTACGCATCTGATCAAAAAATATCATAGAACATAAAAAGTAGGAAACTTAATTCTCTACAAAAAAGGTCTCTTAACATTTTGCCATAGCTCGCTTCGTTTCCGAGATATTTGCACATTTATCTCAAGGGAAGGGGCCTAACGGACATATTTCGAGATATTTCTTCTTCTTGTTGTTCTTCTTCTGCACAGCTAAACTGGAAGTGGCATTTCCAGCTCGCAATAGTGCAGAGTTATCTCAAAGAGAGGGGCCACGGTGTTTCTGTATCTCTATTATGTTGGTGCGGCTTCGGAACTTTTAAATATCTTGATATATCTCGAGAACTACGCATCTGATCAAAAAATATCATAGAACATAAATTGTAGGAAACATAATTCTCTACAAAAAAGGTCTCTTAACATTTTGCCATAGCTCGCTTCGTTTCCGAGATATTTGCAGATTCAGCTCAAAGGAACTGGCCTGACGGACATATTTCGAGATATTTCTTCTTCTTGTTGTTCTTCCTCTGCACAGCTAAGCTGGAAGTGGCATTTGCAGCTCGCAATAGTGCAGAGTTATCTCAAAGAAAGGGGCCACGGTGTTTCTGTATCTCTATTATGTTGGTGCGGCTTCGGAACTTTTAAATATCTTGATATATCTCGAGAACTACGCATCTGATCAAAAAATATCATAGAACATAAATTGTAGGAAACATAATTCTCTACAAAAAAGGTCTCTTAGCATTTTGCCATCGCTCGCTTCGTTTCCGAGATATTTGCAGATTCAACTCAAAGGAACTGGCCTGACGGACATATTTCGAGATATTTCTTCTTCTTGTTGTTCTTCCTCTGCACAGCTAAGCTGGAAGTGGCATTTGCAGCTCGCAATAGTGCAGAGTTATCTCAAAGAATGGGGCCACGATGTTTCTGTATCTCTATTATGTTGGTGCGGCTTCGGAACTTTTAAATATCTTGATATATCTCGAGAACTACGCATCTGATCAAAAAATATCATAGAACATAAAAAGTAGGAAACTTAATTCTCTACAAAAAAGGTCTCTTAACATTTTGCCATAGCTCGCTTCGTTTCCGAGATATTTGCATATTTATCTCAAGGGAAGGGGCCTGACGGACATATTTCGAGATATTTCTTCTTCTTGTTGTTCTTCTTCTGCACAGCTAAGCTGGAAGTGGCATTTGCGGCTCGCACTAGTGCAGAGTTATCTCAAAGAAAGGGGCCACGGTGTTTCTGTATCTCTATTATGTTGGTGCGGCTTCGGAACTTTTAAATATCTTGATATATCTCGAGAACTACGCTTCTGATCAAAAAATATCATAGAACGTAAATTGTAGGAAACATTATTCTCTACAAAAAAGGTCTCTTAACATTTTGCCATAGCTCGCTTCGTTTCCGAGATATTTGCAGATTCATCTCAAGGGAAGGGGTCTGACGGACATATTTCGAGATATTTCTTCTTCTTGTTGTTCTTCTTCTGCACAGCTAAGCTCGAAGTGGCATTTGCAGCTCGCAATAGTGCAGAGTTATCTCAAAGAAAGAGGCCACGGTGTTTCTGTACCTCTATTATGTTGGTGCAGCTTCGGAACTTTTAAATATCTTGATATATCTCGAGAACTACGCATCTGATCAAAAAATATCATCGAACATAAAAAGTAGGAAACATAATTCTCTACAAAAAAGGTCTCTTAACATTTTGCCATAGCTCGCTTCGTTTCCGAGATATTTGCAGATTTATCTCAAGGGAAGTGGCCTGACGGACATATTTCGAGATATTTCTTCTTCTTGTTGTTCTTCTTCTGCACAGCTAAGCTGGAAGTGGCATTTGCAGCTCGCAATAGTGCAGAGTTATCCCAAAGAAAGGGGCCACGGTGTTTCTGTATCTCTATTATGTTGGTGCGGCTTCGGAACTTTTAAATATCTTGATATATCTCGAGAACTACGCATCTGATCAAAAAATATCATAGAACATAAAAAGTAGGAAACTTAATTCTCTACAAAAAAGGTTTCTTAACATTTTGCCATAGCTCGCTTCGTTTCCGAGATATTTGCATATTTATCTCAAGGGAAGGGGCCTGACGGACATATTTCGAGATATTTCTTCTTCTTGTTGTTCTTCTTCTGCACAGCTAAGCTGGAAGTGGCATTTGCGGCTCGCACTAGTGCAGAGTTATCTCAACGAAAGGGGCCACGGTGTTTCTGTATCTCTATTATGTTGGTGCGGCTTCGGAACTTTTAAATATCTCGATATATCTCGAAAACTACGCTTCTGATCAAAAAATATCATAGAACATAAATTGTAGGAAGCATAATTCTCTACAAAAAAGGTCTCTCAACATTTTGCCATAGCTCGCTTCGTTTCCGAGATATTTGCAGATATATCTCAAGGGAAGGGGCCTGACGGACATATTTCGAGATATTTCTTCTTCTTGTTGTTCTTCTTCTGCACAGCTAAGCTGGAAGTGGCATTTACAGCTCGCAATAGTGCAGAGTTATCTCAAAGAAAGGGGCCACGGTGTTTCTGTATCTCTATTATGTTGGTGCGGGTTCGGAACTTTTAAATATCTTGATATATCTCGAGAACTACGCATCTGATCAAAAAATATCATAGAACATGAAAAGTAGGAAACTTAATTCTCTACAAAAACCGTCTCTTAACATTTTGCCATAGCTCGCTTCGTTTCCGAGATATTTGCACATATATCTCAAGGGAAGGGGCCTGACGGACATATTTCGAGATATTTCTTCTTCTTGTTGTTCTTCTTCTGCACAGCTAAGCTGGAAGTGGCATTTGCGGCTCGCACTGGTGCACAGTTATCTCAAAGAAAGGGGCCACGGTGTTTCTGTATCTCTATTATGTTGGTGCGTCTTCGGAACTTTTAAATATCTCGATATATCTCGAAAACTACGCTTCTGATCAAAAAATATCATAGAACATAAATTGTAGGAAACATAATTCTCTACAAAAAACGTCTCTTAACATTTTGCCATAGCTCGCTTCGTTTCCGAGATATTTGCAGATTCATCTCAAGGGAAGGGGTCTGACGGACATATTTCGAGATATTTCTTCTTCTTGTTGTTCTTCTTCTGCACAGCTAAGCTGGAAGTGGCATTTACAGCTCGCAATAGTGCAGAGTTATCTCAAAGAAAGGGGCCACGGTGTTTCTGTATCTCTATTATGTTGGTGCGGGTTCGGTACTTTTAAATATCTTGATATATCTCGAGAACTACGCATCTGATCAAAAAATATCATAGAACATGAAAAGTAGGAAACTTAATTCTCTACAAAAAAGGTCTCTTAACATTTTGCCATAGCTCTCTTCGTTTCCGAGATATTTGCAGATTTATCTCAAGGGATGGGGCCTGACGGACATATTTCGAGATATTTCTTCTTCTTGTTGTTCTTCTTCTGCACAGCTAAGCTGGAAGTGGCATTTGCAGCTCGCAATAGTGCAGAGTTATCTCAAAGAAAGGGGTTACGGTGTTTCTGTATCTCTATTATGTTGGTGCGGCTTCGGAACTTTTAAATATCTTGATATATCTCGAGAACTACGCGTCTGATCAAAAAATATCATAGAACATAAAAAGTAGGAAACTTAATTCTCTACAAAAACGGTCTCTTAACATTTTGCCATAGCTCGCTTCGTTTCCGAGATATTTGCACATATATCTCAAGGGAAGGGGCCTGACGGACATATTTCGAGATATTTCTTCTTCTTGTTGTTCTTCTTCTGCACAGCTAAGCTGGAAGTGGCATTTGCGGCTCGCACTAGTGCACAGTTATCTCAAAGAAAGGGGCCACGGTGTTTCTGTATCTCTATTATGTTGGTGCGTCTTCGGAACTTTTAAATATCTCGATATATCTCGAAAACTACGCTTCTGATCAAAAAATATCATAGAACATAAATTGTAGGAAACATAATTCTCTACAAAAAACGTCTCTTAACATTTTGCCATAGCTCGCTTCGTTTCCGAGATATTTGCAGATTCAGCTCAAAGGAACTGGCCTGACGGACATATTTCGAGATATTTCTTCTTCTTGTTGTTCTTCCTCTGCACAGCTAAGCTGGAAGTGGCATTTGCGGCTCGCACTAGTGCACAGTTATCTCAAAGAAAGGGGCCACGGTGTTTCTGTATCTCTATTATGTTGGTGCGTCTTCGGAACTTTTAAATATCTCGATATATCTCGAAAACTACGCTTCTGATCAAAAAATATCATAGAACATAAATTGTAGGAAACATAATTCGCTACAAAAAACGTCTCTTCACATTTTGCGATAGCTCGCTTCGTTTCCGAGATATTTGCAGATTCAGCTCAAAGGAACTGGCCTGACGGACATATTTCGAGATATTTCTTCTTCTTGTTGTTCTTCCTCTGCACAGCTAAGCTGGAAGTGGCATTTGCAGCTCGCAATAGTGCAGAGTTATCTCAAAGAAAGGGGCCACGGTGTTTCTGTATCTCTATTATGTTGGTGCGGCTTCGGAACTTTTAAATATCTTGATATATCTCGAGAACTACGCATCTGATCAAAAAATATCATAGAACATAAAAAGTAGGAAACTTAATTCTCTACAAAAAAGGTCTCTTAACATTTTGCCATACCTCGCTTCGTTTCCGAGATATTTGCATATTTATCTCAAGGGAAGGGGCCTGACGGACATATTTCGAGATATTTCTTCTTCTTGTTGTTCTTCTTCTGCACAGCTAAGCTGGAAGTGGCATTTGCGGCTCGCACTAGTGCAGAGTTATCTCAAAGAAAGGGGCCACGGTGTTTCTGTATCTCTATTATGTTGGTGCGGCTTCGGAACTTTTAAATATCTCGATATATCTCGAAAACTACGCTTCTGATCAAAAAATATCATAGAACATAAAAAGGAGGAAACTTAATTCTCTACAAAAAAGGTCTCTTAACATTTTGCCATAGCTCGCTTCGTTTCCGAGATATTTGCAGATTTATCTCAAGGGAAGGGGCCTAACGGACATATTTCGAGATATTTCTTCTTCTTGTTGTTCTTCTTCTGCACAGCTAAACTGGAAGTGGCATTTCCAGCTCGCAATAGTGGAGAGTTATCTCAAAGAAAGGGGCCACGGTGTTTCTGTATCTCTATTATGTTGGTGCGGCTTCGGAACTTTTAAATATCTTGATATATCTCGAGAACTACGCATCTGATCAAAAAATATCATACAACATAAAAAGTAGGAAACTTAATTCTCTACAAAAAAGGTCTCTTAACATTTTGCCATAGCTCGCTTCGTTTCCGAGATATTTGCAGATTTATCTCAAGGGAAGGGGCCTGACGGACATATTTCGAGATACTTCTTCTTCTTGTTGTTCTTCTTCTGCACAGCTGAGCTGGAAGTGGCATTTGCAGGTCGCAATAGTGCAGAGTTATCTCAAAGAAAGGGGCCATGGTGTTTCTGTATCTCTATTATGTTGGTGCGGCTTCGGAACTTTTAAATATCTTGATATATCTCGAGAACTACGCATCTGATCAAAAAATATCATAGAACATAAAAAGTAGGAAACTTAATTCTCTACAAAAAAGGTCTCTTAACATTTTGCCATACCTCGCTTCGTTTCCGAGATATTTGCATATTTATCTCAAGGGAACGGGCCTGACGGACATATTTCGAGATATTTCTTCTTCTTGTTGTTCTTCTTCTGCACAGCTAAGCTGGAAGTGGCATTTGCGGCTCGCACTAGTGCAGAGCTATCTCAAAGAAAGGGGCCACGGTGTTTCTGTATCTCTATTATGTTTGTGCGGCTTCGGAACTTTTAAATATCTTGATATATCTCGAGAACTACGCATCTGATCAAAAAATATCATAGAACATAAAAAGTAGGAAACTTAATTCTCTACAAAAAAGGTCTCTTAACATTTTGCCATACCTCGCTTCGTTTCCGAGATATTTGCATATTTATCTCAAGGGAAGGGGCCTGACGGACATATTTCGAGATATTTCTTCTTCTTGTTGTTCTTCTTCTGCACAGCTAAGCTGGAAGTGGCATTTGCGGCTCGCACTAGTGCAGAGTTATCTCAAAGAAAGGGGCCACGGTGTTTCTGTATCTCTATTATGTTGGTGCGGCTTCGGAACTTTTAAATATCTCGATATATCTCGAAAACTACGCTTCTGATCAAAAAATATCATAGAACATAAAAAGTAGGAAACTTAATTCTCTACAAAAAAGGTCTCTTAACATTTTGCCATAGCTCGCTTCGTTTCCGAGATATTTGCAGATTTATCTCAAGGGAAGGGGCCTAACGGACATATTTCGGGATATTTCTTCTTCTTGTTGTTCTTCTTCTGCACAGCTAAACTGGAAGTGGCATTTCCAGCTCGCAATAGTGGAGAGTTATCTCAAAGAAAGGGGCCACGGTGTTTCTGTATCTCTATTATGTTGGTGCGGCTTCGGAACTTTTAAATATCTTGATATATCTCGAGAACTACGCATCTGATCAAAAAATATCATACAACATAAAAAGTAGGAAACTTAATTCTCTACAAAAAAGGTCTGTTAACATTTTGCCATAGCTCGCTTCGTTTCCGAGATATTTGCAGATTTATCTCAAGGGAAGGGGCCTGACGGACATATTTCGAGATACTTCTTCTTCTTGTTGTTCTTCTTCTGCACAGCTGAGCTGGAAGTGGCATTTGCAGGTCGCAATAGTGCAGAGTTATCTCAAAGAAAGGGGCCACGGTGTTTCTGTATCTCTACTATGTTGGTGCGGCTTCGGAACTTTTAAATATATCGATATATCTCGAAAACTACGCTTCTGATCAAAAAATATCATAGAACGTAAATTGTAGGAAACATTATTCTCTACAAAAAAGGTCTCTTAACATTTTGCCATAGCTCGCTTCGTTTCCGAGATATTTGCAGATTCAGCTCAAAGGAACTGGCCTGACGGACATATTTCGAGATATTTCTTCTTCTTGTTGTTCTTCCTCTGCACAGCTAAGCTGGAAGTGGCATTTGCAGCTCGCAATAGTGCAGAGTTATCTCAAAGAAAGGGGCCACGGTGTTTCTGTATCTCTATTATGTTGGTGCGGCTTCGGAACTTTTAAATATCTTGATATATCTCGAGAACTACGCATCTGATCAAAAAATATCATAGAACATAAAAAGTAGGAAACTTAATTCTCTACAAAAAAGGTCTCTTAACATTTTGCCATACCTCGCTTCGTTTCCGAGATATTTGCATATTTATCTCAAGGGAAGGGGCCTGACGGACATATTTCGAGATATTTCTTCTTCTTGTTGTTCTTCTTCTGCACAGCTAAGCTGGAAGTGGCATTTGCGGCTCGCACTAGTGCAGAGTTATCTCAAAGAAAGGGGCCACGGTGTTTCTGTATCTCTATTATGTTGGTGCGGCTTCGGAACTTTTAAATATCTCGATATATCTCGAAAACTACGCTTCTGATCAAAAAATATCATAGAACATAAAAAGTAGGAAACTTAATTCTCTACAAAAAAGGTCTCTTAACATTTTGCCATAGCTCGCTTCGTTTCAGAGATATTTGCAGATTTATCTCAAGGGAAGGGGCCTAACGGACATATTTCGAGATATTTCTTCTTCTTGTTGTTCTTCTTCTGCACAGCTAAACTGGAAGTGGCATTTCCAGCTCGCAATAGTGGAGAGTTATCTCAAAGAAAGGGGCCACGGTGTTTCTGTATCTCTATTATGTTGGTGCGGCTTCGGAACTTTTAAATATCTTGATATATCTCGAGAACTACGCATCTGATCAAAAAATATCATACAACATAAAAAGTACGAAACTTAATTCTCTACAAAAAAGGTCTCTTAACATTTTGCCATAGCTCGCTTCGTTTCCGAGATATTTGCAGATTTATCTCAAGGGAAGGGGCCTGACGGACATATTTCGAGATACTTCTTCTTCTTGTTGTTCTTCTTCTGCACAGCTGAGCTGGAAGTGGCATTTGCAGGTCGCAATAGTGCAGAGTTATCTCAAAGAAAGGGGCCACGGTGTTTCTGTATCTCTATTATGTTGGTGCGGCTTCGGAACTTTTAAATATCTTGATATATCTCGAGAACTACGCATCTGATCAAAAAATATCATAGAACATAAAAAGTAGGAAACTTAATTCTCTACAAAAAAGGTCTCTTAACATTTTGCCATACCTCGCTTCGTTTCCGAGATATTTGCATATTTATCTCAAGGGAAGGGGCCTGACGGACATATTTCGAGATATTTCTTCTTCTTGTTGTTCTTCTTCAGCACAGCTAAGCTGGAAGTGGCATTTGCGGCTCGCACTAGTGCAGAGTTATCTCAAAGAAAGGGGCCACGGTGTTTCTGTATCTCTATTATGTTGGTGCGGCTTCGGAACTTTTAAATATCTCGATATATCTCGAAAACTACGCTTCTGATCAAAAAATATCATAGAACATAAAAAGTAGGAAACTTAATTCTCTACAAAAAAGGTCTCTTAACATTTTGCCATAGCTCGCTTCGTTTCCGAGATATTTGCAGATTTATCTCAAGTGAAGGGGCCTGACGGACATATTTCGAGATATTTCTTCTTCTTGTTGTTCTTCTTCTGCACAGCTAAGCTGGAAGTGGCATTTGCAGCGCGCAATAGTGCAGAGTCATCTCAAAGAAAGGGGCCACGGTGTTTCTGTATCTCTATTATGTTGGTGCGACTTCGGAACTTTTAAATATCTCGATGTATCTCGAAAACTACGCTTCTGATCAAAAAATATCATAGAACATAAGTTGTAGGAAACATAATTCTCTACAAAAAAGGTCTCTTAACATTTTGCCATAGCTCGCTTCGTTTCCGAGATATTTGCAGATATATCTCAAGGGAAGGGGCCTGACGGACATATTTCGAGATATTTCTTCTTCTTGTTGTTCTTCTTCTGCACAGCTAAGCTGGAAGTGGCATTTACAGCTCGCAATAGTGCAGAGTTATCTCAAAGAAAGGGGCCACGGTGTTTCTGTATCTCTATTATGTTGGTGCGGCTTCGGAACTTTTAAATATCTTGATATATCTCGAGAACTACGCATCTGATCAAAAAATATCATAGAACATAAAAAGTAGGAAACTTAATTCTCTACAAAAAAGGTCTCTTAACATTTTGCCATAGCTCGCTTCGTTTCCGAGATATTTGCAGATTTATCTCAAGGGAAGGGGCCTGACGGACATATTTCGAGATATTTCTTCTTCTTGTTGTTCTTCTTCTGCACAGCTAAGCTGGAAGTGGCATTTGCGGCTCGCACTAGTGCAGAGTTATCTCAAAGAAAGGGGCCACGGTGTTTCTGTATCCCTATTATGTTGGTGCGGCTTCGGAACTTTTAAATATCTCGATATATCTCGAAAACTACGCTTCTGATCAAAAAATATCATAGAACATAAATTGTAGCAAACATAATTCTCTATAAAAAACGTCTCTTAACATTTTGTCATTGCTCGCTTCGTTTCCGAGATATTTGCAGATATATCTCAAGGGAAGGGGCCTGACGGACATATTTCGAGATATTTCTTCTTCTTGTTGTTCTTCTTCTGCACAGCTAAGCTGGAAGTGGCATTTACAGCTCGCAATAGTGCAGAGTTATCTCAAAGAAAGGGGCCACGGTGTTTCTCTATCTCTATTATGTTGGTGCGGCTTCGGAACTTTTAAATATCTTGATATATCTCGAGAACTACGCATCTGATCAAAAAATATCATAGAACATAAGAAGTAGGAAACTTAATTCTCTACAAAAAAGCTCTCTTAACATGTTGCCATAGCTCGCTTCGTTTCCGAGATATTTGCAGATTTATCTCAAGGGAAGGGGCCTGACGGACATATTTCGAGATATTTCTTCTTCTTGTTGTTCTTCTTCTGCACAGCTAAGCTGGAAGTGGCATTTGCCGCTCGCACTAGTGCAGAGTTATCTCAAAGAAAGGGGCCACGGTGTTTCTGTATCTCTATTATGTTGGTGAGGCTTCGGAACTTTTAAATATCTCGATATATCTCGAAAACTACGCTTCTGATCAAAAAATATCATAGAACATAAATTGTAGGAAACAGAATTCTCTACAAAAAAGGTCTCTTAACATTTTGCCATAGCTCGCTTCGTTTCCGAGATATTTGCAGATTTATCTCAAGGGAAGGGTCCTGATGGACATATTTCGAGATATTTCTTCTTCTTGTTGTTCTTCTTCTGCACAGCTAAACTGGAAGTGGCATTTCCAGCTCGCAATCGTGCAGAGTTATCTCAAAGAAAGGGGCCACGGTGTTTCTGTATCTCTATTATGTTGGTGCGGCTTCGGAACTTTTAAATATCTTGATATATCTCGAGAACTACGCATCTGATCAAAAAATATCATAGAACATAAAAAGTAGGAAACTTAATTCTCTACAAAAAAGGTCTCTTAACATTTTGCCATAGCTCGCTTCGTTTCCGAGATATTTGCAGATTTATCTCAAGGGAAGGGGCCTGACGGACATATTTCGAGATATTTCTTCTTCTTGTTGTTCTTCTTCTGCACAGCTAAGCTGGAAGTGGCATTTGCGGCTCGCACTAGTGCAGAGTTATCTCAAAGAAAGGGGCCACGGTGTTTCTGTATCCCTATTATGTTGGTGCGGCTTCGGAACTTTTAAATATCTCGATATATCTCGAAAACTACGCTTCTGATCAAAAAATATCATAGAACATAAATTGTAGGAAACATAATTCTCTATAAAAAACGTCTCTTAACATTTTGTCATTGCTCGCTTCGTTTCCGAGATATTTGCAGATATATCTCAAGGGAAGGGGCCTGACGGACATATTTCGAGATATTTCTTCTTCTTGTTGTTCTTCTTCTGCACAGCTAAGCTGGAAGTGGCATTTACAGCTCGCAATAGTGCAGAGTTATCTCAAAGAAAGGGGCCACGGTGTTTCTGTATCTCTATTATGTTGGTGCGGCTTCGGAACTTTTAAA
Organism: Osmia lignaria lignaria; assembly: GCF_051020975.1. Classification (NCBI taxonomy): domain Eukaryota; kingdom Metazoa; phylum Arthropoda; class Insecta; order Hymenoptera; family Megachilidae; genus Osmia; species Osmia lignaria. The sequence goes on from NW_027478163.1 coordinate 22,494,042, forward strand.
TATCTTGATATATCTCGAGAACTACGCATCTGATCAAAAAATATCATAGAACATAAAAAGTAGGAAACTTAATTCTCTACAAAAAAGGTCTCTTAACATTTTGCCATAGCTCGCTTCGTTTCCGAAATATTTGCAGATTTATCTCAAGGGAAGGGGCCTGACGGACATATTTCGAGATATTTCTTCTTCTTGTTGTTCTTCTTCTGCACAGCTAAGCTGGAAGTGGCATTTGCGGCTCGCACTAGTGCAGAGTTATCTCAAAGAAAGGGGCCACGGTGTTTCTGTATCCCTATTATGTTGGTGCGGCTTCGGAACTTTTAAATATCTCGATATATCTCGTAAAAACTACGCTTCTGATCAAAAAATATCATAGAACATAAATTGTAGGAAACATAATTCTCTATAAAAAACGTCTCTTAACATTTTGTCATAGCTCGCTTCGTTTCCGAGATATTTGCAGATTCAGCTCAAAGGAACTGGCCTGACGGACATATTTCGAGATATTTCTTCTTCTTGTTGTTCTTCCTCTGCACAGCTAAGCTGGAAGTGGCATTTGCAGCTCGCAATAGTGCAGAGTTATCTCAAAGAAAGGGGCCACGGTGTTTCTGTATCTCTATTATGTTGGTGCGGCTTCGGAACTTTTAAATATCTTGATATATCTCGAGAACTACGCCTCTGATCGAAAAATATCATAGAACATAAAAAGTAGGAAACTTAATTCTCTACAAAAAAGGTCTCTTAACATTTTGCCATAGCTCGCTTCGTTTCCGAGAGATTTGCAGATTTATCTCAAGGGAAGGGGCCTGACGGACATATTTCGAGATATTTCTTCTTCTTGTTGTTCTTCTTCTGCACAGCTAAGCTGGAAGTGGCATTTGCAGCGCGCAATAGTGCAGAGTCATCTCAAAGAAAGGGGCCACGGTGTTTCTGTATCTCTATTATGTTGGTGCGACTTCGGAACTTTTAAATATCTCGATGTATCTCGAAAACTACGCTTCTGATCAAAAAATATCATAGAACATAAATTGTAGGAAACATAATTCTCTACAAAAAAGGTGTCTTAACATTTTGCCATAGCTCGCTTCGTTTCCGAGATATTTGCAGATATATCTCAAGGGAAGGGGCCTGACGGACATATTTCGAGATATTTCTTCTTCTTGTTGTTCTTCTTCTGCACAGCTAAGCTGGAAGTGGCATTTACAGCTCGCAATAGTGCAGAGTTATCTCAAAGAAAGGGGCCACGGTGTTTCTGTATCTCTATTATGTTGGTGCGGCTTCGGAACTTTTAAATATCTTGATATATCTCGAGAACTACGCATCTGATCAAAAAATATCATAGAACATAAAAAGTAGGAAACTTAATTCTCTACAAAAAAGGTCTCTTAACATTTTGCCATAGCTCGCTTCGTTTCCGAGATATTTGCAGATTTATCTCAAGGGAAGGGGCCTGACGGACATATTTCGAGATATTTCTTCTTCTTGTTGTTCTTCTTCTGCACAGCTAAGCTGGAAGTGGCATTTGCGGCTCGCACTAGTGCAGAGTTATCTCAAAGAAAGGGGCCACGGTGTTTCTGTATCCCTATTATGTTGGTGCGGCTTCGGAACTTTTAAATATCTCGATATATCTCGAAAACTACGCTTCTGATCAAAAAATATCATAGAACATAAATTGTAGGAAACATAATTCTCTATAAAAAACGTCTCTTAACATTTTGTCATTGCTCGCTTCGTTTCCGAGATATTTGCAGATATATCTCAAGGGAAGGGGCCTGACGGACATATTTCGAGATATTTCTTCTTCTTGTTGTTCTTCTTCTGCACAGCTAAGCTGGAAGTGGCATTTACAGCTCGCAATAGTGCAGAGTTATCTCAAAGAAAGGGGCCACGGTGTTTCTGTATCCCTATTATGTTGGTGCGGCTTCGGAACTTTTAAATATCTCGATATATCTCGTAAAAACTACGCTTCTGATCAAAAAATATCATAGAACATAAATTGTAGGAAACATAATTCTCTATAAAAAACGTCTCTTAACATTTTGTCATAGCTCGCTTCGTTTCCGAGATATTTGCAGATTCAGCTCAAAGGAACTGGCCTGACGGACATATTTCGAGATATTTCTTCTTCTTGTTGTTCTTCCTCTGCACAGCTAAGCTGGAAGTGGCATTTGCAGCTCGCAATAGTGCAGAGTTATCTCAAAGAAAGGGGCCACGGTGTTTCTGTATCTCTATTATGTTGGTGCGGCTTCGGAACTTTTAAATATCTTGATATACCTCGAGAACTACGCATCTGATCAAAAAATATCATAGAACATAAAAAGTAGGAAACTTAAATCTCTACAAAAAAGGTCTCTCAACATTTTGCCATAGCTCTCTTCGTTTCCGAGATATTTGCAGATTTATCTCATGGGAAGGGGCCTGACGGACATATTTCGAGATATTTCTTCTTCTTGTTGTTCTTCTTCTGCACAGCTAAGCTGGAAGTGGCATTTGCAGCTCGCAATAGTGCAGAGTTATCTCAAAGAAAGGGGCCACGGTGTTTCTGTATCTCTATTATGTTGGTGCGGCTTCGGAACATTTAAATATCTTGATATATCTCGAGAACTACGCCTCTGATCAAAAAATATCATAGAACATAAAAAGTAGGAAACTTAATTCTCTACAAAAAAGGTCTCTTAACATTTTGCCATAGCTCGCTTCGTTTCCGAGATATTTGCAGATTTATCTCAAGGGAAGGGGCCTAACGGACATGTTTCGAGATATTTCTTCTTCTTGTTGTTCTTCTTCTGCACAGCTAAACTGGAAGTGGCATTTCCAGCTCGCAATAGTGCAGAGTTATCTCAAAGAAAGGGGCCACGGTGTTTCTGTATCTCTATTATGTTGGTGCGGCTTCGGAACATTTAAATATCTTGATATATCTCGAGAACTACGCCTCTGATCAAAAAATATCATAGAACATAAAAAGTAGGAAACTTAATTCTCTACAAAAAAGGTCTCTTAACATTTTGCCATAGCTCGCTTCGTTTCCGAGATATTTGCAGATTTATCTCAAGGGAAGGGGCCTAACGGACATGTTTCGAGATATTTCTTCTTCTTGTTGTTCTTCTTCTGCACAGCTAAACTGGAAGTGGCATTTCCAGCTCGCAATAGTGCAGAGTTATCTCAAAGAAAGGGGCCACGGTGTTTCTGTATCTCTATTATGTTGGTGCGGCTTCGGAACTTTTAAATATCTTGATATACCTCGAGAACTACGCATCTGATCAAAAAATATCATAGAAGATAAAAAGTAGGAAACTTAATTCTCTACAAAAAAGGTCTCTTAACATTTTGCCATAGCTCGCTTCGTTTCCGAGATATTTGCAGATTTATCTCAAGGGAAGGGGCCTGACGGACATATTTCGAGATATTTCTTCTTCTTGTTGTTCTTCTTCTGCACAGCTAAGCTGGAAGTGGCATTTGCGGCTCGCACTAGTGCAGAGTTATCTCAAAGAAAGGGGCCACGGTGTTTCTGTATCCCTATTATGTTGGTGCGGCTTCGGAACTTTTAAATATCTCGATATATCTCGAAAACTACGCTTCTGATCAAAAAATATCATAGAACATAAATTGTAGGAAACATAATTCTCTATAAAAAACGTCTCTTAACATTTTGTCATTGCTCGCTTCGTTTCCGAGATATTTGCAGATATATCTCAAGGGAAGGGGCCTGACGGACATATTTCGAGATATTTCTTCTTCTTGTTGTTCTTCTTCTGCACAGCTAAGCTGGAAGTGGCATTTACAGCTCGCAATAGTGCAGAGTTATCTCAAAGAAAGGGGCCACGGTGTTTCTGTATCCCTATTATGTTGGTGCGGCTTCGGAACTTTTAAATATCTCGATATATCTCGTAAAAACTACGCTTCTGATCAAAAAATATCATAGAACATAAATTGTAGGAAACATAATTCTCTATAAAAAACGTCTCTTAACATTTTGTCATAGCTCGCTTCGTTTCCGAGATATTTGCAGATTCAGCTCAAAGGAACTGGCCTGACGGACATATTTCGAGATATTTCTTCTTCTTGTTGTTCTTCCTCTGCACAGCTAAGCTGGAAGTGGCATTTGCAGCTCGCAATAGTGCAGAGTTATCTCAAAGAAAGGGGCCACGGTGTTTCTGTATCTCTATTATGTTGGTGCGGCTTCGGAACTTTTAAATATCTTGATATACCTCGAGAACTACGCATCTGATCAAAAAATATCATAGAACATAAAAAGTAGGAAACTTAAATCTCTACAAAAAAGGTCTCTCAACATTTTGCCATAGCTCTCTTCGTTTCCGAGATATTTGCAGATTTATCTCATGGGAAGGGGCCTGACGGACATATTTCGAGATATTTCTTCTTCTTGTTGTTCTTCTTCTGCACAGCTAAGCTGGAAGTGGCATTTGCAGCTCGCAATAGTGCAGAGTTATCTCAAAGAAAGGGGCCACGGTGTTTCTGTATCTCTATTATGTTGGTGCGGCTTCGGAACATTTAAATATCTTGATATATCTCGAGAACTACGCCTCTGATCAAAAAATATCATAGAACATAAAAAGTAGGAAACTTAATTCTCTACAAAAAAGGTCTCTTAACATTTTGCCATAGCTCGCTTCGTTTCCGAGATATTTGCAGATTTATCTCAAGGGAAGGGGCCTAACGGACATGTTTCGAGATATTTCTTCTTCTTGTTGTTCTTCTTCTGCACAGCTAAACTGGAAGTGGCATTTCCAGCTCGCAATAGTGCAGAGTTATCTCAAAGAAAGGGGCCACGGTGTTTCTGTATCTCTATTATGTTGGTGCGGCTTCGGAACATTTAAATATCTTGATATATCTCGAGAACTACGCCTCTGATCAAAAAATATCATAGAACATAAAAAGTAGGAAACTTAATTCTCTACAAAAAAGGTCTCTTAACATTTTGCCATAGCTCGCTTCGTTTCCGAGATATTTGCAGATTTATCTCAAGGGAAGGGGCCTAACGGACATGTTTCGAGATATTTCTTCTTCTTGTTGTTCTTCTTCTGCACAGCTAAACTGGAAGTGGCATTTCCAGCTCGCAATAGTGCAGAGTTATCTCAAAGAAAGGGGCCACGGTGTTTCTGTATCTCTATTATGTTGGTGCGGCTTCGGAACTTTTAAATATCTTGATATACCTCGAGAACTACGCATCTGATCAAAAAATATCATAGAAGATAAAAAGTAGGAAACTTAATTCTCTACAAAAAAGGTCTCTTAACATTTTGCCATAGCTCGCTTCGTTTCCGAGATATTTGCAGATTTATCTCAAGGGAAGGGGCCTTACGGACATATTTCGAGATATTTCTTCTTCTTGTTGTTCTTCTTCTGCACAGCTAAGCTGGAAGTGGCATTTGCAGCTCGCAATAGTGCAGAGTTATCTCAAAGAAAGGGGCCACGGTGTTTCTGTATCTCTATTATGTTGGTGCGGCTTCGGAACTTTTAAATATCTCGATATATCTCGAAAACTACGCTTCTGATCAGAAAATATCATAGAACATAAATTGTAGGAAACATAATTCTCTACAAAAAACGTCTCTAAACATTTTGCCATAGCTCGCTTCGTTTCCGAGATATTTGCAGATTTATCTCAAGGGAAGGGGCCTTACGGACATATTTCGAGATATTTCTTCTTCTTGTTGTTCTTCTTCTGCACAGCTAAACTGGAAGTGGCATTTCCAGCTCGCAATAGTACAGAGTTATCTCAAAGAGAGGGGCCACGGTGTTTCTGTATCTCTATTATGCTGGTGCGGCTTCGGAACTTTTAAATATCTTGATATATCTCGAGAACTACGCATCTGATCAAAAAATATCATAGAAGATAAAAAGTAGGAAACTTAATTCTCTACAAAAAAGGTCTCTTAACATTTTGCCATAGCTCGCTTCGTTTCCGAGATATTTGCAGATTTATCTCAAGGGAAGGGGCCTGACGGACATATTTCGAGATATTTCTTCTTCTTGTTGTTCTTCTTCTGCACAGCTAAACTGGAAGTGGCATTTCCAGCTCGCAATAGTGCAGAGTTATCTCAAAGAAAGGGGCCACGGTGTTTCTGTATCTCTATTATGTTGGTGCGGCTTCGGAACTTTTAAATATCTTGATATACCTCGAGAACTACGCATCTGATCAAAAAATATCATAGAACATAAAAAGTAGGAAACTTAAATCTCTACAAAAAAGGTCTCTTAACATTTTGTCATAGCTCTCTTCGTTTCCGAGATATTTGCAGATTTATCTCAAGGGAAGGGGCCTGACGGACATATTTCGAGATATTTCTTCTTCTTGTTGTTCTTCTTCTGCACAGCTAAGCTGGAAGTGGCATTTGCGGCTCGCACTAGTGCAAAGTTATATCAAAGAAAGGGGCCACGGTGTTTCTGTATCTCTATTATGTTGGTGCGGCTTCGGAACTTTTAAATATCTCGATATATCTCGAAAACTACGCTTCTGATCAAAAAATATCATAGAACATAAATTGTAGGAAACATAATTCTCTACAAAAAATGTCTCTTAACATTTTGCCATAGCTCGCTTCGTTTCCGAGATATTTGCAGATTCAGCTCAAAGGAACTGGCCTGACGGACATATTTCGAGATATTTCTTCTTCTTGTTGTTCTTCCTCTGCACAGCTAAGCTGGAAGTGGCATCTGCAGCTCGCAATAGTGCAGAGTTATCTCAAAGAAAGGGGCCACGGTGTTTCTGTATCTCTATTATGTTGGTGCGGCTTCGGAACTTTTAAATATCTTGATATATCTCGAGAACTACGCATCTGATCAAAAAATATCATAGAACATAAATAGTAGGAAACTTAATTCTCTACAAAAAAGGTCTCTCAACATTTTGCCATACCTCGCTTCGTTTCCGAGATATTTGCAGATTTATCTCAAGGGAAGGGGCCTAACGGACATATTTCGAGATATTTCTTCTTCTTGTTGTTCTTCTTCTGCACAGCTAAACTGGAAGTGGCATTTCCAGCTCGCAATAGTGCAGAGTTATCTCAAAGAAAGGGGCCACGGTGTTTCTGTATCTCTATTATGTTGGTGCGGCTTCGGAACTTTTAAATATCTTGATATATCTCGAGAACTACGCATCTGATCAAAAAATATTATAGAACATAAAAAGTAGGAAACTTAATTCTCTACAAAAAAGGTCTCTTAACATTTTGCCATAGCTCGCTTCGTTTCCGAGATATTTGCAGATTTATCTCAAGGGAAGGGGCCTGACGGACATATTTCGAGATATTTCTTCTTCTTGTTGTTGTTCTTCTGCACAGCTAAGCTGGAAGTGGCATTTGCAGCTCGCAATAGTGCAGAGTTATCTCAAAGAAAGGGTCCACGGTGTTTCTGTATCTCTATTATGTTGGTGCGGCTTCGGAACTTTTAAATATCTTGATATATCTCGAGAACTACGCATCTGATCAAAAAATATCATAGAACATAAAAAGTAGGAAACTTAATTCTCTACAAAAAAGGTCTCTTAACATTTTGCCATAGCTCTCTTCGTTTCCGAGATATTTGCAGATTTATCTCAAGGGAAGGGGCCTGACGGACATATTTCGAGATATTTCTTCTTCTTGTTGTTCTTCTTCTGCACAGCTAAGCTGGAAGTGGCATTTGCAGCTCGCAATAGTGCAGAGTTATCTCAAAGAGAGGGTCCACGGTGTTTCTGTATCTCTATTATGTTGGTGCGGCTTCGGAACTTTTAAATATCTTGATATATCTCGAGAACTACGCATCTGATCAAAAAATATCATAGAACATAAATAGTAGGAAACTTAATTCTCTACAAAAAAGGTCTCTCAACATTTGGCCATAGCTCGCTTCGTTTCCGAGATATTTGCAGATTTATCTCAAGGGAAGGGGCCTAACGGACATATTTCGAGATATTTCTTCTTCTTGTTGTTCTTCTTCTGCACAGCTAAACTGGAAGTGGCATTTCCAGCTCGCAATAGTGCAGAGTTATCTCAAAGAGAGGGGCCACGGTGTTTCTGTATCTCTATTATGTTGGTGCGGCTTCGGAACTTTTAAATAGCTTGATATACCTCGAGAACTACGCATCTGATCAAAAAATATCATAGAACATAAAAAGTAGGAAACTTAAATCTCTACAAAAAAGGTGTCTTAACATTTTGCCATAGCTCTCTTCGTTTCCGAGATATTTGCAGATTTATCTCAAGGGAAGAGGCCTGCCGGACATATTTCGAGATATTTCTTCTTCTTGTTGTTCTTCTTCTGCACAGCTAAGCTGGAAGTGGCATTTGCAGCTCGCAATAGTGCAGAGTTATCTCAAAGAAAGGGGCCACGGTGTTTCTGTATCTCTATTATGTTGGTGCGGCTTCGGAACTTTTAAATATCTTGATATACCTCGAGAACTACGCATCTGATCAAAAAATATCATAGAACATAAAAAGTAGGAAACTTAAATCTCTACAAAAAAGGTCTCTCAACATTTTGCCATACCTCTCTTCGTTTCCGAGATATTTGCAGATTTATCTCATGGGAAGGGGCCTGACGGACATATTTCGAGATATTTCTTCTTCTTGTTGTTCTTCTTCTGCACAGCTAAGCTGGAAGTGGCATTTGCAGCTCGCAATAGTGCAGAGTTATCTCAAAGAAAGGGGCCACGGTGTTTCTGTATCTCTATTATGTTGGTGCGGCTTCGGAACATTTAAATATCTTGATATATCTCGAGAACTACGCCTCTGATCAAAAAATATCATAGAACATAAAAAGTAGGAAACTTAATTCTCTACAAAAAAGGTCTCTTAACATTTTGCCATAGCTCGCTTCGTTTCCGAGATATTTGCAGATTTATCTCAAGGGAAGGGGCCTAACGGACATGTTTCGAGATATTTCTTCTTCTTGTTGTTCTTCTTCTGCACAGCTAAACTGGAAGTGGCATTTCCAGCTCGCAATAGTGCAGAGTTATCTCAAAGAAAGGGGCCACGGTGTTTCTGTATCTCTATTATGTTGGTGCGGCTTCGGAACTTTTAAATATCTTGATATACCTCGAGAACTACGCATCTGATCAAAAAATATCATAGAAGATAAAAAGTAGGAAACTTAATTCTCTACAAAAAAGGTCTCTTAACATTTTGCCATAGCTCGCTTCGTTTCCGAGATATTTGCAGATTTATCTCAAGGGAAGGGGCCTGACGGACATATTTCGAGATATTTCTTCTTCTTGTTGTTCTTCTTCTGCACAGCTAAGCTGGAAGTGGCATTTGCATCTCGCAATAGTGCAGAGTTATCTCAAAGAAAGGGGCCACGGTGTTTCTGTATCTCTATTATGTTGGTGCGGCTTCGGAACTTTTAAATATCTCGATATATCTCGAAAACTACGCCTCTGATCAAAAAATATCATAGAACATAAAAAGTAGGAAACTTAATTCTCTACAAAAAAGGTCTCTTAACATTTTGCCATAGCTCGCTTCGTTTCCGAGATATTTGCAGATTTATCTCAAGGGAAGGGGCCTGACGGATATATTTCGAGATATTTCTTCTTCTTGTTGTTCTTCTTCTGCACAGCTAAGCTGGAAGTGGCATTTGCAGCTCGCAATAGTGCAGAGTTATCTCAAAGAAAGGGGCCACGGTGTTTCTGTATCTCTATTATGTTGGTGCGGCTTCGGAACTTTTAAATATCTTGATATACCTCGAGAACTACGCATCTGATCAAAAAATATCATAGAAGATAAAAAGTAGGAAACTTAATTCTCTACAAAAAAGGTCTCTTAACATTTTGCCATAGCTCGCTTCGTTTCCGAGATATTTGCAGATTTATCTCAAGGGAAGGGGCCTGACGGACATATTTCGAGATATTTCTTCTTCTTGTTGTTCTTCTTCTGCACAGCTAAGCTGGAAGTGGCATTTGCATCTCGCAATAGTGCAGAGTTATCTCAAAGAAAGGGGCCACGGTGTTTCTGTATCTCTATTATGTTGGTGCGGCTTCGGAACTTTTAAATATCTCGATATATCTCGAAAACTACGCCTCTGATCAAAAAATATTATAGAACATAAAAAGTAGGAAACTTAATTCTCTACAAAAAAGGTCTCTTAACATTTTGCCATAGCTCGCTTCGTTTCCGAGATATTTGCAGATTTATCTCAAGGGAAGGGGCCTGACGGATATATTTCGAGATATTTCTTCTTCTTGTTGTTCTTCTTCTGCACAGCTAAGCTGGAAGTGGCATTTGCAGCTCGCAATAGTGCAGAGTTATCTCAAAGAAAGGGGCCACGGTGTTTCTGTATCTCTATTATGTTGGTGCGGCTTCGGAACTTTTAAATATCTTGATATACCTCGAGAACTACGCATCTGATCAAAAAATATCATAGAAGATAAAAAGTAGGAAACTTAATTCTCTACAAAAAAGGTCTCTTAACATTTTGCCATAGCTCGCTTCGTTTCCGAGATATTTGCAGATTTATCTCAAGGGAAGGGGCCTGACGGACATATTTCGAGATATTTCTTCTTCTTGTTGTTCTTCTTCTGCACACCTAAACTGGAAGTGGCATTTCCAGCTCGCAATAGTGCAGAGTTATCTCAAAGAAAGGGGCCACGGTGTTTCTGTATCTCTATTATGTTGGTGCGGCTTCGCAACTTTTAAATATCTCGATATATCTCGAAAACTACGCCTCTGATCAAAAAATATCATAGAACATAAAAAGTGGGAAACTTAATTCTCTACAAAAAAGGTCTCTTAACATTTTGCCATAGCTCGCTTCGTTTCCGAGATATTTGCAGATTCATCTCAAGGGAAGGGGCCTTACGGACATATTTCGAGATATTTCTTCTTCTTGTTGTTCTTCTTCTGCACAGCTAAGCTGGAAGTGGCATTTGCAGCTCGCAATAGTGCAGAGTTATCTCAAAGAAAGGGGCCACGGTGTTTCTGTATCTCTATTATGTTGGTGCGGCTTCGGAACTTTTAAATATCTCGATATATCTCGAAAACTACGCTTCTGATCAAAAAATATCATAGAACATAAATTGTAGGAAACATAATTCTCTACAAAAAACGTCTCTAAACATTTTGCCATAACTCGCTTCGTTTCCGAGATATTTGCAGATTTATCTCAAGGGAAGGGGCCTGACGGACATGTTTCGAGATATTTCTTCTTCTTGTTGTTCTTCTTCTGCACAGCTAAACTGGAAGTGGCATTTCCAGCTCGCAATAGTACAGAGTTATCTCAAAGAGAGGGGCCACGGTGTTTCTGTATCTCTATTATGTTGGTGCGGCTTCGGAACTTTTAAATATCTTGATATATCTCGAGAACTACGCATCTGATCAAAAAATATCATAGAAGATAAAAAGTAGGAAACTTAATTCTCTACAAAAAAGGTCTCTTAACATTTTGCCATAGCTCGCTTCGTTTCCGAGATATTTGCAGATTTATCTCAAGGGAAGGGGCCTGACGGACATATTTCGAGATATTTCTTCTTCTTGTTGTTCTTCTTCTGCACAGCTAAACTGGAAGTGGCATTTCCAGCTCGCAATAGTGCAGAGTTATCTCAAAGAAAGGGGCCACGGTGTTTCTGTATCTCTATTATGTTGGTGCGGCTTCGGAACTTTTAAATATCTTGATATACCTCGAGAACTACGCATCTGATCAAAAAATATCATAGAACATAAAAAGTAGGAAACTTAAATCTCTACAAAAAAGGTCTCTTAACATTTTGTCATAGCTCTCTTCGTTTCCGAGATATTTGCAGGTTTATCTCAAGGGAAGGGGCCTGACGGACATATTTCGAGATATTTCTTCTTCTTGTTGTTCTTCTTCTGCACAGCTAAGCTGGAAGTGGCATTTGCAGCTCGCAATAGTGCAGAGTTATCTCAAAGAAAGGGGCCACGGTGTTTCTGTATCTCTATTATGTTGGTGCGGCTTCGGAACTTTTAAATATCTCGATATATCTCGAAAACTACGCTTCTGATTAAAAAATATCATAGAACATAAATTGTAGGAAACATAATTCTCTACAAAAAACGTCTCTTAACATTTTGCCATAGCTCGCTTCGTTTCCGAGATATTTGCAGATTCAGCTCAAAGGAACTGGCCTGACGGACATATTTCGAGATATTTCTTCTTCTTGTTGTTCTTCCTCTGCACAGCTAAGCTGGAAGTGGCATTTGCAGCTCGTAATATCGCAGAGTTATCTCAAAGAAAGGGGCCACGGTGTTTCTGTATCTCTATTATGTTGGTGCGGCTTCGGAACTTTTAAATATCTTGATATATCTCGAGAACTACGCATCTGATCAAAAAATATCATAGAACATAAAAAGTAGGAAACTTAATTCTCTACAAATAAGGTCTCTTAACATTTTGCCATAGCTCGCTTCGTTTCCGAGATATTTGCAGATTTATCTCAAGGGAAGGGGCCTTACGGACATATTTCGAGATATTTCTTCTTCTTGTTGTTCTTCTTCTGCACAGCTAAGCTGGAAGTGGCATTTGCAGCTCGCAATAGTGCAGAGTTATCTCAAAGAAAGGGGCCACGGTGTTTCTGTATCTCTATTATGTTGGTGCGGCTTCGGAACTTTTAAATATCTCGATATATCTCGAAAACTACGCTTCTGATCAAAAAATATCATAGAACATAAATTGTAGGAAACATAATTCTCTACAAAAAACGTCTCTGAACATTTTGCCATAGCTCGCTTCGTTTCCGAGATATTTGCAGATTTATCTCAAGGGAAGGGGCCTGACGGACATATTTCGAGATATTTGTTCTTCTTGTTGTTCTTCTTCTGCACAGCTAAGCTGGAAGTGGCATTTGCGGCTCGCACTAGTGCAGAGTTATCTCAAAGAAAGGGGCCACGGTGTTTCTGTATCTCTATTATGTTGGTGCGGCTTCGGAACTTTTAAATATCTCGATATATCTCGAAAACTACGCTTCTGATCAAAAAATATCATAGATCGTAAATTGTAGGAAACATAATTCTCTACAAAAAAGGTCTCTTAACATTTTGCCATAGCTCGCGTCGTTTCCGAGATATTTGCAGATATATCTCAAGGGAAGGGACCTGACGGACATATTTCGAGATATTTCTTCTTCTTGTTGTTCTTCTTCTGCACAGCTAAGCTGGAAGTGGCATTTACAGTTCGCAATAGTGCAGAGTTATCTCAAAGAAAGGGGCCACGGTGTTTCTGTATCTCTATTATGTTGGTGCGGCTTCGGAACTTTTAAATATCTCGATATATCTCGAGAACTACGCATCTGATCGAAAAATATCATAGAACATAAAAAGTAGGAAACTTAATTCTCTACAAACAAGGTCTCTTAACATTTTGCCATAGCTCGCTTCGTTTCCGAGATATTTGCAGATTTATCTCAAGGGAAGGGGCCTTACGGACATATTTCGAGATATTTCTTCTTCTTGTTGTTCTTCTTCTGCACAGCTAAGCTGGAAGTGGCATTTGCAGCTCGCAATAGTGCAGAGTTATCTCAAAGAAAGGGGCCACGGTGTTTCTGTATCTCTATTATGTTGGTGCGGCTTCGGAACTTTTAAATATCTCGATATATCTCGAAAACTACGCTTCTGATCAAAAAATATCATAGAACATAAATTGTAGGAAACATAATTTTCTACAAAAAACGTCTCTGAACATTTTGCCATAGCTCGCTTCGTTTCCGAGATATTTGCAGATTTATCTCAAGGGAAGGGGCCTGACGGACATATTTCGAGATATTTGTTCTTCTTGTTGTTCTTCTTCTGCACAGCTAAGCTGGAAGTGGCATTTGCGGCTCGCACTAGTGCAGAGTTATCTCAAAGAAAGGGGCCACGGTGTTTCTGTATCTCTATTATGTTGGTGCGGCTTCGGAACTTTTAAATATCTCGATATATCTCGAAAACTACGCTTCTGATCAAAAAATATCATAGATCGTAAATTGTAGGAAACATAATTCTCTACAAAAAAGGTCTCTTAACATTTTGCCATAGCTCGCGTCGTTTCCGAGATATTTGCAGATATATCTCAAGGGAAGGGACCTGACGGACATATTTCGAGATATTTCTTCTTCTTGTTGTTCTTCTTCTGCACAGCTAAGCTGGAAGTGGCATTTACAGCTCGCAATAGTGCAGAGTTATCTCAAAGAAAGGGGCCACGGTGTTTCTGTATCTCTATTATGTTGGTATGGCTTCGGAACTTTTAAATATCTTGATATATCTCGAGAACTACGCATCTGATCAAAAAATATCATAGAGCATAAATAGTAGGAAACTTAATTCTCTACAAAAAAGGTCTCTTAACATTTTGCCATAGCTCGCTTCGTTTCCGAGATATTTGCAGATTTATCTCAAGGGAAGGGGCCTGACGGACATATTTCGAGATATTTCTTCTTCTTGTTGTTCTTCTTCTGCACAGCTAAGCTGGAAGTGGCATTTGCAGCTCGCAGTAGTGCAGAGTTATCTCAAAGAAAGGGGCCACGGTGTTTCTGTATCTCTATTATGTTGGTGCGGCTTCGGAACTTTTAAATATCTCGATATATCTCGAGAACTACGGATCTGATCACAAAATATCATACAACATAAAAAGTAGGAAACTTAATTCTCTACAAATAAGGTCTCTTAACATCTTGCCATAGCTCGCTTCGTTTCCGAGATATTTGCAGATTTATCTCAAGGGAAGGGGCCTTACGGACATATTTCGAGATATTTCTTCTTCTTGTTGTTCTTCTTCTGCACAGCTAAGCTGGAAGTGGCATTTGCAGCTCGCAATAGTGCAGAGTTATCTCAAAGAAGGGGGCCACGGTGTTTCTGTATCTCTATTATGTTGGTGCGGCTTCGGAACTTTTAAATATCTTGATATATCTCGAGAACTACGCATCTGATCAAAAAATATCATAGAACATAAAAAGTAGGAAACTTAATTCTCTACAAATAAGGTCTCTTAACATTTTGCCATAGCTCGCTTCGTTTCCGAGATATTTGCAGATTTATCTCAAGGGAAGGGGCCTGACGGACATATTTCGAGATATTTCTTCTTCTTGTTGTTCTTCTTCTGCACAGCTAAGCTGGAAGTGGCATTTGCAGCTCGCAATAGTGCAGAGTTATCTCAAAGAAAGGGGCCACGGTGTTTCTGTATCTCTATTATGTTGGTGCGGCTTCGGAACTTTTAAATATCTTGACACATCTCGAGAACTACGCATCTGATCAAAAAATATCATAGAACATAAAAAGTAGGAAACTTAATTCTCTACAAGAAAGGTCTCTTAACATTTTGCCATAGCTCGCTTCGTTTCCGAGATGTTTGCAGATTTATCTCAAGGGAAGGGGCCTAACGGACATATTTCGAGATATTTCTTCTTCTTGTTGTTCTTCTTCTTCACAGCTAAGCTGGAAGTGGCATTTGCAGCTCGCAATAGTGCAGAGTTATCTCAAAGAAAGGGGCCACTGTGTTTCTGTATCTCTATTATGTTGGTGCGGCTTCGGAACTTTTAAATATCTCGATATATCTCGAAAACTACGCTTCTGATCAAAAAATATCATAGAACATAAATTGTAGGAAACATAATTCTCTACAAAAAAGGTCTCTTAACATTTTGCCATAGCTCGCTTCGTTTCCGAGATATTTGCAGATACATCTCAAGGGAAGGGGCCTGACGGACATATTTCGAGATATTTCTTCTTCTTGTTGTTCTTCTTCTGCACAGCTAAGCTGGAAGTTGCATTTCCAGCTCGCAATAGTGCAGAGTTATCTGAAAGAGAGGGGCCACGGTGTCTCTGTATCTCTATTATGTTGGTGCGGCTTCGGAACTTTTAAATATCTCGATATATCTCGAAAACTACGCTTCTGATCAAAAAATATCATAGAACATGAAAAAGTAGGAAACTTAATTCTCTACAAATAAAATCTCTTAACATTTTGCCATAGCTCGCTTCGTTTCCGAGATATTTGCAGATTTATCCCAAGGGAAGGGGTCTGACGGACATATTTCGAGATATTTCTTCTTCTTGTTGTTCTTCTTCTGCACAGCTAAACTGGAAGTGGCATTTCCAGCTCGCAATAGTGCAGAGTTATCTCAAAGAGAGGGGCCACGGTGTTTCTGTATCTCTATTATGTTGGTGCGGCTTCGGAACTTTTAAATATCTTGATATATCTTGAGAACTACGCATCTGATCAAAAAATATCATAGAAGATAAAAAGTAGGAAACTTAATTCTCTACAAAAAAGGTCTCTTAACATTTTGCCATAGCTCGCTTCGTTTCCGAGATATTTGCAGATTTATCTCAAGGGAAGGGGCCTGACGGACATATTTCGAGATATTTCTTCTTCTTGTTGTTCTTCTTCTGCACAGCTAAGCTGGAAGTGGCATTTGCAGCTCGCAATAGTGCAGAGTTATCTCAAAGAAAGGGGCCACGGTGTTTCTGTATCTCTATTATGTTGGTGCGGCTTCGAAACTTTTAAATATCTTGATATATCTCGAGAACTACGCATCTGATCAAAAAATATCATAGAACATAAATTGTAGGAAACATAATTCTCTACAAAAAACGTCTCTTAACATTTTGCCATAGCTCGCTTCGTTTCCGAGATATTTGCAGATTCAGCTCAAAGGAACGGGCCTGACGGACATATTTCTAGATATTTCTTCTTCTTGTTGTTCTTCCTCTGCACAGCTATGCTGGAAGTGGCATTTGCAGCTCGCAATAGTGCAGAGTTATCTGAAAGAAAGGGGCCACGGTGTTTCTGTATCTCTATTATGTTGGTGCGGCTTCGGAACTTTTAAATATCTTGATATATCTCGAGAACTACGCATCTGATCAAAAAATATCATAGAAGATAAAAAGTAGGAAACTTAATTCTCTACAAAAAAGGTCTCTTAACATTTTGCCATAGCTCGCTTCGTTTCCGAGATATTTGCAGATTTATCTCAAGGGAAGGGGCCTGACGGACATATTTCGAGATATTTCTTCTTCTTGTTGTTCTTCTTCTGCACAGCTAAGCTGGAAGTGGCATTTGCGGCTCGCACTAGTGCAGAGTTATCTCAAAGAAAGGGGCCACGGTGTTTCTGTATCTCTATTATGTTGGTGCGGCTTCGGAACTTTTAAATATCTTGATATATCTCGAGAACTACACATCTGATCAAAAAATATCATAGAACATAAAAGGTAGGAAACTTAATTCTCTACAAAAAAGGTCTCTTAACATTTTGCCATAGCTCGCTTCGTTTCCGAGATATTTGCAGATGCATCTCAAGAGATGGGACCTGACGGACATATTTCGAGATATTTCTTCTTCTTGTTGTTCTTCCTCTGCACAGCTAAACTGGAAGTGGCATTTCCAGCTCGCAATAGTGCAGAGTTATCTCAAAGAAAGGGGCCACGGTGTTTCTGTATCTCTATTATGTTGGTGCGGCTTCGGAACTTTTAAATATCTTGATATATCTCGAGAACTACGAATCTGATCAAAAAATATCATAGAACATAAAAAGTAGGAAACTTAATTCTCTACAAAAAAGGTCTCTTAACATTTTGCCATAGCTCGCTTCGTTTCCGAGATATTTGCAGATTTATCTCGAGGGAAGGGGCCTGACGGACATATTTCGAGATATTTCTTCTTCTTGTTGTTCTTCTTCTGCACAGCTAAGCTGGAAGTGGCATTTGCGGCTCGCACTAGTGCAGAGTTATCTCAAAGAAAGGGGCCACGGTGTTTCTGTATCTCTATTATGTTGGTGCGGCTTCGGAACTTTTAAATATCTCGATATATCTCGAAAACTACGCTTCTGATCAAAAAATATCATAGAACATAAATTGTAGGAAACATAATTCTCTAGAAAAAAGGTCTCTCAACATTTTGCCATAGCTCGCTTCGTTTCCGAGATATATGCAGATATATCTCAAGGGAAGGGGCCTGACGGACATATTTCGAGATATTTCTTCATCTTGTTGTTCTTCTTCTGCACAGCTAAACTGGAAGTGGCATTTCCAGCTCGCAATAGTGCAGAGTTATCTGAAAGAAAGCGGCCACGGTGTTTCTGTATCTCTATGATGTTGGTGCGGCTTCGGAACTTTTAAATATCTCGATATATCTCGAAAACTACGCTTCTGATCAAAAAATATCATAGAACATAGATTGTAGGAAACATAATTCTCTACAAAAAAGGTCTCTTAACATTTTGCCATAGCTCGCTTCGTTTCCGAGATATTTGCAGATATATCTCAAGGGAAGGGGCCTGACGGACATATTTCGAGATATTTCTTCTTCTTGTTGTTCTTCTTCTGCACAGCTAAGCTGGAAGTGGCATTTGCAGCTCGCAATAGTGCAGAGTTATCTCAAAGAAAGGGGCCACGGTGTTTCTGTATCTCTATTATGTTGGTGCGGCTTCGGAACTTTTAAATATCTTGATATATCTCGAGAACTACGCATCTGATCAAAAAATATCATAGAACATAAAAAGTAGGAAACTTAATTCTCTACAAAAAAGGTCTCTTAACATTTTGCCATAGCTCGCTTCGTTTCCGAGATATTTGCAGATTTATCTCAAGGGAAGGGGCCTGACGGACATATTTCGAGATATTTCTTCTTCTTGTTGTTCTTCTTCTGCACAGCTAAACTGGAAGTGGCATTTCCAGCTCGCAGTAGTGCAGAGTTATCTCAAAGAAAGGGGCCACGGTGTTTCTGTATCTCTATTATGTTGGTGCGGCTTCGGAACTTTTAAATATCTTGATATATCTCGAGAACTACGCATCTGATCAAAAAATATCATAGAACATAAATTGTAGGAAACATAATTCTCTACAAAAAAGGTCTCTTAACATTTTGCCATAGCTCGTTTCGTTTCCGAGATATTTGCAGATATATCTCAAGGGAAGGGGCCTGACGGACATATTTCGAGATATTTCTTCTTCTTGTTGTTCTTCTTCTGCACAGCTAAACTGGAAGTGGCATTTCCAGCTCGCAGTAGTGCAGAGTTATCTCAAAGAAAGGGGCCACGGTGTTTCTGTATCTCTATTATGTTGGTGCGGCTTCGGAACTTTAAAATATCTTGATATATCTCGAGAACTACGCATCTGATCAAAAAATATCATAGAACGTAAAAAGTAGGACACTTCATTCTCTACCAAAAAGGTCTCTTAACATTTTGCCATAGCTCGCTTCGTTTCCGAGATATATGCAGATTTATCTCAAGGGAAGGGGCCTGACGGACATATTTCGAGATATTTCTTCTTCTTGTTGTTCTTCTTCTGCACAGCTAAGCTGGAAGTGGCATTTGCAGCTCGCAATAGTGCAGAGTTATCTCAAAGAAAGGGGCCACGGTGTTTCTGTATCTCTATTATGTTGGTGCGGCTTCGGAACTTTTAAATATCTCGATATATCTCGAAAACTACGCTTCTGATCAAAAAATATCATAGAACATAGATTGTAGGAAACATAATTCTCTACAAAAAAGGTCTCTTAACATTTTGCCATAGCTCGTTTCGTTTCCGAGATATTTGCAGATATATCTCAAGGGAAGGGGCCTGACGGACATATTTCGAGATATTTCTTCTTCTTGTTGTTCTTCTTCTGCACAGCTAAACTGGAAGTGGCATTTCCAGCTCGCAATAGCGCAGAGTTATCTCAAAGAAAGGGGCCACGGTGTTTCTGTATCTCTATTATGTCGGTGCGGCTTCGGAACTTTTAAATATCTTGATACATCTCGAGAACTACGCATCTGATCAAAAAATATCATAGAACATAAAAAGTAGGAAACTTAATTCTCTACAAAAAAGGTCTCTTAACATTTTGCCATAGCTCGCTTTGTTTCCGAGATATTTGCAGATTTATCTCAAGGGAAGGGGCCTGACGGACATATTTCGAGATATTTCTTCTTCTTGTTGTTCTTCTTCTGCACAGCTAAACTGGAAGTGGCACTTGCAGCTCGCAATAGTGCAGAGTTATCTCAAAGAAAGAGGCCACGGTGTTTCTGTACCTCTATTATGTTGGTGCAGCTTCGGAACTTTTAAATATCTTGATATATCTCGAGAACTACGCATCTGATCAAAAAATATCATAGAACATAAATTGTAGGAAACATAATTCTCTACAAAAAAGGTCTCTTAACATTTTGCCATAGCTCGCTTCGTTTCCGAGATATATGCAGATTTATCTCAAGGGAAGGGGCCTGACGGACATATTTCGAGATATTTCTTCTTCTTGTTGTTCTTCTTCTGCACAGCTAAACTGGAAGTGGCATTTCCAGCTCGCAGTAGTGCAGAGTTATCTCAAAGAAAGGGGCCACGGTGTTTCTGTATCTCTATTATGTTGGTGCGGCTTCGGAACTTTAAAATATCTTGATATATCTCGAGAACTACGCATCTGATCAAAAAATATCATAAAACGTAAAAAGTAGGAAACTTCATTCTCTACCAAAAAGGTCTCTTAACATTTTGCCATAGCTCGCTTCGTTTCCGAGATATATGCAGATTTATCTCAAGGGAAGGGGCCTGACGGACGTATTTCGAGATATTTCTTCTTCTTGTTGTTCTTCTTCTGCACAGCTAAGCTGGAAGTGGCATTTGCAGCTCGCAATAGTGCAGAGTTATCTCAAAGAAAGGGGCCACGGTGTTTCTGTATCTCTATTATGTTGGTGCGGCATCGGAACTTTAAAATATCTTGATATATCTCGGGAACTACGCATCTGATCAAAAAATATCATAGAACGTAGAAAGTAGGAAACTTCATTCTCTACCAAAAAGGTCTCTTAACATTTTGCCATAGCTCGCTTCGTTTCCGAGATATATGCAGATTTATCTCAAGGGAAGGGGCCTGACGGACATATTTCGAGATATTTCTTCTTCTTGTTGTTCTTCTTCTGCACAGCTAAGCTGGAAGTGGCATTTGCAGCTCGCAATAGTGCAGAGTTATCTCAAAGAAAGAGGCCACGGTGTTTCTGTACCTCTATTATGTTGGTGCGGCTTCGGAACTTTTAAATATCTGGATATATCTCGAGAACTACGCATCTGATCAAATAATATCATAGAACATAAAAAGTAGGAAACTTAATTCTCTACAAAAAACGTCTCTTAACATTTTGCCATAGCACGCTTCGTTTCCGAGATATTTGCAGATTCAGCTCAAAGGAACTGGCCTGACGGACATATTTCGAGATATTTCTTCTGCTTGTTGTTCTTCCTCTGCACAGCTAAGCTGGAAGTGGCATTTGCAGCTCGCAATAGTGCAGAGTTATCTCAAAGAAAGGGGCCACGGTGTTTCTGTATCTCTATTATGTTGGTGCGGCTTCGGAACTTTTAAATATCTTGATATATCTCGAGAACTACGCATCTGATCAAATAATATCATAGAACATAAAAAGTAGGAAACTTAATTCTCTACAAAAAACGTCTCTTAACATTTTGCCATAGCACGCTTCGTTTCCGAGATATTTGCAGATTCAGCTCAAAGGAACTGGCCTGACGGACATATTTCGAGATATTTCTTCTGCTTGTTGTTCTTCCTCTGCACAGCTAAGCTGGAAGTGGCATTTGCAGCTCGCAATAGTGCAGAGTTATCTCAAAGAAAGGGGCCACGGTGTTTCTGTATCTCTATTATGTTGGTGCGGCTTCGGAACTTTTAAATATCTTGATATATCTCGAGAACTACGCATCTGATCAAATAATATCATAGAACATAAAAAGTAGGAAACTTAATTCTCTACAAATAAGGTCTCTTAACATTTTGCCATAGCTCGCTTCGTTTCCGAGATATTTGCAGATTTATCTCAAGGGAAGGGGCCTGACGGACATATTTCGAGATATTTCTTCTTCTTGTTGTTCTTCTTCTGCACAGCTAAGCTGGAAGTGGCATTTGCAGCTCGCAATAGTGCAGAGTTATCTCAAAGAAAGGGGCCACGGTGTTTCTGTATCTCTATTATGTTGGTGCGGCTTCGGAACTTTTAAATATCTTGATATATCTCGAGAACTACGCATCTGATCGAAAAATATCATAGAACATAAAAAGTAGGAAACTTAATTGTCTACAAAAAAGGTCTCTCAACATTTTGCCATAGCTCGCTTCGTTTCCGAGATATTTGCAGATTTATCTCAAGGGAAGGGTCCTGACGGACATATTTCGGGATATTTCTTCTTCTTGTTGTTCTTCTTCTGCACAGCTAAACTGGAAGTGGCATTTCCAGCTCGCAGTAGTGCAGAGTTATCTCAAAGAAAGGGGCCACGGTGTTTCTGTACCTCTATTATGTTGGTGCGGCTTCGGAACTTTTAAATATCTGGATATATCTCGAGAACTACGCATCTGATCAAATAATATCATAGAACATAAAAAGTAGGAAACTTAATTCTCTACAAAAAACGTCTCTTAACATTTTGCCATAGCACGCTTCGTTTCCGAGATATTTGCAGATTCAGCTCAAAGGAACTGGCCTGACGGACATATTTCGAGATATTTCTTCTGCTTGTTGTTCTTCCTCTGCACAGCTAAGCTGGAAGTGGCATTTGCAGCTCGCAATAGTGCAGAGTTATCTCAAAGAAAGGGGCCACGGTGTTTCTGTATCTCTATTATGTTGGTGCGGCTTCGGAACTTTTAAATATCTTGATATATCTCGAGAACTACGCATCTGATCGAAAAATATCATAGAACATAAAAAGTAGGAAACTTAATTGTCTACAAAAAACGTCTCTCAACATTTTGCCATAGCTCGCTTCGTTTCCGAGATATTTGCAGATTTATCTCAAGGGAAGGGTCCTGACGGACATATTTCGGGATATTTCTTCTTCTTGTTGTTCTTCTTCTGCACAGCTAAACTGGAAGTGGCATTTCCAGCTCGCAGTAGTGCAGAGTTATCTCAAAGAAAGGGGCCACGGTGTTTCTGTATCTCTATTATGTTGGTGCGGCTTCGGAACTTTTAAATATCTTGATATATCTCGAGAACTACGCATCTGATCAAAAAATGTCATAGAACATAAAAAGTAGGAAACTTAATTCTCTACAAAAAAGGTCTCTTAACATTTTGCCATAGCTCGCTTTGTTTCCGAGATATGTGCAGATTTATCTCAAGGGAAGGGGCCTGACGGACATATTTCGAGATATTTCTTCTTCTTGTTGTTCTTCTTCTGCACAGCTAAACTGGAAGTGGCATTTCCAGCTCGCAGTAGTGCAGAGTTATCTCAAAGAAAGGGGCCACGGTGTTTCTGTATCTCTATTATGTTGGTGCGGCTTCGGAACTTTAAAATATCTTGATATATCTCGAGAACTACGCATCTGATCAAAAAATATCATAGAACGTAAAAAGTAGGAAACTTCATTCTCTACCAAAAAGGTCTCTTAACATTTTGCCATAGCTCGCTTCGTTTCCGAGATATTTGCAGATTTATCTCAAGGGAAGGGTCCTAACGGACATATTTCGAGGTATTTCTTCTTCTTGTTGTTCTTCTTCTGCACAGCTCAGCTGGAAGTGGCATTTGCAGCTCGCAATAGTGCAGAGTTATCTCAAAGAAAGGGGCCACGGTGTTTCTGTATCTCTATTATGTTGGTGCGGCTTCGGAACTTTTAAATATCTTGATATATCTCGAGAACTACGCATCTGATCAAATAATATCATAGAACATAAAAAGTAGGAAACTTAATTCTCTACAAATAAGGTCTCTTAACATTTTGCCATAGCTCGCTTCGTTTCCGAGATATTTGCAGATTTATCTCAAGGGAAGGGGCCTGACGGTCATATTTCGAGATATTTCTTCTTCTTGTTGTTCTTCTTCTGCACAGCTAAGCTGGAAGTGGCATTTGCAGCTCGCAATAGGTCAGAGTTATCTCAAAGAAAGGGGCCACGGTGTTTCTGTATCTCTACTATGTTGGTGCGGCTTCGGAACTTTTAAATATCTTGATATATCTCGAGAACTACGCATCTGATCGAAAAATGTCATAGAACATAAAAAGTAGGAAACTTAATTGTCTACAAAAAAGGTCTCTCAACATTTTGCCATAGCTCGCTTCGTTTCCGAGATATTTGCAGATTTATCTCAAGGGAAGGGTCCTGACGGACATATTGCGGGATATTTCTTCTTCTTGTTGTTCTTCTTCTGCACAGCTAAGCTGGAAGTGGCATTTGCAGCTCGCAAGAGTGCAGAGTTATCTCAAAGAAAGGGGCCACGGTGTTTCTGTATCTCTATTATGTTGTTGCGGCTTCGGAACTTTTAAATATCTCGATATATCTCGAGAACTACGCATCTGATCGAAAAATATCATACAACATAAAAAGTAGCAAACTTAATTGTCTACAAAAAAGGTCTCTCAACATTTTGCCATAGCTCGCTTCGTTTCCGAGATATTTGCTGATTTATCTCAAGGGAAGGGTCCAGACGGACATATTTCGGGATGTTTCTTCTTCTTGTTGTTCTTCTTCTGCACAGCTAAGCTGGAAGTGGCATTTGCAGCTCGCAATAGTGCAGAGTTATCTCAAAGAAAGGGGCCACGGTGTTTCTGTATCTCTATTATGTTGGTGCGGCTTCGGAACTTTTAAATATCTGGATATATCTCGAGAACTACGCATCTGATCAAATAATATCATAGAACATAAAAAGTAGGAAACTTAATTCTCTACAAAAAAGGTCTCTTAACATTTTGCCATAGCTCGCTTCGTTTCCGAGATATTTGCAGATTTATCTCAAGGGAAGGGGCCTGACGGACATATTTCGAGATATTTCTTCTTCTTGTTGTTCTTCTCCTGCACAGCTAAGCTGGAAGTGGCATTTGCAGCTCGCAATAGTGCAGAGTTATCTCAAAGAAAGGGGCCACGGTGTTTCTGTATCTCTATTATGTTGGTGCGGCTTCGGAACTTTTAAATATCTCTATATATATCGAAAACTACGCTTCTGATCAAAAAATATCATAGAACATCAATTGTAGGAAACATAATTCTCTACAAAAAAGGTCTCTTAACATTTTGCCATAGCTCGCTTCGTTTCCGAGATATATGCAGATTTATCTCAAGGGAAGGGGCCTGACGGACATATTTCGAGATATTTCTTCTTCTTGTTGTTCTTCTTCTGCACAGCTAAGCTGGAAGTGGCATTTGCAGCTCGCAATAGTGCAGAGTTATCTCAAAGAAAGGGGCCACGGTGTTTCTGTATCTCTATTATGTTGGTGCGGCTTCGGAACTTTTAAATATCTTGATATATCTCGAGAACTACGCATCTGATCAAATAATATCATAGAACATAAAAAGTAGGAAACTTAATTCTCTACAAAAAACGACTCTTAACATTTTGCCATAGCACGCTTCGTTTCCGAGATATTTGCAGATTCAGCTCAAAGGAACTGGCCTGACGGACATATTTCGAGATATTTCTTCTTCTTGTCGTTCTTCCTCTGCACAGCTAAGCTGGAAGTGGCATTTGCAGCTCGCAATAGTGCAGAGTTATCTCAAAGAAAGGGGCCACGGTGTTTCTGTATCTCTATTATGTTGGTGCGGCTTCGGAACTTTTAAATATCTTGATATATCTCGAGAACTACGCATCTGATCAAATAATATCATAGAACATAAAAAGTAGGAAACTTAATTCTCTACAAATAAGGTCTCTTAACATTTTGCCATAGCTCGCTTCGTTTCCGAGATATTTGCAGATTTATCTCAAGGGAAGGGGCCTGACGGACATATTTCGAGATATTTCTTCTTCTTGTTGTTCTTCTTCTGCACAGCTAAGCTGGAAGTGGCATTTGCAGCTCGCAATAGTGCAGAGTTATCTCAAAGA